>NC_086125.1:30048810-30389734 GCF_963921235.1 Mobula hypostoma
ATCACAATTCTATCTCCTTTACTATAGCATTGGGGAGGAATAGGAACAGACAAGTTAGGAAACTGTTTAATTGGAGTAAGGGGAAAATATGAAGCTATCAGGGAGGAACTTGGAAGCATAAATTGGGAACAGATGTTCTCAGGGAAACGTATGGCAGAAATGTAACAAATGTTCAGGGGATATTTGCATGGCGTTCTGCAGAGGTATATTCCATTGAGATGGGAAAGGATGGTAAGGTACAGGAACCGTGGTGTACAAAGGCTGTTGAAAATCTAGTCAAGAAGAAAAGCTTACAAAAGGTTCCAAAAACTAGGTAATGATAGAGATCTAGAAGCTTATAAGGCTAGGAGGAAGGAGCTTAAGAATAAAATTAGGAGAGCCAGAAGGGGTCACGAGAAAGCTGTGGCGAGCAGGATTAAGGAAAACCCGAAAGCATTCTATAAGTATGTGAAAAGCAAGAGGATAAGACGTGAGAGAATAAGACCAATCAAGTGTGACAGTGGAAAAGTGTGTATGGAACCGGAGGAGATAGCAGAGATACTTAATGAATACTTTGCTTCAGTATTCACTACGGAAAAGGATCTTGGTGATTGTAGGCAACAGGAATTCTGCAGATGCTGGAAATTCAAGCAACACACAACAAAGTTGCTGGTGAACGCAGCAGGCCAGGCAGCATCTCTAGGAAGAGGTGCAGTCGACGTTTCAGGCCGAGACCCTTCGTCAGGACTAACTGAAGGAACGTCGACTGCACCTCTTCCTAGAGATGCTGCCTGGCCTGCTGCGTTCACCAGCAACTTTGTTGTGTGTTGGTGATTGAAGGGATGACTTACAGCAGATTGAAAAGCTTAAGCATATAGGCATTAAGAAAATGGATGTGCTGGAGCTTTTGGAAAGCATCAAGTTGGATAAGTCACTGAGACCGGATGAGATGTACCCCAGGCTACTGTGGGAGGTGAGGGAGGAGATTGCTGAGCCTCTGGCAATGATCTTTGCATCATCAATGGGAACGGGAGAGGTTCCAGAGGATTGTAAGGTTGCAGATGTTGTTTCCTTATTCAAGAAAGGGAGTAGAGATAGCGCAGGAAATTGTAGACCAGTGAGTCTTACTTCAGTGGTTGGCAAGTTGATGGAGAAGATCCTGAGAGGCAGGATTTATGAACATTTGGAGAGGCATAATATAACATGATTAGGTATAGTCAGCATGGCTTTGTCAAAGGCCTTACGAGCCTGATTGAATTTTTTGAGGATGTGACTAAACAAATTGATGAAGGTAGAGCAGTAGATGTAGTGTATATGGATTTCAGCAAGGCATTTGATAAGGTACCACATGCAAGGCTTATTGAGAAAGTAGGAAGGCATGGGATCCAAGGGGACATTGCGTTGTGGATTCAGAATTGGCTTGCTTACAGAAGGCAAAGAGTGGTTGTAGACGGGTCATATTCTGCATAGAGGTCGGTGACTAGTGGTGTGCCTCAGGGATCTGTTCTGGGAGCCTTACTCTTCATGATTTTTATAAATGACCTGGATGAGGAAGTGAAGGGATGGGTTAGTAAATTTGCTGATGACACAAAGGTTGGGGGTGTTGTGGATAGTGTGGAGGGCTGTCAGAGGTTACAGTGGGACATCGATAGGATGTAAAATTGGGCTGAGAAGTAGCAAATGGAGTTCAACCCAGATTAAGTGTGAAGTGATTCATTTTGGCAGGTCAAGTATGATGGCATTAATAGTATTAATGGTAAGACTCTTGGCAGTGTGGAGCATCAGAGGGATCTTGCGGTCCGAGTCCACAGGACACTAAAAGCTGCTGCGCAAGTTGACTCTGTGGTTGAGAAGGCATATGGTGCATTGGCCTTCATCAACCGTGGGATTGAGTTCAAGAGCCGAGAGGTAACGTTACAGCTATTAACACCCTGGTCAGAACCCTCTTGGAGTACAGTGCTCAGTCCTGATCATCTCACTGCAAGAAGGATGTGGAAACTATAGAAAGGGTGTAGAGGAGATTTACAAGGACATTGCCTGGACTGCGGTGCATACCTTATGAGAATAGGTTGAGTGATCTTGGCTTTTCTCCTTGGAGCGTCGGAGGATGAGAGATGACCTGATAGAGGTGTATTGATGAGAGGCACTGATCATGTGGATAGTCAGAGGCTTTTTCCCCAGGGCTGAAATGGCTAGCATAGTTTTGAGCTGCTTGGAAGTAGATACAGAGGAGATGTCAGGGGTAAGTTTTTTTTTAATGAAAAGCGTGGTGAGTGCGTGGAATGGGCTGCTGGCAACGTAGTGGAGGCAGATACGATAGGGTCTTTTAAGAGACTCTTGGATAGGTACATGGAGCTTAGTAAAATAGAGGGCCATGGGTAATTTTTTAGATTAGATTATGAAGACGCAGTCCTCTTTTATTGTCATTTAGTAATGCATTTCTTATGTATCATTAAGAAATTATACAATATTTCCTCCAGTGTGATATCACAAAACACAGGACAGACCAAGACTGAAAAAAACTAACAAAACCACATAATTATAACATATAGTTACAACAGTGCAACAATACCATAACTTGATTAAGAAGTCCATGAGCACAGTAAAAGTTCAAAGTCTCTTAAATGTCCTATATCTCACGCAGACGGGAGAAGGAAGAAAAACTCTCCCTGCCATACCCGACTACGGTCCAACTCTGAGTAATTTCTAAAGTAAGTACATGTTCAGCACAGCATTGTGGGCCAAAGGGCCAGTATTGTGCTATAGGCTTTCTATGTTTAATTCTCTTCAGCTACCTCTTTAAAACTCTGGGTGTGGTCCATTTGGACCAAGTGACTCATCTACCTTCAGAACTTTCAGCTTCCCAAGCACCTTCTCCTTAGTGATGGCAACTGCACTCATTTCTGCCCCTTGGCAGTCTCGAATTTCTAGCATACTGCTAGCGTCTTCCACAGTGAAGACTGATGGAAAATACTTATTAAGCTTGTTTTCCATTTCTTTGTCCTCTATTACTCCAGTGTCAATTTCCAGTGGTCCAATATCCATTCTCGCATCTCTTTTACCCTTTATATATCTGAAAAACCTTTTGGTGTCTCTTTTATATTATTGGTTAGCTTAACTTCATATTTCATGTTTTCTCTCCTTACAGTTTTTTTGTTGCCTGCTGTTGGTTTTTAAAATCTTTCCAATCCTCGAGATTCCCATTAATTTTTGCTTTATTATATGCCCTCTCTTTTGTTTTGACTTCCCTTGTCAGCCATGGTTGCCTCATCCTCCCTTTGAATACTGCTTCACCTTTGCGATGTATCTATCCTGTGCCTTCCGATTTGCCTCCAGAAACTCCTGCCATGACTGTTCTGCCGTTATCTCCGATAGTATCCCCCCAACTTCCCATCAACTTTGACTAGCTCCTCTTTCATCAGAATTAGGTTTATTATCACTGGCATGTGATGTGAAATTTGTTAACTTAGCAGTAGCTCAATGCAATACATAATATAGAATTGGAAAAAATGTATATTGAATCGATTAAAAAAAACCGAAATACTGTATATATTAAAAAGTGAGGTAGCGTCCAAGGGTTCAATGTCCATTCAGGAATCGGATGGCAGAGGGGAAGAAGTTTGTTCCGGAATTGCTGAGTGTGTGCCTTCAGGATTTTGATGGTAACAGTGAGAAAAGGACATACCTGGCCGCTGCCTTTCTGAGACACTGCACCCCGAAGGTGTCCTGGGTACTTTGTAGGCTAGAACTGACTAGATTTACAACTCTCTTGCAGCTTCTCTCGGTCCTGTGCAGTAGGCCTCCACCCCCCATACCAGACAGTGATGCAGCCTGTGAGAATGTTCTCCAAGGTACATCTATATAAGTTTATCTAAATAGGTTTTTGAGTGTATTTGTTGACATGCCAAATCTCTTCAAACTCCTAATGAAGTATAGCCACTGTCTTGCCTTCTTTATAACTACATCGATCCTCAGAGATCTTGACACCCAGGAACTTGAAACTGCTCACTCTCTCACCTCTATAATTCCCTTTACTCCAGTGTAATACTGATACATCTAACTTCATCTTCTCCTGCTCAAACTACGGGTGAATTCCATCATATTATGATCATAAGAGTTCCTTTACCATAAGCTCCCTACTGTCTCCAACCTTTCAAAATTTCAAATTACACATGTTGCATTTCATCTTCAAATCCAAATTTTATGAAATATCATTATATATTACATTTGTTTTTACACAAACCGAGGCTGTATTCAGTTTAAAAATGCTTATGTTCAATTTTTTGAGACAAATTAAGAGTAAGGTACGTTGTTTTCCTATTAAAGAACGTGGATACTTGGGGACAGTCCGAATTGGTAGTGACATTAGAGAGTAAGCCCAATGAAGTGTCCTAGCCTGAAACATCAACTGCTTGTCTGTTCTGTCGAGTTCCTTCACCATTTTGTGGGTGTTACATTAGACAGAAAGGGACACTTTTAAATAATGACTCACTGGAGCTCTGCAGGGACCATCTCTGCTGCAAGATTCCCCACGGATAAATCTTCATCAGACGCTGCAAACGAACACAAAGCACAGATCAGTACTCACATACACTATATCACATCCCTATGTTCACACATTCCCAACTTCACAAAATGTAGATTTGCTTAAAAGCTCACATCTGCAGTAACATTAAACCATGTGTTGCCGCAGTGTATTGTCCTAGGGGTTCGGAATGGACAATGCCTAAGTTGCTTGAAGCAAGAATAAAATTTCAGTTCAAGTTTATTGTCATTCAACCATACATATGCATACAGCTAAGCGAAACACTGCTCATCCAGGGCCAGGGTGCAAAACTCAGTATATTTTGTCACATGCAGCACATATATGAATCAGCACCTACAGTAACAAAATAATATTAGCACAAGTCCCTGAGTGGCCTGGCCTGAACACTGACAGGCTAACAAAGTGTGGGGTGCACGTTCATGTAAAACAATATATTATTACTGGTATTATTACAATAAAAGAAGCAATAGTATAAATATGTGAAACAGCAGCAGTAAAAGGTGAAAAGTGACCAGTGCAGGATGGGAGTGTGCTTGTGAGTTGGGGAATGGGATCCTCCCCAACTCCTCAACTCTTTGGGAAGGGGGCGCAATAGGGCATTCAGTCAGGGTGTACATGTGTCTGAATGAAAATGATATATGCACTGTTGGCCAGAAAGAACTACAATCTCATGGGAATGAGGCAAGGGCAGTGGAAAAGCCTTTGTCCTTGCCATGTGGTTGCAGGAATGGAGGTGGTGATTTTGTGAGTGTTCTTGCAGCTGCTATTTTGTGAACTGTTTGATGAACTGGTTCTCGTTCAGGGGGTTAGTTGATCAGAGCAATTGAACATGGACACAAAGAGTTTCTGCTGATGATCTGCTAAACCTGAAACCATTCTCAGATAAGCTGTTTATTAGGTAAAGTGGCAGGCATGCAGAAGGAACAGCCTGTGATCTGGTCACCTGGATCTAGTGTTTGGCTGACGTGATTGGACTGATTTGATCCAGTCTGAGTTGGACAGACCAAAAGACATTACCTCGGTCACAAGGCTGGAGGAAACAGCCATAAAACAATACTACTTGTAACCTTAAGCCACATGCAATGACAACTAACACAAGTTAGTCAGATGATCTTGAGCCAATGAAACTGAAATAACAGAGATTAAGGAGAAGAATAAAAATGGAGAATTTTGGGAGCACAGACAGCAACAACTCTGTGGAGACCAACAATCACAGAAGTGGATGGCTCCACATCGGAAACATGGAGATTATGTTGGGATTAGGAGAATGCCTGGCCAATATAGATTCCTTTTCTCAGGTATTATCTTTTTCCTTCTTTTTCTGTTCATGGAGAGTCAGGGAAACCTAATGGGTATGCACACAGGTATTTAGTTGTGTAAATTCATGTGTTTGTTAGATGAGCCAATAAAGGTACTTATCAGTAAATACAGATTTCCTCTGTGCCCAAACTGATCATTATTATTGAGGGGTAATCCTAGCAACAGCATGATGTTAAGACTTGGTCGAGTTTGAAAGAAGACTATAAAATTAAAATTTCTATCTTTACTTCCTGCATCATAAACTGTACAGCCAATAGCAGCAGATACATAAAACATTTGACGAACAGTACAAAAAATAGAAAGAGAACTAGCTGTTGGCTGAGAATATTTTTGTATGGCTCCTTTCACATCCAGTTCAGGAGATCCGAAAATGCTTTTAAACCAGTGAAGCACATTTGAAGTGTAGTCGCAGCAGTAGGAAATGCAGCAGAAATCTGTATCTAATATCAGTGTGATATTGGAGACACAAGTTGTGATAATGATCAGGTTGTAGTTCATTTCCACCCTCCACAGATGCCCGGAATTAAGTGTCTATTTAACACAAATTAGTTGTTTTTTGACACAAGTCTGGTGGGCAGCAGGGCAAGAGTAAAGACAAAGTAATCCCTTTTGGGCTGCTCATTTCTGAATGGTCAAAGAACCCATGAACACTACCTCACTATATTTACTCTCTTTTTGCATTAACTATATGAATACTACACACACACTGACACATATACATAGTAGCAGGGTGCAAGATGTGGGCAGGGAACAACATATGTTGAATGGCATAAGCTGCAGGAATTGTGTACAGGAACATCTGTGCTGAGAATGGATTGGACACTCCCAAGTGGAAACACCAAAGAAGGTAGTGGAGAATATTATCTACAATCCTGTGAAACTGATAAGCAGGTGCTGGCTAACCAACCAGACATGGTAAGACTGGACAAGGAACAGAAGAAAGCAATACTAAGAGATGTGACAATCCTGAATGACAGTAACATCAGGAAGAAAGAATATGAGAAATTGGAGAAATACCAGGGCTTGAGACAGCAGATAGAAAGGATGTGGAAGGTTAGAGCCAGAGTAATCCCAGTGGTGATAGAAGCACTTGGAGCTGTGACACCTGGACTGGGAGAGTGGCTCCAATAAATCCTGGGAACAACATCTGAGATCTCAGTCCAGAAGAGCACACTGCTAGGAACAGCAAGGATACTACGCCAAACACTCAAGCTTCCAAGCCTCTGGTATAGGACCCGAGATTGATGGAAAAATACACATACACAACACATACAAGGGGTGAGAAAAAAAATTCCATCCTTTTGGTACATAGAAGCTGGCAGCAACAGGCAAGAGAGGTATAACTTACCAGCCTTACTCAAGAAATTCTGCTGTGCCTGTGCACATCTCAGCTCCTCATTGGTTTCTCTGAGGCCGTCGCGTTCCACTATTAATCTCTGCAAAGACGAAACTACTTTAGTTTTAATTCTTCAAATCAGGTGTTTAATAGTAAAGTAAAATTTAGTAGTCTCTCTCCAACTTCCCTTGGTAACCTATCAACCTTCAAATGCAGCATGTCACCATGGCAACCATGGGCCTCCATTAGGGGCATTTCCTTTGTCCATCCCATCTACACCCTCCCTGCAACTTAAAAACTGATTGTTCCCTCCCTTTCCCAGCTCTGACAAAGAGTCTTGGGCTCGAACCATTAACTATTTCTCTTTCCACATATAACGCCCGAGCCACTGAACATTTCCAGCATTTGCTTTATTTTTACATTTGCAGCCTCTGTAGATTGTTGATCCACATTTACTTGTCAACAGACTTGTCTATGGAATATGCTGTGTGGGCACAGCACGGCCACAGGAATTCTCCATGCTGTCCTTTATTTCAAGGCTGCAGCCATACACACTGTGATTCATGTGACCTGACAGGAAACAACTTCAGAAAATTCAATCACCAAGTTCCTTTTGCATGCAAAATATTCATGAACTTGTAAAATAAAATGCACCATCTGGATCATGCCAACTTCTCACTGCTCCCATCAGGCAGAAGGCACAGTAACCTGAAATCGTACACCACCAAGTTCAGGATCAGCTTCAACCATTTACTTCTTAAACCAACTGGCACAACCTTAACCAGTACTTCAGTTTTGCATGACTATGCACTAAAATAGCCCTTGTTTTTGTTTCAGTTTTCTCCTGTTACATATATTTTTATATTTCTGTTTTTCTTGTGAATGATGCATGTATGATGCCATGTGTCTGTGTGGCTGCTGTGTAAGTATTTCATTGCAGCTGTGTGTACATGTATTTGTGCACACTGGCAATGAACTTGACCTTGAACCCTCTTAGGCTGTGTTTCTGTGATCAGTTATTAGAATGGAGATTCTGTCAATTTCTGTCTACAATGGAAAACACAACCAGAAGTTGCCTTTGGGACAGATCTTTATGACCTGTTGTCTATCCAAATTCAAATAGGGAAATTCGTCAGGGTGACTGGATTCCTAGAATCACACCATGATTTGCTATAATGCAGAGCCCCATCATCTATGCATTGGTTAAGAAATATTAGTTCTTTTAAGTTGTATTTATGTATTTACTACTTTATTCCCCCCCCCCCCACACACACACACATAACTTCCACAAAAGTGAATTTTATTCTGATCTTTGGGTAGCAATTTGTGAATTTCTGTTACCTCAACAACTGTAATTTGGGGATAGTCTACAACTTTTCCATCTGACTGAGGAAGTAGGTGTTCAAGACACCAATGAAGTGTCACCTCAAGCTTTACTCAGTTCTTCTGCACCACCTCAATCTCACCAATGTATATTGAGCTGACCCTGTCCACCCTTAACACCACAGACGGCGAGAGGCTTTTTCATTCAGGGACAAACTGACATGCTCGGCTTTTTCAGTTATGGTGTCTTTATCCTGTGATCCAGTTTTCTCAGCTTACCTCTTTCTCTTTCAGCACGGCATCGTGTTTCTCCTGTAGGTGCTTGAACTCAAACTGCCACTTCTCTGTTTTCATTGACTCCTCTGTATG
Organism: Mobula hypostoma; assembly: GCF_963921235.1. NCBI lineage: Eukaryota > Metazoa > Chordata > Chondrichthyes > Myliobatiformes > Myliobatidae > Mobula > Mobula hypostoma. The sequence goes on from NC_086125.1 coordinate 30,057,684, forward strand.
CTTGTTGTGAAGCTCATGGACCTTTATCATGGAGAGAGTTAGTGGCACACCAGCAGCAGCAATGGAGGGAACAGAAATCATTACAAAACTTCAACTGAACAAGAAAGTAACCTAAATGCCAAAAGCTCTTAGAACACAGAACATTTCAACTTTGGCCTATCACTTTGCGCCGAACCTTTAACTACTCCAAGACAAATCAAACCCTTTTCCCCCTCTTTCATCTACGTGTCTATCTAAGAGTGTCTTAAATATTCCTAATGCATCTGCCTTTACTAATAACCCGAGCAGCATGTTCCACGCACCCACCACTCTCTGTGTAAAATAAACCCACCACTGACAACACCCGCTCCCCATACTTTCTCCCAAACACCTTAACATTATGCCTTCTGTATTAGGCACAATAACAATGTTCAGAAGTACATTACCCACACGATGCAGGCCCTACTGCCCATGCTGCTGTGCTGACTTTTTAACCTACTCAAAGATCAATCTAACCCTTCCCTCCTGCATAGCCTATTTTTCTATCATCCCTGTGCTCCCTGGAGTAAAGGAGAATGAGAGGCGACTTGATAGAGGCACATCTCTTCTGTGACAGACTATCACAACCAGCTCCCAGTGGGATGAATCCACAGATCAATTAGAACATCTGTCAGGAGACCACCTGACAGTTGATGAAGGAATAGATCTGATGTTGTCATCTACAAAGGGTGATGTTCTCCTTCTAAGAGGAATGAAGATTTGGGTTTGGCGAACAAAATACATTCTAGGGTTGGAGAAGGTCAGAGTGCAAAAGCCCGTTAATGGAGTTAACAGTGTTTACCTGTTTCTTGTAAACCTCCAATTGGCTGCGTACAGAATTTGCTTTTTTCAGCTCCTCCTCCAGGTCGAAGGTTTTCTGCATGTAGATGGTACTCCTCTCCTCCAGTAGCTTGACTTGTCGACGCAGGTCTCCCAAGTCCTCAAGCTTCCGCTTATAGGCCTCCACAGTGGCCTCCAGCTTACTAACTTTGTCTGAGGAATGCCTGTGAACATTATCAGAAACACGGGTGATTTTGCAAAAGCAACAAGACCACTGAAAACAAGCTTTCATTTCATTAGGGAGAAGTTGTATTATTATCACCGAATGTGATACATGGCAATGTATTGCCAGAGGTGTTGGTAAAGGCAGATACGTTAGGGACACTTAAGAGACTCTCAGATAATCTTTCTTCTATTTCAAGGACTCTACTGTGTCTGTTAACATCTTGTTAGACTTCAGAACATCAAGCACCAGCATAAAAGAATAAAAGCAGGTTAGGTGGCCCTATGGAAATGAATAAACAGTCAGCATTTGGGGCAAAGACCCTTCAGTATTTTTTAGAATAGAGGTTTTCCTTAGCCAAAGGGCAATGGATCTGTGGAATTCATCATCAGCCGAGGAACGCTAAGGAAGCAAAGAAGGCCATAGTTGGGAGCTTAACATCAAATATCATACTTTATATCGAAAGGACAAGCAGGAAGGCATAGGCAATGCTGTGGATCTGGAATTAAGAGATGGAATTACATCTTTAGAAAGTGGTGACATAGGATCAGAGAACGTTGAATCTTTGTGAGTGCAGTCAAGAAATTGCAAGGATAAAAAAACTATTACGGGAATCATATACAGGCCTCCAAATAGTAGCCAAAATGTGGGGTTGAGATTGCAAAGGGAGCTGGAAAAGGCATATAATAAGGATAATGTCACAATTGTAATGGGGGACTTCAGTATACAAGAGGACTGGGAAAATCAGGTTGGTGTTGGATTGCAGGAGAGGGAATTTTTTGAATGCCTATCAGACAGCTCTTTAGAGCAGCGTGCTTGAGCCTACTCAGGGAAAGGCTATCTTAGATTGGGTGATGTGTAATAATCCAGATCTTATTACGGAGCTTAATATAAACGAACCCTCAGGAGGCAGTGATCATAATATGATTGAATGAATTGAATTGACTTTATTTCTTACATCCTTCACATACATAAGTAAAAATCTGTACGTTATGTCTCCATCTAAATGTGCAATCACAGTAATTTATAATAAATAGAACAGTCAATGTAATATAGAGTACACTCAAATCAGCGTGAGTTCATCAGCCTGATGGCCTGGTGGAAGAAGCTGTCCCGGAACCTGTTGGACTTGGCTTTTAGCTGGAATAGATTGTGGTTGGGGTGTCTCGGGTCCCCAATGATCCCGTTTTTGTAAATGTCCTGAATCATGGGAAGTTCACAACTACAGATGCGCTGGGCTGTCCATACCACCCTCTGCAGAGTCCTGCGATTAAGGGAAATACAGCTCCTATACTAGGCAGTGATGCACCCAGTCAGGATGCTCTCAATTGTGCCCCTGTAGAAAGTTCTTAGGATTTGGGGGCCCATATCAAACTTTAACCTTCTGAGGTGAAAGAGGCACTGTTGTGCCTTTTCCACCTCACAGATGGTGTGTTCAGACCACGTGAGGTCCTCGGTGATGTGGATGCCGAGGAACTTAAAGCTGTTTACCCTCTCAACCCCAGTTCCATTGATGTCAATAGGGGTTAGCCCGTCTCCATTCCTCCTGTAATCCACAACCAGCTCCTTTGTTTTTGTGACATGATTGAATTCATACTGCAATTTGAGAGGGAGAAGCACAAGTCACATGTATCAGTATCACAATGGAATAAAGGGAATTACAGGCACATGACAGAGGAGTTTGCCCAGGTGGACTGGAGGAGGAAAGTGGTGGGGATGATGGCAGAGCAGAGATGGCTGAAGTTTCTGGGAATAGTTCACAAGGCGCAGGATAGATATGTCCCACAGAAGTTCTCAAATGGCAGGGCTAGGCAACCATGGCTGACAAGGGAAGTTAAGGACTGCATACAAACCAAGGAAAGGGCATATAAGGTAGCAAAAGTGAGTGGGAAGTTGGATGACTGGGAAGCTTTGAAAATCCAACAAAAGGCTGTAAGAAGGGAAAAGATAAAATATGAGGGCAGACTAGCCAATGAGGGCAGACTAGCCAATATTAATCAGGATACCAAAAGCTTTTTCAGGTATATAAACAGTAAAAGGGAGGTGAGTGTTGACATTGGACCACTGGAAAATTATGCTGGTGAGGTAGTAATGGGGGACAAAGAAATGGCAGATGAACTTAATGAGTACTTTGCATCAGTTTTCACTGTAGAGGACACAAGCAGTGTGCCAGAGGTCTGTGAGTGTCAGGGAGGAGGAGTGAGTGTCATTGCTACTGTAAAGGAAAAAGTGCAAGGCAAACTCAAAGGTCTGAAGGTGGTTAAGTCATCTGGGCCAGATGGAGTACGTCTCAAAATCCTGAGAGAGGTTGCCGAAGAGATAATGGATACATTGGTCACGATCTTTCAAGAATTACTGGATTCTGGCATGGTTCCGGAGGACTGAATGATTGCAAATGTCACTCCACTCTTTAAGACAAAGAGAGGAGGCAAAAGAAAGGAAATTATAGCCAAGTTAGCCTAACCTCAGTGGTTGGGAAAATGTTGGAGTCTATTATTAAGGATAAGGTTTTGAGGTACTTGGAAACTAATGATAAAATAAGTCAAAGTCAACATGGTTTCTGTAAAGGGAAATCTTGCTTGACAAATCTGTTAGAGTTCTTTAAGGAAGTAACAAGCAGGGTGGACAAAGGAGAGGCAGTGGTTGCCATTTACTTGGATTTTCAGAAGGCGTTTGATAAGGTGCCACACATGAGGCTGCTTAACAAGATAAAATCCTGTGGCATTATAGGGAAGATACTAGCATGGATAGAGGAATGGCTGACAGGCAGGAGGCAGCGAGTGGGAATAAAGGGGCCTTTTCTGGTTAGCTGCCATTGACTAGTAATGTTCCTCATGGGTCAGTATTGGACCGCTGCCTTTTACAATGTTTGTCGATGATTTGGATTGTGGAATTGATGGCTTTGTGGCAAAGTTTGCAGATGATATGAAGATAGGTGGAGGGGCAGGTACTGCTGAGAAGCAATGCAATTGCAGCAGGACTTAGACAAATTGGAAGAATGGGCAAGAAAGTGGCAGATGGAATACAGTGTTGGGAAATGTATGGTAATGCATTTTGGTAATTGGAACAATAATGCAGACCATTATCTGAATTGGGAGAAGGTGCAAACATCAGAGGTGCAGAGGGACTTAGCAGTCCTTGTGCAAGACTTTCAGAAGGTTAATTTACAGGTTGAGTCTGTGGTAAAGGCAGCAAATGCAATATTAACATTTATTTCAAGGGGAGTAGAATATAAAAGCAAGTAGGTAATGAGCCATTATAAGACACCACTCAGGCTGCACTTGAAATATTATCAGCGGTTTTGAGCCACGTCTTAGAAAGGATGTGTTGTCATTGGAGAGTCCAGAGGAGGTTCATGAGGATTATTCCGAGAGATTAGCATATGAGGAGCATTTGGCAGGTTTGGGCCTGTAATCACTGGAATTTAGAAGAATGTTGGGGGATCTCATTGAAACCTAACGAATGTTGAAAGGACTAGATTGGGTGTTCCTATCGGAGGGATAGGAAGGTAGGCAGAGGGGGTGCTGTGGCTCTCATGGTAAATACGGGCAAAAACCAGTAGAAAGAAGTGACGTAGGATTGGAAGCCATTGAATTCTTGTGGGTTGAGCTAAGGAACTGTAAGGATAAAAGGACGTTGATGGCAGTTATATACAGGCCTCCCAACAGTGGCTAGGAGGTGGACCACAGGTTGCAACAGGAAATAGAAAAGGCGAGTCAAAAGGACAATGTTATGGTAGTCATGGGAGATTTTAACATGCAGATCGATTGGGAAAATCAGGTTGGTAATGGATCTCAAGAGAGTGAGTTTGTTGAATGCCTAAGAGATAGGTTTTTAGAGCAGTTTGTCATTGAACCTACTCGGGGATCAGCTATACTGGATTGGGTGTTGTGTAATGAACCAGCGGCGATTAGGGAGCTTCAGGTAAAAGAACCTTTAGGAACCAGCAGAGCAGCAATGGTGTGCGTTTCTGGGAAAAATGAGGAAGGTGCAGGACATGTGTATTCCAAAAATGAAGGACTACTCAAATGGTAAAATAGTACAACCATGGCTAACAAGGAAAGTCAAAGCTATTGTAAAAGCAAAAGAAAGGGCATACAGCAAAGCAAACATTAGTGGGAAGATAGATGACTGGGAAGTTTTTAAAAACCTACAGAAAGCAACTAAAAAATCATTAGAAGGGAAAAGATGAAATATGAAAGCAATCTAGCAAATAATATCGAAGTGGATAGTAAAAATTTTTCCAAGTATGTTAAAAATAAAAGAGAAATGAGACTGCTAGAAAATGACGCAGGAGAAAGAATAATGGGGGACAAGGAGATGGATAATGAATACTAAATGAGTATTTTGTGTCAGTCATCATTGTGGAAGACACTAGCAATATGCCTGATGTAGTGTGTGAAGGAAGGTAAGTGGGTGCAGTTACTGTTACAAGAGAGAAGGTGCTCAAAAAGCTGAAAGACCTAAAGGTACATAAGTTACCCGGACCAGAGGAACTGCACCCTAGGGTTCTGAAAGTGGTAGTGTTAGAGATTGTGGTGGCATTAGAAATTATCCTTCAAAAATCATTGAACTCTGACATGGTGCCAGATGACTGGAAAATTGCAAATGTTAATCCACTCTTTAAGAAAGGAGGAAGGCAGCAGAAAGGAAATTATAGACCAGGTAGCCTGACCTCAGTGTTGGAAGATGTTGGAGTCACTGTTAAGGATGAGGTGATGGAGTACTTGGGGACAAGGACGAGATAGAACAAAGTCATCATGGTTTCCTTCAGGGAAAATCCTGCCTGACGAATTTATTGAAATTCTTTGAGGAGATTACAAGTAGGATAGATAAAGGGGATGCAGTGGATGTTGTGTATTTGGACTTTCAGAAAGCCTTTGACAAGGTACCATACATGAGGCTGCTTACCAAGTTAAGAGCCCATGGCTTTACAGGAAAGTTATTAACATGGTTAGAACATTGGGAGGAGGCAGCAAGTGGGAACAAAAGGATTGTTTTCTGGTTGGCTGCCAGTGACTCGTGGTGTTCGTCAGGGGTCGGTGTTGGGACCACTTCTTTTTATGCTGTTATGTAAATGATTAATATGATGGAATATATGGCTTTGTTGCCAAGTTTGCAGATGATACGAAGATTGGTGGAGGGGCAGGTAGTGTTGAGAAAACAGGTAGGATGCAGAAGGACTTAGACAGATTAGGAGAATGGGCAAGGAAGTGGCAAATGAAATACAATGTTGGAAAATGCATATTCAGGCACTTTGGTAGTAGATATAAATGTGTGGACTATTTTCTAAACGGGGAGAAAATCCGAGAATCTGAGATGCAGAGGGACTTAGGAGTTCTTGTGCAGAACACCCTGAAGGTTAACACACAGGTCGAGTCGGTGGTGAGGAAGGCAAATGCCATGTTAGCATTCATTTCAAGAGGTCTAGAATACAAGAGCAAGAATTTGATGCTGAGGCTTTATAAGGCACTGGTGAGGCCTCACCTTGAGTATTGTGAACAGTTTTGGGTCCCTCATCTTAGAAAAGATGTGCTGGCATTGGAGAGGAGGTTCACAAGGATGATTTCAGGAATGAAAATGTTATCAGACGAGGAACGTTTGATGGCTCTGGGTCTGTACCCGCTGGAATTCAGAAGGATAAGGGGGGATCTCACTGAAACCTTTCGAATGTTGGAAGGCCTAGACAGAGTAGATGTGGAAAGGATGTTTCCCATGGTGGGAGAGTCTAGGACAAGAGGGCACAGCCTCAGGATAGAGGGGCGCCCTTTCAAAACAGAGATGCAGAGAAATTTCTTCAGCCAAAGGGTGGTGAATTTGTGGAATTTGCTGCCACATAAAGCTATGGAGGCCAGGTCGTTGGGTGTATTTAAGGTGGAGATTGATAGGTTCTTGATTGGATATGGCATCAAGGGTTACGGAGAGAAGTTTGGGAACTGGGGTTGACGAGGAGATAGAAAAAAAGGATCAGCCATGATGGAATGGCAGAGCAGACTCGATGGGGCAGATGGCCTCATTCTGCTCCGATGTCTTATGGGTGGATATGGAGAGGATGTTTCCTATGGTGGGGGTATCCAGAACTAGAGGGCACAGCCTCAAAATTGAGGGCCCATCTTTTAGAACAGAAGTAAGGATGAATTTTTTTTTTAGGTGGAGAGTAGTAAATCTGTGGAATGCTCTGCCACAGATTGCACTGGAAGCCAAGTCTGTGCGGAAGTTGATTACTTCTAGATCGGTCAGGCATCAAAGGATATGATGAGAAGGAAGGTGTTTGGGGTTGAATGAGATCCGGGATCAGCCATGATGAAACGGCAGAGAAGACTTGATGGGCTGAATGGCCAAATTCTGCTCCTGTGTTTTATGGTCTTATTACAGATGGCTGTGGAGGCCAAGTTATTGGGTGTATTTAAAGCGGAGATTGATAGGTGTTGTTTGATTAGTCAGGGCGTCAAGGGTTAAGTGGAGAAGGCAGGAGAATGAGTTTGAGAGGGATGATAAATATGTCATGATGTCATGGAGAGCAGACTTGATGGGCTGAATTCTGCTCCTACGTGTTATGGTCTAGATGCTGCCTGACCTGCTGAGTTCCTCCAATATTTCGCGTGTTGCTCTAGATTCCCAACATATGCCAGCTTGGAACTTCTGATCTTACCGTAATACGTCCATTTCATCTTTGAGAGACTGGGATTCCTCAGCCAGGTTAGTGAGCTCATCGTTCCTGTGCTGTAATTCCAGCACTTCCTTTTCCATCTCCTCACACCGGATACGGAAGTCATCTTTCATTGCTTCCAACCTGGACAAAACAGGAAGGACCTTGAGGACAGTGCATCAGGGTGAAGTCGGTCACTGAATCCCTACGTTTAACAAATTATCTGTATTGAGTTAACAAAGAATGAAAGATAAAGGGAGAAGTTACAGATATACAGGGAGAGGTTGGCCAGACTAGATCTTTATATTCTGCAATGTAGGAGAATGAGTGGCAACCTTATAAATGTGTTCAAATTTATGAGAGGCAGAGATAAAGTGGTTAGTAGCAATCTTTTCTCCGAGGTAGTGGAGTCTAAAACTAAGAGAAAATAGGTTATGAGAGAGAGGGGAAAGATTTAAAAGGACCTGAGGGGCAACTTTCTCCAGGCAGACAGTGACGAGTATTTGGAATGAGCTGCCAAAGGAAGTGGTTGAGGCAAGTACAATGATATCATTTAAGAGGCACTTAGATACGGAGGGTGGGGCTTGGAAGAATGGGAGCTGAACACAGGAAATTGGGACCAGCTGGGTGGGCAGCATGGTTGGCATGTACTGGTTGAGCCGGAGTGCCTGCATTCATGCCGTTTTCTGTATGACCAGGAGAGAAGGTTGGCACATTTAAGCCTTAATTCTAACTATTCAGGCAACCTTCTCTAAAAATACCTCGGAGGTAGGTAGTTACTCTAAGACTCTAGGAGCATACACTCAACATCATATATTCAATTGCTGGAAGGAATAGCCAGCACAGAAATAAGCAATTTATATTTTAGTTATTTAGAGATAGAGCACAGTAACAGGCCCTTTCGGCCTAACAAGACCGTGCTTAACAATTACACCCAAGTGATCAATTAACCAACCAACCCATGTGTCTTTGGGATGTAGGAGGAAACTAGAGCACCTAGAGGAAACCCATGTAGTCATGGGGAGAACACACAACCTTCTTACAGACAGTGATGGGAATTGAACCTGCGTCGCTGGCTCTGTAATAGCATCGTGCTAATTGCTGTGCAACTGTGCTACCCTACTTTATTTGAATGTGTGTAACTGAGGATAAATTGCTCATCCATGGAGTAATCAGCTTTATGTGAAAGGTCTTAAAATGAAATCTGTACATCAGATAGATACCTTCTACCTGATCCAAGATAACTCTCTCTCGAGCTGCATCAGGGAAGCAGTTTGTTGGAATAAACAAAGCCATTGAATGTGTGTGGTGGTGGAGGAGGAAGAAGATACCTGTAATTCTCCTCCTGTAGTGCCTCCAGCTGGCTCTGCAGAAGCAGCAGCTTCTTGTTGGTGACATTGGTCGAGTCCTCCAGAGAGTCTGCCCGGCTCATCCGCTCACGCAGAACACTGTTCTCTGCCTGTAAACTGTTCTTTTCCTCTAACAGAGTTGCAACCTAAAGGAGAGAAGCTGCAAATGTCAAGGCACCATATGGAATGAGGAAAATCCTCTGGTGATGAATACGAACTTCGAAAGCAGGCAAAGTCCTTTGTGAAGGAACATGGTAACTGCTGCATAAGGAAGGAGTGCACACAGCCTCTTGTATCAACTTTCAAATTCAGACTGAAGCCAAGTAAAGAATCCTGATGATCTGGCACTGATGGACAGAAGCAAACACTCCAGGTATCTCTTCACTATCTGTATCCATTTGTAGATCACAGGTGTCTAAATTAGTTATACCTGTATTGAGTTTTATGAAAACTCATAAAACTCAATATAGGTAAGAAATACGAGTTCTAATTGTCTTTAGCATTGGTAAAATAATCCCTTCATAGTCACAATATTCCCTCGTCATGTCCTTGGGTTCCCTTCAAGTAGAGCAACACCACATCTGTAGGTATTTCAGTTGCTTATTCAAGTGTTTAGACATCACTCTCCTTCATCTGTCCCAGCTAACTAGACTCTATCCCAGTAATAATCGTGTAATACAGAAAATGAAGTAATTATTAGCAATATGACCATAAGGGGAGCAGAAGGAACAGACCGTGCAACAATGCCAGCAGCTATACTTCATTACGAGTTTGAGGAGATTTGGGATATGACCAAACACTCTGGTAAATTTCCACTGTTGTACCATGGAGAACATTCTGACTGGTTGCATCATTGTCTGGTATACTGAGGCCACTGCACAGATTCGTAAAAAGCTGCCGAAGGTTGTAAAGTCAGCCAGCTCCACCATAGGCACTAGCCTCCCGCCCACTGAAGACATATTTAAAAGGCAATGGCTCAGGAATGCGACATCCATCATTAAGGACTCCAAAATCCAGGGCGTATCCTCTCCTCATTACTACGATCAGGGAGGAAGTACAGGAGCCTATCTTCACACTCAACGATTCTAGAACAGCCTTTTTCCTTCCGCCAATCAGATTTCTGGATGGTCAACATAACCATGAACTGTGTGTGTGTGTGTGTGTGTGTGTGTGTGTGTGTGTGTGTGATTTACAGTATATGTATTACACTGTACTTCACAATATATGATAAATCTGATTCTGATAAGGTTGTGACTTTTAAACTTTAATAAAGCTGCATATTATCTTAACAAGCTACAAATAATTCCTTCCAGGATAGTGCCCCAATCTCTCAATACAAGCTTCTAACTTAATTCAACTTGGACACTCCTTGCCAACCCTCTGGATGCTTTTCTGCTGTGGAGGACGGAAGAACTGGCACATTAACTCCCTGCAGCAGCTATTTTGACCCTCTTTGTACTGAGGATTTCCCTGCTCAACTTTCCCCTCAATACCCCAAACTCTGCTCACAAATTATTCACATTGTAACACACTCCCTAGTTTAGGAACCAATACACAGATTATTGCTGTACTACAATGAAAGGACTAGATTTAATGATCACAAAACTGGAACCTTGCGCTAACTCAATGATTCAGTAAGATGGTTAACTCACTACCCTCCTGCACACTGGTGGCTGCCTTCAAATCCCTGAGTAAGCAAAAACTTATACACAGGAAGCACTGAATCATCGAAGTTGAGAAATACAAAGATTCACAATCTTTAAGGCATGAGCTTTTCAGCTTATCCCAAAAGTTTATCTCATTTTGAGATAAACAAAATATACAACTGAGGTACATGGTCTTCCAGTGACCCAGGCATAAGAGTTTGTTTTGAACAGATTAGACTCTTTGTATCAACCAACACACACAAAATGCTGGTGGAACGCAGCAGGGTAGGCAGCATCTATAGAAAGAGGTACAGTCAACGTTTCTCCAGCCTGACGGCAGGCTACCCAGATGGAATACAAGGTGTTGTTCCTCCAACCTGAGTGTCCCTTCATCTTTACAGTAGAGGCGGCTATGGATTGACATATCGGAATGGGGTGTGGAATTAAAATGTGTGGCCACTGGGAGATCCTGCTTTCCCTGGCAGACAGAGTGTAGGTGTTCAGCGAAACGATCTCCCAGTCTGCGTCGGGTCTCGCCAATATATAGAAGGCCACACTGGGAGCACTGGATGCAGTATATCACCCCAGCCGACTCACAGGTGAAGTGTCGCCCCATCTGGAAGGACTGTCTGGGGCCCTGAATGGTGGTGAGGGAGGAAGTGTAAGGGCAGGTGTAGCACTTGTTCCGCTTACAAAGATAAGTGCCGGGGGGGGGGTGATTAGTGGGAAGGAATGGGGGAAGACGAATGGACAAGGGAGTCGCGTAGCGAGCGATCCCTGCAGAAAGCAGAAAGGGGGGGGGGGAGGGAAAGATGTGCTTGGTGGTGGGATCCCGTTGGAGGTGGCGGAAGTTACGGAGAAATATATGTTGGATCCAGAAGCTGGTGGGGTGGTAGGTGAGGACAAGGGGAACCCTATCCCTAGTGGGGTAGCGGGAGGATGGGGTGAGAGCAGAAGTGCGTGAAATGGGAGAGGTGCATTTGAGTGCAGATTTGATGGTGGAGGAAGGGAAGTCCCTTTCTTTAAAAAAAAACAAGACATCTCCTTCATCCTGGAATGAAAAGCCTCATCCTGAGAGCAGATGCGGTGGAGATGGAGGAATTACGAGAAGGGGATGGCATTTTTGCAAGAGACAGGGTGGGAAGAGGAATAGTCCAGGTAGCTGTGAGAGTCTGTAGGCTTATAGTAGACATCAGTAGATAAGCTGTCTTCAGAGATAGAGACAGAAAGATCAAGAAAGGGGAGGGAGGTGTCGGAAACGGACCAAGTAAACTTGAGGGCAGGGTGAAAGTTGGAGGCAAAGTTAATGAAGTCAATGAGCTCAGCATGCGTGCAGGAAGCAGTGCCAATGCAGTCTTCGATGTAGTGAAGAAAAAGTGGGGGACGGATACCAGTATAGGCTTGGAACATAGATTGTTCCCCAAAGCCAACAAAAAGGCAGGCATAGCTGGGACCCATGCGGGTGCCCATGGCTACACCTTTAGTTTGGAGGAAGTGGGAGGAGCCAAAGGAGAAATTATTAAGAGTAAGGACTCATTCCACTAGACGGAGGAGAATGGTGGTAGAGGGGAACTGGTTAGGTCTAGAATCCAAAAAGAAGCGGAGAGCTTTGAGACCTTCCTGGTGGGGGATGAAGGTATATAGGGACTGGACATCCATGGTGAAGATAAGGCGGTAGGGGCCAGGGAACTTAAAATCATTGAAAAAATTCAGAGCGTGCTAAGTGTCACGAACCTAAGTGGGAAGGGATAAAACAGTGTCGAGGCATGCAGAAATGAGTTCTGTGGGGCAGGAGGAAGCTGAGACAGTGGGTCTACCTGGACAGGCAGGTTTGAGGATCTTGGGTAGGAGGTAGAAACGGGAAGTGCGGGGTGTGGGAACTGAGGTTGGTGACTCTTTGTATTTTCTGCAACAACACATTCCCTGATTTTTATTTTTCACTTTAGTTCTACTGAGGGTCTCAAACCTAAAGTTTTCCTTTTTCCCACTGGTGCTGCTGAGTGTATTGAGCATTTTCTGTTATTTCAGACTTCTGTGATCATAAGACATAATAGCAAATTTAGGCCATTCAGCCCTTTTGTGTCTTTTCCACCATTCGATCACGGTTGATTTATTTTCCCTGTCAATCCCATTCTCCTGCCTTCCCTTATAACCTTTGACACCCTTACTAATCAAAAACCAATCAATCTCTGCTTTAAATATACCCATGACTTGGCCTCCACAGCCATCTGTGGCAATGAATCACACAGATTCACCAACACCCTCTGCCTAAAGATATTCCTCTTCATCAAGAAGGGACGTTACACTATGCTGAGGCTGTGCCCTCCGGTCCTGGACTCCCTCACTATAGGAAGTAGCCTCCTCATCCACTCTATCTAGGTCTTTCAATATTTGGTATGTTTCAGTGAGAATCCCCCTCACTCCCGTGAGTTTTGGCCCAAAGCCATCAAGCGCTCCTCATATAGTAACTATTTTATTTGCATGTTCACAACAAAGCTCCTTTTAGGAGATGTCTGAAATCCATAAGCATCCATGGAATGCAACCCCAGCAAGAGTTGGGTGCAGAAAGTAAATTAAGTTGGCCCAGTATTAACAAATGGATTTGAGTAGCAACCTAGACTGGATACAAGTCTTCCACACAGGCCCTGGATGGAGCAATTTTCCTGTTGCCTGTGGGCCTGTGACATCCCTCGTTTCTATGTACTTTGTACATCAATATTACAAAGAGACATTACTGCAAATTGAATCCACATTATAGAACCTGCAGAATCTAATAACCTGTAATCATTGCAAAAGAAAATAAACACTATTACTAAAGCCATGCCAACAGCTGCAGTGACATTGTTAATGACTTGTGCACATGCAGAATTTTAATTCCTAGTAGGTTAATACATTGTACATACTCATGTACATATAAAGTGCCATTGTTAAAGTTCATTTTAATTTTGTTAAAATTTATTTTTAGAAAATTATTTTTTAAACTTACCTTTAACCTGGATCTCAGATTTTTTTGCGATTTAGTCGTTAGCCTTTATGAAGCAAATGTATTGGACAAATTACTGTTGTGAATCATTAACTATATTTACATGGAAATGATGTACGCATGATATAAGTGTGTACAATTCAAACAATTCTCTCGAAGGATGTGTTATCTAGTGCATACCTGGACAATAATGAAACCACCCATTACACACCTTAGCAAGCAGATGATAGTATTAGAGTTACACAACACAGAAACAAGATCTTTGACCCAACCAGTCCATGTTAATCAAGATTCCTATCTAAGCTCATCCCATTTTAGTGTTCTTGACCCATATCCCTCTAAACTTTTCCTATCCATGTACCTGTTCAAAGATCTTTTAGATTGTTATTATAACTGCCTCAACCACTACCTCTGGCAGCTTTGTACTTATACTCATTCTCCTCTGTGAAAAAATTTGACTTATAGGTCCCTAATCTTTCCCCTTTCATCTTAAACCTATGCCCCCTAGTTCTTGATTCTCCGATACTGGGAAGAAGACTGTGTACATTCACCCTATTTATGCCTCTCATGATACACCGCTAATAGTCACCCCTCAGTCTCCTACACTCCAAGATCTAGCCTGGTTCATGGTAAATACAAACAAGCAATATTCATTTAAGAACTCGCTATCTCCTGATATTGATAACCACATTGATCCTTAAAAGTACGTATTATCTCTCCCCCTAGTATCCTTTGTTTGCAATACACTTAAAAATGTCTTCAGATTCTCCTTTACTTTATCTGGCTTGCCCTTTTTATACTTAAAGACATAGCAGCTTAAATTGTCATTTGGTATCTCTGTCCCAGCCCTGTCATTTGCGATGAGCACACATTCACAGAATGAAATCCCATCACTAAAACCATCAAACTTTCACAAGGGTTGAATCTGGACCATTTGTCAGTTAGTTTATTCCACAAAACAAAGTGATGCATCGCACTAGTACTTCTACAGAACAGACCACAGAATCCCTTTGTGCCAGAGGTACGTTACTGTACAGCACCACACCATCAAGGGCAAGTCAGCAACTGAGAGATTAATCCATCAACTGAAGTATCCCATCTGTGCTTAGCCATGTATGTTTTTAAAAGTACCATGAATTGAAAAATACATTCTGACTGATACGAGTTGAATTTTTGATTTCTGCAGCAACAGATTTATTGATCAATCTTTCCCAATTTTTTTGATCAGTTAATTATGCTATGCCATGCCCTTTAAGAGTAACTAATTGTGACAGCTTCCCTCCACATATATGTAAGCGGTTGCCCACAGAGTAAAGCTACAAATACATGCAGGGCTACAGGCAAATAAACCCAAATTAATTAACATCAACTATTCTGGCTTCTTCCCCCTCCCTTTTTAATCCTGAAGGGTCTCAACCCGAAATGCTGACTGATGCATTACTGTTCTCTACTCCTCTCCATAGACGCTGCCTGACCTGCCAAGTTCCTCCAGCAATTAAATGTAGATAAATGTTTGAAAGATGATGGAATTTAAGACAATGGAAAACAGGCAGAGAAGAGGAGTTGAAACCTGGGGCAGGTTGTATTGATTGGAGAGGGCAGGTTTGAGAGCCAGGTGGTTTACCTCCTATTTTTTGTGTCCTTGTGGATACAAACTCACATTTCAAATTAAAGGGGTGATATTTGGGAGGAGGTGCTAGATCAAAGAGCAGACACAAATTTAGAGAGAAAGCTACTAATATAGATATAATAACCAGACATCAACAGAAAGGAATATAGGTTATAAGTATAAGGCTAAACCAGCGAAATAAAATAGATGAACTGCAAATTCAATTTGAAATATTACCCAATTAGCCATTCGAGACAGAATTGAAGGACAAAATTGAAAAGAACCAAAAGAATGAAAGATGTTTGATATAAAAAGGCGGAGCAATGGCTATTTTAATAAATGGATATCTTAGTGCAATTGGGAGATACGACCTAATTTCAGGAAACTAAGTAAAAGATACATTAGAATCAGAATAGGGTATATTATCACTGGCATGTGTCGTGAAATTTATTAACTTAGCATGTGCAGTTCAATGCAATACATAATACAGAAGAAAAAAAAAATCAATCAATTCCAGTACACGTAAATTGACACAAACACGAGGAATTCTGCAGATGCTGGAAATTCAAGCAACACACATCAAAGTTGCTGGTGAACGCAGCAGGCCAGGCAGCATCTCTAGGAAGAGGTACAGTCGACGTTTTGGGCTGAGACCCTTCATCAGGACTAACTGAAAGAAGAGTTAGTAAGAGATTTGAAAGTGAGAGTGGGAGGGGGAGATCCAAAATGATAGGAGAAGACAGGAGGGGGAGGGATGGAGCCAAGAGCTGGACAGTTGATTGGCAAAAGGGATATGAGAGGATCATGGGACAGGAGGCCCAGGGAGAAAGGGGGAGGGGGAAAAACCCAGATGGGCAAGGGGTATAGTGAGAGGGACGGAGGGAGAAAAAGGAGAAAGAGAGAAAGAATGTGTGTGTATAAATAAATAACGGATGGGGTACAATGGGGAGGTGGGGCATTAGCGGAAGTTTGAGAAGTCAATATTCATGCCATCAGGTTGGAGGCTACCCAGATGGAATATAAGTTGTTGTTCCTCCAACCTGAGTGTGGCTTCACCTTTACAGTAGAGGAGGCCGTGAACAGACATATCAGAATGGGAATGGGATGTGGAATTAAAATGTGTGGCCACTGGGAGATCCTGCTTTCTCTGGCAGACAGAGAGTAGGTGTTCAGAGAAATGATCACCCAGTCTGCGACGGGTCTTGCCAATATATAGAAGGCCACATCGGGAGCACCAGACACAGTATATCACTCCAGCCGATTCACAGGTGAGGTGTCGCCTCACCGGGAAGGACTGTCTGGAGCCCTGAATGGTGGTAAGGGAGGAAGTGCACATCGGGAGCACCTATCTCTTACTAGCTCTTCTTTCAGTTAGTCCTGACGAACGGTCTCGGTCCAAAACATCCTAGAGATGCTGCCTGGCCTGCTGCGTTCACCAGCAACTTTGATGTATGTTACACGTATGTTGAATAGGTTAAAAAATCATGCAAAAAACAGAAATACTGTTTATTTAAAAAAAAAAGTGAGGTAGTGTCCAAGAGTTCAATGTCCATTTAGGAATCAGATGGCAGAGGGGAAGAAGCTGTTCCTGAATCGCTGAGTGTGCGCCTTCAGGCTTCTGTACCTCCTACCTGATGGTAACAGTGAGAAAAGGGCGTGCCCTGGGTCCTGGAGGTCCTTAATGATGGTCGCTGCCTTTCTGAGACACCGCTCCCTGAAGATGTCCTGGGTACTTTGTAGGCTGGTACCCAAGATGGAGCTGACTAGAGTTACAACCCTCTGCAGCTTCTTTCGATCCTATGCAGTAGCCTCTCCACCACCCCACCCCACCCCATACCAGACAGTGATGCAGCCTGTCAGAATGCTCTTCACGGTACATCTATTGAAGTTTTTGAGTTTATTTGTTGACAAGCAAATCTCTTCAAACTCCGAATGAAGTATAGCTGCTACCTTGCCTTCTTTATAACTGTATCAATATGTTGGGACCAGGTTAGATCCTGAGAGATCTTGACACTCAGGAACTTTAAATTGCTCACTCTCTCCACCTGATCCCTCTATGAGGATTTGTATTTGTTCCTTCGTATTACCCTCCCTGAAATCCACAATCAGCTCTTTCATCTCCTTACCACCTGAAATTCTACCAACAATGGTTGTATTGTCAGCAAATTTATAGATGGTATTTGAGCTATGCCTAGCCACACAGTCATGTATATATAGAGAGTAGAGCAGTGGGCTGAGCACACACCCCTGAGGTGCGCCAGTGCTGATTGTCAGTGAAGGGGAGATGTTATCATGAATCCGCACAGATTGTGGTCTTCTGGTTAGGAAGTCGCGGATCCAATTACAGAGGGAGGTACAGAGGCCCAGGTTCTGCAACTTCTCAATCAGGATTGTGGGAATGATGGTATTAAATGCTGCGCTGTAGTCAATAAACAGCATCCTGACGTAGGTGTTTGTGTTGTCCAGGTGGTCTAAAGCCATGTGGAGAGTGATTGAGATCTGCCATTGACCTATTGTGGCGATAGGCAAATTGCAATGAGTCCAGGTTCTTGCTGAGGTAGGAGTTCAGTCCAGTCATGACCAACCTATCAAAGCATTTCATCACTGTAGATGTGAGTGCTACTGGGAGATAGTCATTAAGGCAGCTCACATTCTTCTTCTTAGGCACTGGTATAATTGTTGTCTTTTTGAAACAAGTGGGAACTTCCACCCACAGCAGTGAGAGGTTGAAAATATCCTTGAAAACTCCAAAACACTTGGCCCGAAACATCAGCTGCACTTCTTCCTATAGATGCTGCCTGGCCTGCTGTGTTCCACCAGCATCTTGTGTGTGTTGCTTGAATACTCACGCTAGTTGATTGGTACAGGTTTTCAGAGCTTTACCAGGTACTCCATCTGGACCTTCCGCCTTGTGAGGGTTCACTCTCTTTAAAGACAGCCTAACATCGGCCTCTGAGACAGAGATGACAGGGTCATCAGGTGCAGCAGGGATCTTCACATCTGTAGTTGTGTTCTCCCTTTCAAAGCGGGCATTGAAGGCATTGAGTTCATCTGGTAGTGAAGCATCATTACCACTGGGCTTCGCTTTGTAAGAAGTAATGTCTTACAGACCCTGCCAGAGTTGCTGTGCATCTAATGTTGCCTCCAACCTTGTTCAAAATTGTCTCTTTGCCCTTGAAATAGCCCTCCGCAGATCATGCCTGGTTTTCTGGTACAGGCCTGGGTCGCCAGACTTGAATACCACAGATCCAGCCTTCAGCAGACGACGTACCTCCTAGTTTATCCATGGGTTTTGGTTTGGGAACGTACAGTAAGTCTTTATAGGCACACACTCATCCACACAGGTTTTAACCAAGTCGTTAACAACCACAGTATACTCATCCAGGTTTGAAGATGAATCCCTGAATACAGTTCAGTCCACAGATTCAAAGCAGTTCTGTAGGCACTCCTGTGCTTCCCTTGTTTATACCTTCTTGGTCCTCACTACTGACGCTGCAGTCTTCAATCTCTGCCTATACTCAAGGGTAGAAGTACAGCCAGGTGATCAGACTTCCTGAAGTGAGGGAGTGGAACAGGATGGTGGTGTAGCAATGTCCAGTTTCCTCTGGTCTTGCAAGTGATCTGTTGATGTAGTTGCTTAGCAATTTTTTTTTTTTAGACTGGCCTGGTTAAAATCTCCCAAAACAACGGTGAAGGCATTAGGATGCACTGTTTCATGCATGTTGATCCCATTGCTCAGATCATCTAAAGCCTGATTAATATTGGCCTGAGGTGGAATGTGTACCATTACCAAAATGATCACGGAAATCTCCTGTGGTAAGTAAAAAGGACGGCATTTACTGCTGGATATTCCAGCTCTGGTGAGCAGAATTGGGACAGCACTGTATACTTGTGCACCAAGAAGAGTTGATCATGAGGCATACTCCACTACATCTGCTTTTGACAGACTCTATAGATCTATCCCGATGGTGTATAGTAAACCCGTAGATCTGAATTGCTGCATCCAGTATGGAACGGGGTAAACAGGATTCCGTGAAACAAAGAACACACGTGGTCCTAATGTCCCTCTGATTCAGCACCCTAGCTGTGAGATTATCGACTTTATTTACCAGAGACCGCACGTTTGCCAGCAAGATAGTCATATAGGGAGCTTAAAGCCCCGTTTCCTTAAACTCACTTGTAACCCCGCTCTGCGCCCACGCTCCTCTGTGGTATCCTATGTGGGCGCTTCCCACCACAATCAGGACATTTAATAGACTCTTAGATAAGCACCTGGATGAAAGAAAAATGGAGGGCTATGTGGAGGAGAGGGTTAGATTGATCTTGAAGTAGGTTAAAAGTCTGGTACAACATTTTAGCCAAAGCTATGCTATGTTCTAAGTTCTAGATGCAGATTGAATGAAGATGAGAAATCTGAGAGTTGTATGCAAGTCCCTTAAAGAACCCACATGGCAGAACAGTGTTTAAAGGAAGATGTATGGGAGCAAGTCAAAAAAGGTAATCATGAGGCATTTTAATCAATATATAAATGTGAACATCAGATTTACAAAGATAGGCTCGAATTAGAACAGAGTGTTCTAAGAACAGTTTACTCTCGTCATAATACAGGTTATCCCCTTATCTGAAATTTCAACATCAAAAAGCCTATAAAATCCAAATTTTTTTGCATGCTGACATGACACCACAAATGGAAAATTACATACGGCACTGGTAAGGTTCCCAGGCGACACGTAGGTCTCTACCATCCACAGACAGTTCTAAGAAGTGACCTCACATATGGAATGAGCAGAAGGTAATGAAAAATAGAAAAACAGCATTAAGTGAAAAATGAAGATCTTGATCGTGTATTGAAAGAGTGGATTCGTCAGTGTTGGAGTGAACATATGCCTTTTAATGGCATGCTGATCATGAAACAATCAAAGATCAATTGCAATGAACTGAAAATTGAAGGTAATTGTGCATATTCAGCAGGCTGGTTGCAGAAATTTAAGAAAAGGCACAGCATTACATTTTTTTAAGATTTGTAGTGATAAAGCATCTGATGATCATGAAGCAGCAGAGAAATTCATGGGAGTCTGCCAAGATAATTGCTGATGAAAATCTAACACTCTGAATGGTTCATCAGTACATATGTATGATGAACAGGTTTAAGACAGACTACTTATCAGTAGCACATAAATTGAATCAGAAATGATGGCATTCCCAAGGTATCCTACTGTATATTCTGAAATCCAAAAAAAAAAAAAAAAATCTGAAATCTGAAACGTTTCCAGCCCCAAGCATTTCAGATTAAGGGGTACTCAACCTGTACTGTGCAACAGAAGGCATCCCTAGGGCTGAGACTTGCATTTTTAACTTCAATAAGGTCAAGTATAAAGGCATGAAAGTCGAGTTAGCTGAAGTGAAGCAGTAAAATTAAGTGATCAGTCAATCAAACTGCAGCTGGATGCAGGATGGAGCTTTCAGATAGAAAGAAAAATCCCTCAGAGGGCTTGCCATCAATACTAACTAAAAAAGAATGTATCATATGGAAAGAGCATATAATTGCACAACACACAAAATACTGGAGGAACTCAGCGAGTTACTCAGCATCCCTGTTGAGCTCCTCCAAGATTTTGTGTGTGTTGCTCCAGCATCTGCAGAATCTCATGTTTATACTTGCACAAAGGTGGCAGGCAAATCAGAAGACTGGACACAGAAAAGAATGACTATAATTAATAAAAAAGGAAACCGGTATATTGGAAAAGCATAAATGATCAAGAAAATTCCAGAGATACATCAAAACAAAAATAGTTAACAAAGTATTGGCCTTGTTAACAGCAAGTCCAGGAAAGTAATAATTGAAAAGGAGATGGCAGTTGAATTAAGCAGGTAATTATTTTATCAGTCTTCTGATAAAGACAGGTAACATCCATAAAGCTGTAAATTGGAAATCAGAATGTGGCACTGAACAGACTGTAGGAGTTATGGAAGTAAGGATTTCCATTTATTAATGGACTGCATTGCAACATCTTAACAAGAAATGGTTAGTGGCAATATTAATGCATTAGCTTTAATTTCTCAAAACTTCCTTGTTTTGAAAGGCTGCATTTAACTGGAAAATAGCAAATGTAACTCCTTTACTCAGAAATGGAGAAACTGCAGGCATGTGAGTTGAACACCTGTCACAGGGAAAATGTTAGCTATTATTAAAGTTGTTAGAGCAAGTCACTTAAGTCATCAGCAAAATCAGTGCAGTTTTGTGAAAGGAACCATGGTTTGTGGGAGTCCTTTGAAGAAATGGGCTGTGGGTAAAGGCGACAGTATTGAAGTATCCAGTAGCACCTGAAAAGAATGCTAAAAGAGCGTTTTTCCAGGCTGGCAAGATGCAGAGAGTGCTGTGCCACAGGATCAGTCCTAGAGTCTCAGCTCTTTGGAATCTTTGAAATGAGACATCAAAGGTATTGTTGATAAGTTTGCCTATGATGTGGAGGGGACTTAAGTGCTATAAAAGGAACAGGCTTAAGCGAGTGGGAAGAAACTAACACTTAATGTGGGAAGGATGTGAATTTGTTCATTTGCAGGAAAACATAAAAAAAAAACACAATCTGAACCGCAAGATGCAGAGGGATCTGCAACTATTCCTGTGTGGCTCAGCTTTAACAGAACATTGATAACTGGGCTGGGATGGTGATGCTCCATCCACACACAGGGATTCTCACCCACACTATTACCATGCACATTATAAATACTTTATGAACCAACATAAAGCTATGAAGTACTCAGAAAAGTATCACAAATTATTAAAAAAACCCAGATTTGAGTTTAATGTGCATTCTCCAATAAATTAACTGTTCAACTGAAAAACAATTTTAGTTGACTTGAAAAGAATTACAAGTGCAAAAAACATGAAAACAATGGGCAGATGCTGTGTTGGACCCTTGTCGTCCCAAGAAAAGATAGCATAAGTTACTTCAAAAGTACAAATGGCTATTAGAATTTATATCTCATTTCCAAAAATGATATTGTTAAGGAGTTCAATTTTTTTGTTGTCAGGAAATTAATATCCAGAGGGTAATTTTCCTTCTACTTTGAACAAAAAAAAAATCCTAGCCCAGAAACTGTAAAATAAGAATAATGTCTTCACTATCACAGTGGAAATTATGACAAAAGAATTGTTTCTGTGAGCTGACCATCTTAGTTAGAAATAAATGGGCCTGCGAACTCAAATCAAACTGTGTACGCTCCAGGAAACCACTTTAGTAAAGTACTCATATGAAAAAATTGCCTTTTTGTCAAACATACACTGCATGTTGCATTACGATTATGATATACTAACTGATATATATTAGAATGTAGTTGACCTATTATTAGACAACCTGCATTTGAACAGATCCATTTTGACTCACTGACATGTTCAATTCTCTTTATGTGAAAACCTGTGTGGCATTATGAGAGGATTTGAGTTCAAGAATAGAGAAAAATGTCTCCAATTACAGAAGGCTTGTTAAGACTACAATCTAAATGATGTGTACAGGCCTGATCTCACTATGCAAGGATACACTTTAACAGAGAGATTGCTATGGTAGTTCATTGGATTGATTGCCAGGATGGCAGATTGTCACAAGGAAAAAATAACCAGACTAGCCTGTATACTCTTGAGGTCGGATGAATAACAGTTGACTTCACTGAAAGGTACAACAAATTAGGAAGACAAGGCAGATTCGCATGGCAGATTAGGAATTGATACTTCCTCTAGTTCGACATACAGAGTAGGATTCACAACCTCACAACAGGGGGGCCTGAAATCTTGCACTAAGATAAAAAGAAACTTTTTATCACGTGCTATTGAGGCTAGAAATAGGAAGATAATGCAGCTAAATACGTGGCTAAGGAGTTGGTGCAGGAGGGAAGGCTTCATGTTTCTGGACAACTGGGCCTTGTTCCAGGGAAGGTGGGACCTGTTCTGAAGGGACGGATTACACCTGAACTGGAGGAGGACTAACATCCTTGCGGGAAGGTTTGCTAGTGCTGCTGCGGGGGTGTTTAAATTAGATTTGCAGGGGGAGAGGAACCAGAGCGTTAGAGCAGGTAGTGAGGCGGAGGAGGATAAAGGTCACGCGAGAACTGCAAGTATAGTACATGGAGTAAAGCCAGATCTATCATATAAAGAGGCTTTGAGGAAAGAGAAGCAGAATAAAGGGTGTAAAGGGAGTAAGGTAGAAGGGCTAAAGTGTGTGTACTTCAATGCAAGAAGCATCAGGAACAAAGGTGATGAACTGAGAGCTTGGATACATATATGGAATTATGATGTAGTGGCCATTACAGAGACTTGGCTGGCTCCAGGGCAGGAATGGATTCTCAATATTCCTGGATTTCAGTACTTTAAAAGGGATAGGGAGGGGTGAAAAAAGGGGAGGAAGGGTGTCATTACTGGTCAGGGATAATATTACAGTTACAGAAAGGGTGGGTAATGTAGTAGGATCCTCTTTTGAGTCAGTATGGGTGGAAGTCAGGAACAGGAAGGGAGCAGTTACTCTATTGGGGTATTGGGGTATTCTATAGGCCCCCTGGCAGCAGTAGAGATACCGAGGAGCAGATTGGGAGGCAGATTTTGGAAAAGTGCAAAAATAAAAGGGTTGTTATCATGGGTGACTTTAACTTCCTTAATATTGATTGGCACCTGATTAGTTCCAATGGTTTAGACGAGGCAGAGTTTGTTAAGTGTGTCCAGGACGGATTCCTGTCACAGTATGTTGACAGGCCGACTAGGGGGAATGCCATACCACATCTGGTATTAGATAACGAACTGGGTCAGGTCACAGATCTCTCAGTGGGTGAGCATCTGGGGGACAGTGACTACCGCTCCCTGGCCTTTAGCATTATCCTGGAAAAGGATAGAATCAGACAGGACAGGAAAATTTTTAATTGGGGAAGGGAAGTTATGAGGCTATAAGGCTAAAACTTGCAGGTGTGAATTGGGATGATGCTTTTGCAAGGAAATGCACTATGGACATGTGGGTCTCGGCCTGAAACGTCGACTGCGCCTCTTCCTATAGATGCTGCTTGGCCTGCTGCGTTCACCAGCAACTTTGATGTATGTTGCATGGACATGTGGTCAATGTTTAGGGATCTCTTGCAGGATGTCAGGGATAAATTTGTCCCGGTGAGGAAGATAAAGAATGGTAGGGTGAGGGAACCATGGGTGACAAGTGAGGTGGAAAATCTAGTCAGGTGGAAGGCGGCAGCATACATGAGGTTTAGGAAGCAAGTATCAGCTTGGTCTATTGAGGAAAATAGGGTAGCAAGAAAGGAGCTTAAGAAGGGGCTGAGAAGAGCAAGAAGGGGGCATGTGAAGGCCTTGGTGAGTAGGGTAAAGGAAAACCCCAAGGCATTCTTCAATTATGTGAAGAAAAAAAAGGATGACAGGAGTGAAGGTAGGACCGATAAGAGATAAAGGTTGGAAGATGTGCCTGGAGGCTGTGGAAGTGAGCGAGGTCCTCAATGAATACCTCTCTTCGGTATTCACCAATGAGAGGGAACTTGATGATGGTGAGGACAATATGAGTGAGGTTGATGTTCTGGAGCATGTTGATATTAAGGGAGAGGAGGTGTTGGAGTTGTTAAAATACATTAGGATGGGTAAGTCCCCAGGGCCTGACGGAATATTCCCCAGGCTGCTCCACGAGGTGAAGGACGAGATTGCTGAGCCTCTGGCTAGGATCTTTATGTCCTCGTTGTCTACGGGAATGGTACCGGAGGATTGGAGGGAGGCAAATGTTGTCCCCTTGTTCAAAAAAGGTAGTAGGAATAGTCCGGGTAATTATAGACCAGTGAGCCTTAAGTCTGTGGTGGGAAAGCTGTTGGAAAAGATTCTTAGAGATAGGATCTATGGGCATTTAGAGAATCATGGTCTGATCCAGGACAGTCAGCATGGCTTTGTGAAGGGCAGATTGTGTCTAACACGCCCGATAGAGTTCTTTGAGGAGGTGACCAGGCAAACAGATGAGGGTAGTGTAGTGGATGTGATCTGCATGGATTTTAGTAAGGCATTTGACAAGGTTCCACATGGTAGGCTTATTCAAAAAGTCAGAAGGCATGGGATCCAGGGAAGTTTGGCCAGGTGGATTCAGAATTGGCTTGCGTGCAGAAGGCAGAGGGTCATGGTGGAGGGAGTACATTCAGATTGGAGGATTGTGACTAGTGGTGTCCCACAAGGATCTGTTCTGGGATCTCTACTTTTCGTGATTTTTATTAACGACCTGAATGTGGGGGATAGAAGGGTGGGTTGGCAAGTTTGCAGATGACACAAGGGTTGGTGGTGTTGTGGATAGTGTAGAGGATTGTTGAAGATTGCAGAGAGACATTGATAGGATGTAGAAGTGGGCTGAGAAGTGGCAGATGGAGTTCAACCCGGAGAAGTGTGAGGTGATACACTTTGGAAGGCCAAACTCCAAGGAAGAGTACAAAGTAAATGGCAGGATACTTGGTAGTGTGGAGGAGCAGAGGGATCTCGAGGTACATGTCCACAGATCCCTGAAAGTTGCCTTACAGGTAGATAGGGTAGTTAAGAAAGCTTATGGGGTGTTAGCTTTCATAAGTCGAAGGATAGAGTTTAAGAGTTGTGAGGTAATGATGCAGCTTTATAAAACTCTGGCTAGGCCACACTTGGAGTACTGTGTCCAGTTCTGGTCGCCTCACTATAGGAAGGATGTGGAAGCACTGGAAAGGGTACAGAGGAGATTTACCAGGATGCTGCCTGGTTTAGAGAGTATGCATTATGATCAGAGATTAAGGGAGCTAGGGCTTTACTCTTTGGAGAGAAGGAGGATGAGAGGAGACTTGATAGAGGTGTACAAGATAATAAGAGGAATAGATAGAGTGGATAGCCAGCGCTCTTCCCCAGGGCACCACTGCTCAATACAAGAGGACATGGCTTTAAGATAAGGGGTGGGAAGTTCAAGGGGGATATTAGAGGAAGGTTTTTTACTCAGAGAGTGGTTGGTGCGTGGAATGCACTGCCTGAGTCAGTGGTGGAGGTAGATACACTAGTGAAATTTAAGAGACTACTAGACAGGTATATGGAGGAATTTAAGATGGGGGGTTATATGGGAGGCAGGGTTTAAGGGTCGGCACAACATTGTGGGCCGAAGGGCCTGTACTCCTGCTGTACTATTCCATGTTCTATGTTCTTCCAGAGATGGTCGGTTACTAGACGTCACCTCAGGGAACAGTGGAGGCTCAGTCTCCAAGAATATTCAAGGCAGAGAGTAATGGAATTTTAGATTGTAAGACAATGAGGCTGCTGCAGTAAATTTAGGAGAAAGATCAGCTGTGGTCTCACTGAATGGAAGAGCAGATGTGATTAGTCTGTCAACAACATCTTCTTTTGTTATGTCTGATTAGAATCCGATGTGTTGCATGAACCCTATGTGAACAAAAAGGCATTATCTAATCAACAGTTGCTGAAGACAGGGGAAAATACTGCATATTAATCAGAATCAGGCTTAATATCACTGTCAGGTGTCATAAAATTTGTTGTTTTGCGGCAGCAGTACCTTACAATACACCCCCTTTGGAAGTTTTCATGTTTTATTGTTTTACAACATTGAATCACAGTTGACTTAATTTGGCTTTCTTTGATACTGGTCAACAAACAGTGAAAATAGATCTCTACAAAGTGATCTAAATTAGTTACAAATATAGAACACAAAAATAAAGTCCCTTTAATATGACACACCAAACCACCACCAGTGCGGTCAATTGGTTTTAGAAGCCACATAATTAGTTAAATGATCACAAAGATCTTTCAATTGATTATGGTAAAAATACACCTGCATCTGGAAAGTCCAACTGCTTGTGAGTCAGTATCCTGGCAAAAACTACACCATGAAGACAAAAGAATACCCTAAGTAACTCCACAAAAAGGTTTCTGAAAAGCATGCATCAGGAGATGGAAACAAGAGAATTTCCAAGTCAAAGAATATCCCTTGGAGTACAGTTAAGTCAATCATCATGGAATGGACAGAATATGGCTGAGCTGTAAATCTGCCTAGAGCAGGCCATCCTCCAAAACTGAGGACAAAAGGGAGACTAGTGAGAGAAACCACTAAGAGACCCACAACATCTCTGGAGGAGTTACAAGCTTCAGTGGCTGAGATGGGAGAGTGGCAAAGAGAAAGCCACTGTTGAAAAACTCACATGAAATCTTGGCTAAGATTTGCCAGAAGGTGTTTGAGAAACTCTGAAGTCAGCTGGAAGAATGTCCTATTGTCTAATGAAACCAAAATTGAGCTTTTTAGCCATCAGACTAAACACTATGTTTGGCATAAGCCAAATACTGCACATCATCAAAAACAGAATCAAAATCAGGTTTATAATCACCGGCATGTGACGGGAACAGACAATAGACAATAGGTGTAGGAGTAGGCCATTCGGCCCTTTGAGCCAGCACCACCATTCACTGTGATCATGGCTGATCATCCACAATCAGTACCCCGTTCCTGCCTTCTCCCCATATCCCTTCACTCCACTATCTTTAAGAGCTCTATCTAACTCTTTCTTGAAAGCATCCAGAGAATTGACCTCCACTGCCTTCTGAGGCAGAGCATTCCACAGATCCACCACTCTCTGGGTGAAAAAGTTTTTCCTCAACTCCGTTCTAAATAGCCTAATCCTTATTCTCAAATTGTGGCCTCTGGTTTTGGACTCCCCCCAACATTGGGAACATGTTTCCTGCCTCTATCATGTCCAATCCCTTAATAATCTTATATGTTTCAATCAGATCCCCTCTCATCCTTCTAAATTCCAGTGTATACAAGCCCAGTCGCTCCAATCTTTCAACATATGACAGTCCCGCCATCCTGGGAATTAACCTCGTGAACCTCCATTGCACTCCCTCAATAGCAAGAATGTCCTTCCTCAAATTTGGAGATCAAAACTGTACACAATACTCCAGGTGTGGTCTCACCCGGGCCCTGTACTACTGCAGAAGGACCTCTCTGCTCCTATACTCAACTCCCCTTGTTATGAAGGCTAACATACCATTACAGTAGCTTTCTTCACTGCCTGCTGTACCTGTATGCTTACTTTCAGTGACTGATGAACAAGGACACCACGATCTCGTTGTATTTCCCCTTTTCCTAACTTGACACCATTCAGATTGTAATCTGCCTTCCTGTTCTTGCCACCAAAGTGGATAACCTCACATTTATCCACATTAAACTGCATCTGCCCACTTACCCAACCTGTCCAACTCATCCTGCATTATCTCAACATCCTCCGCACATTTCACACTGCCACCCAGCTTTGTGTCATCTGCAAATTTGCTAATGTTACTTTTAATCCCTTCATCTAAATCATTAATGTATATTGTAAATAGCTGCAGTCCCAGCACTGAGCCTTGTGGTACCCCACTAGTCACTGTCTGCCATTCTGAAAGGGACCTGTTAATCCCTACTCTTTGTTTCCTGTCTGCCAACCAATTTACGATCCGTGTCAGTACCCTACCCCCAATACCATGTGCTCTAATTTTGCCCACTAATCTCCTATGTGGGACCTTATCAAAGGCTTTCTGAAAGTCCAGGTACACTACATCCACTGGCTCTCCCTTGTCCATTTTCATAGTTACATCCTCAAAAAATTCCAGAAGATTAGTCAAGCATGATTTCCCCTTCGTAAATCCATGCTGACTCGTACCAATCCTGTTACTGCTATCCAAATGTGCCGCTATTTCATCCTTTATAACTGACTCCAGCATCTTCCCCACCACTAGTGTCAGGCTAACTGGTCTATAATTCTGTTTTCTCTCTCCCTCCTTTTTTAACAAGTGGGATAACATTAGCTACCTTCCAGTCCTCAGGAACTGCTCCTGAATCTATAGAACATTGGAAAATAATTACCAATGCATCCACGATTTCTAGAGCCACCTCCTCAAGTACCCTGGGGTGCAGACCATCAGGCCCTGGGGATTTATCAGCCTTCAGTCCCATCAGTCTATCCAACACCATTTTCTGCCTAATGTGAAATTTGTTAACTAAGCAGCAGCAGTTCAATGCAACACATAATATAGAGGAAAACAAAACAACAATAAGTAAATCAATTACAGTATACATATATTGAATAGATTAAAAACTGTGCAAAAAACCAGAAATAATATGTTAAAAAGTGAGGTAGTGTCTAAGGGTTCTATGTCCATCTAGGAATTAGATGGCAGAGGGGAAGGAGCTGTTCCTGAATCGCTGAGTGTGCCTTCAGGCTTCTGTACCTCCTACCTGACGGTAACAGTGAGGAAATGCATGCCCTGGGTGCTGGAGATCCTTAATAATGGATGCTGCCTTTCTGAGACACCACTCCTTGAAGATGTCCTGGGTACCTTGTAGGCTAGTACCCAAGATGGAGCCGACTAAATTTACAACCCTCTGCATCTTCTTTCGGTCCTGTGCAGTAGCACCCCGCCCCCCCATACCAGACAGTGATGCAGCCTGCCAGGATGCTCTCCATGGTACATCTATAGAAGTTTTTGAGTGTATTTGTTGACAAGCAAATCTCTTCAAACTCCGAATGAAGTATAGCCACTATCTTGCCTTCTTTATAACTGCATCGATATGTTGGGACCAGGTTAGATCCTCAGGGACCTTGACACCCAGGAAGAAACCATCCCTACCGTGAAGCATGGTGGCAGCAGCATCACGCTGTAGGGATGCTTCACTGCAGCAGGCTCTGGAAGGCTTGTGAAAGCAGAGGCAAAATAAATGCAGTAAAATACAGGGATATTTTGGAGGAAAACCCGGTGAGGTCTGCAAGAGAACTGTAACTTGGGAGAAGATTTTTTTTCTGGCAAGGCAATAACCCCAAACATAAAGCTAAAGCTACAAAGGAATGGCTTAAAAGCAACAAAGTTAATGTCCTGGAGTAGGTAAGTCAGAGTCCAGACCTCAACTGAATTGGGAGTTTTTGGCTGGACTTGGAAAGGGCTGTTAACTCATGATCCCCATGCAGTCTGACAGCGTTTGATCAGTTTTGTAAAGAAGAATGGAGAAAAATTGTAGTTTCCAGATGTGCAAAGCTGACACAGCTATCCACACAGACTCAAGGCTGTAATTGCTGCCAAAGGTTTATCTACTAAATACTGACTTGAAGAGGATGAATATTTATGCAATCAATTATATTGTTTTATATTTGTAATTAATTTAGATTACTTTGTAGAGATCTGTTTTCACTTTGATACGAAACTCTTTTCTGTTGATCAACATTAAAAAAAAACAAATTAAATCCACAAACAACAGGAATTCTGCAGATGCTGGAAATTCAAGCAACATACATCAAAGTTGCTGGTGAACGCAGCAGGCCAAGCAGCATCTATAGGAAGAGGCGCAGTCGACGTTTCAGGCCGAGACCCTTCGTCAGGACTAACTGAAGGAAGAGTGAGTAAGGGATTTGAAAGCTGGAGGGGGAGGTGGAGATGCAAAATGATAGGAGAACACAGGAGGGGGAGGGATAGAGCCGAGAGCTGGACAGGTGATAGGCAAAAGGGGATACGAGAGGATCATGGGACGGGAGGTCCGGGAAGAAAGACAAGGAGGGGGGGAGGTGACCCAGAGGATGGGCAAGGGGTATATTCAGAGGGACAGAGGGAGAAAAAGGAGAGTGAGAGAAAGAATGTGTGTATAAAAATGAGTAACAGATGGGGTACGAGGGGGAGGTGGGGCCTTAGCGGAAGTTAGAGAAGTCGATGTTCATGCCATCAGGTTGGAGGCTACCCAGACGGAATATAAGGTGTTGTTCCTCCAACCTGAGTGTGGCTTCATCTTTACAGTAGAGGAGGCCGTGGATAGACATGTCAGAATGGGAATGGGATGTGGAATTAAAATGTGTGGCCACTGGGAGATCCTGCTTTCTCTGGCGGACAGAGCGTAGGTGTTCAGCAAAGCGGTCTCCCAGTCTGCGTCGGGTCTCACCAATATATAAAAGGCCACATCGGGAGCACCGGACGCAGTATATCACCCCAGTCGACTCACAGGTGAAGTGATGCCTCACCTGGAAGGACTGTTTGGGGCCCTGAATGGTGGTAAGGGAGGAAGTGTAAGGGCATGTGTAGCACTTGTTCCGCTTACACGGATAAGTGCCAGGAGGGAGATCAGTGGGGAGGGATGGGGGGGACGAATGGACAAGGGAGTTGTGTAGGGAGCGATCCCTGCGGAATGCAGGGGGGGGGGAGGGAAAGATGTGCTTAGTGGCGGGATCCCGTTGGAGGTGGCGGAAGTTACGGAGAATAATATGTTGGACCTGGAGGCTGGTGGGGTGGTAGATGAGGACCAGGGGAACCCTATTCCTAGTGGGGTGGTGGGAGGATGGAGTGAGAGCAGATGTACGTGAAATGGGGGAGATGCGTTTAAGAGCAGAGTTGATAGTGGAGGAAGGGAAGCCCCTTTCTTTAAAAAATGAAGACATCTCCCTCGTCCTGGAATGAAAAGCCTCATCCTGAGAGCAGATGCGGCGGAGATGGAGGAATTGCGAGAAGGGGATGGCGTTTTTGCAAGAGACAGGGTGAGAAGAGGAATAGTCCAGATAGCTGTGAGAGTCAGTAGGCTTATAGTAGACATCAGTGGATAAGCTGTCTCCAGAGACAGAGACAGAAAGATCTAGAAAGGGGAGGGAGGTGTTGGAAATGGACCAGGTAAACTTGAGGGCAGGGTGAAAGTTGGAGGCAAAGTTAATAAAGTCAACGAGTTCTGCATGCGTGCAGGAAGCAGCGCCAATGCAGTCGTCGATGTAGCGAAGGAAAAGTGGGGGACAGATACCAGAATAAGCACGGAACATAGATTGTTCCACAAACCCAACAAAAAGGCAGGCATAGCTGGGACCCATACGGGTGCCCATAGCTACACCTTTAGTTTGGAGGAAATGGGAGGAGCAAAAGGAGAAATTATTAAGAGTAAGGACTAATTCTGCTAGACGGAGCAGAGTGGTGGTAGAGGGGAACTGATTAGGTCTGGAATCCAAAAAGAAGCGTAGAGCTTTGAGACCTTCCTGATGGGGGATGGAAGTATATAAGGACTGGACATCCATGGTGAAAATAAAGCGGTGGGGGCCAGGGAACTTAAAATCATCGAAAAGTTTAAGAGCATGAGAAGTGTCACGAACATAGGTCGGAAGGGATTGAACAAGGGGTGATAAAACAGTGAATCCACAGTGATTCAATAAAACATGAAAACACATACACTCGGGGGGGCAGAGCAAAGTGATGATGGCGCTAAACGGCCACTCCTTTGCTTGCATCTTCGGAAACAGCTCTATTTCCATCTTTCATTTTTCCTTTTTCCCTTTCAGGGTTCTTTTGAAGACCCTGACCTGGAGTTGCACGCTGACTATGGTTTTTTGCAGGAATGGGACCCGCTCTTGGGGTTTCACAACTAGCCGTTGCTCGGCACGCCAAGGGCTCAGCCTAACTTTAGGATCTCGGGGTTCTGGAGACGGGTGGATCGAAGGCTGGTGTTACAGCAGGAGACCCGTGTGTCGTCGGGGGAGCTGGAAGATCTACGGCTGTGTGTCCAGAGATGGATGCAAAGAAAAAGCATTTCAGGATGTAATGTATATTATATACATTTCTCCGACATTAAATGTGCTTTTGAAACCTTTGTATAAACATATAAACTAAGTAGTGTAGAAAGAGGGAAAAATTTCTGAGGTACTGTACATGGTTCATTGCCTATTCATAAATTTGATGGTGAATGGTAAGAAGTTGGTCCTGAAATGTTTACTGTGCGCCTTCAGTTTCTGTACCTCCTCCTTGATGGTAGCAACGAGAAGAGGGCACATCCTGGGTGATGGGGGTCCTTTATGATGGATGCCACCTTTCTGAGGCATCACCTTTGGAAGATATTCTTAACGCTAGAGCTGACTGAGTTCACAATTTTCTGCAGCTTTTTCTGATCAGGTGCAATTGCTCCTCCATACCAGACAGTAATGCAACTAGAATGATCTCTTCTGTACATCTGTAGAAATTTGGTGACATACAATTCTCCTTAAACTCCTTATGAAACATTGCCGCTGTCATGTCTTCTTTGAAATTGCATCAATATGTTGGGTCCAGGGTAGATTTTCAGAGATGTTGACACCCAGGAACTTGAAATAGAACATAGAATAGTACAGCACAGTACAGGCCCTTCGGCCCACAATGTTGTGCTGACCCTCAAACCCTGCCTCCCATATAAGCCCCCACCTTAAATTCCTCCATATACCTGTCTAGTAGTCTCTTAAACTTCACTAGTGCACCTGCCTCCACCACTGACTCAGGCAGTGCATTCCATGCACCAACCACTGAGTAAAAAAAACCTTCCTCTAATATCCCCCTTGAACTTCCCACCCCCTAC
Source organism: Mobula hypostoma (assembly GCF_963921235.1). Classification (NCBI taxonomy): domain Eukaryota; kingdom Metazoa; phylum Chordata; class Chondrichthyes; order Myliobatiformes; family Myliobatidae; genus Mobula; species Mobula hypostoma. Next base: position 30,091,294 of record NC_086125.1, read on the forward strand.
CTTAAAGCCATGTCCTCTTGTATTGAGCAGTGGTGCCCTGGGGAAGAGGCGCTGGCTATCCACTCTATCTATTCCTCTTATTATCTTGTACACCTCTATCAAGTCTCCTCTCATCCTCCTTCTCTCCAAAGAGTAAAGCCCTAGCTCCTTTAATCTCTGATCATAATGCATACTCTCTAAACCAGGCAGCATCTTGGTAAATCTCCTCTGCACCCTTTCCAATGCCTCCACATCCTCCCTATAGTGAGGCGACCAGAACTGGACACAGTACTTCAAGTGTGGCCTAACCAGAGTTTTATAGAGCTGCATCATTACATCGTGACTCTTAAACTCCATCCCTCGACTTATGAAACCTAACCTTGCTTCCAACTTTCACCCTGCCCTCAAGTTTACCTGGTCCATTTCCGACACCTCCCTCCCCTTTCTAGATCCTTCTGTCTCTGTCTCTGGAGACAGCTTATCCACTGATGTCTACTATAAGCCTACTGACTCTCACAGCTATCTGGACTATACCTCTTCTCACCCTGTCTCTTGCAAAAATGCCATCCCCTTCTCACAATTCCTCCGTCTCCGCCGCACCTGCTCTCAGGATGAGGCTTTTCATTCCAGGACGAGAGAGATGTCCTCCTTTTTTAAAGAAAGGGGCTTCCCTTCCTCCATTATCAACTCTGCTCTCAAACGCATCTCCCCCATTTCACGTACATCTGCTCTCACTCCATCTTCCCACCACCCCACTAGGAATAGGGTTCCCCTTGTCCTCACCTACCACCCCACCAGCCTCCAGGTCCAACATATTATTCTCCGTAACTTCCGCCACCTCCAACGGGATCCCACCACTAAGCACATCTTACCCTCCCCCCCTTCCCCCGCTTTCCGCAGGGATCGCTCCCTACGCGACTCCCTTGTCCATTCGTCCCCCCCCATCCCTCCCCACTGATCTCCCTCCTGGCACTTATCCTTGTAAGCGGAACAAGTGCTACACATGCCCTTACACTTCCTCCCTTACCACCACTCAGGGCCCCAGACAGTCCTTCCAGGTGAGGCGACACTTCACCTGTGAGTCGGCTGGGGTGATATACTGCGTCCGGTGCTCCCGATGTGGCCTTCTATATATTGGCGGGATCCGACGCAGACTGGGAGACCGCTTTGCTGAACACCTACGCTCTGTCCACCAGAAAAAGCAGGATCTCCCAGCGGCCACACATTTTAATTCCACATCCCATTTCCATTCTGACATGCCTATTCGCGGCCTCCTCTACTGTAAAGATGAAGCCACACTCAGGTTAGAGGAACAACACCTTATATTCCGTCTGGGTAGCCTCCAACCTGATGGCATGAACATCAACTTCTCTAACTTCCGCTAATGCCCCACCTCCCCCTCGTACCACATCCGTTATTTATTTTTATACACACATTCTTTCTCTCACTCTCCTTTTTCTCCCTCTGTCCCTCTGACTATACCTCTTGCCCATATTCTGGGTTCCCCCCTCCATTGTCTTTCTCCCCGGACCTCCTGTCCCACGATCCTCTCATATCCCCTTTGCCAATCACCTGTCCAGCTCTTGGCTCCATCCCTCCCCCTCCTGTCTTCTCCTATCATTTTCGATCTCCCCCTTCCCCTCTCAAATCTCTTACTAACTCTTCCTTCAGTTAGTCCTGACGAAGGGTTTCGGCCTGAAACATCGACTGTACCTCTTCCTAGAGATGCTGCCTGGCCTGCTGCGTTCACCAGCAACTTTGATGTGTGTTGCTCAAGTATCCTGCCATTTACTTCATACTCTGCCTTAGAGTTTGTCCTTCCAAAGTGTACCACTTCACAGTTCTCCGGGTTGAACTCCATCTGCCACTTCTCAGCCCACTTCTGCATCCTATCAATGTCTCTCTGCAATCTTCGACAATCCTCTATACTATCTACAACACCACCAACCTTTGTGTCGTCTGCAAACTTGCCAACCCACCCTTTTACCCCCACATCCAGGTCATTAATAAAAATCACGAAAAGTAGAGGTCCCAGAACAGATCCTTGTGGGACACCACTAGTCACAATCCTCCAATCTGAATGTATTCTCTCCACCACGACCCTCTGCCTTCTGCACGCAAGCCAATTCTGAATCCACCTGGCCAAACTTCCCTGGATCCCATGCCTTCTGATTTTCTGAATAAGCCAACTGCGTGGAACCTTGTCAAATTGCTCACCCTTTCTACTTCTGAACCCTTGATAACTGTTGTGTGTTCCTTTGACTTCCCCTTTCTAAAGTCTACAATCAATTCCTTGGTCTTACTAATGTTGAGTGCAAGGTCGCTGTTGTGACACCACTCAACCAGCTGATCTATCTTGCTCCTGTATGGTTCCTTGTCACCATCTGAAACTCTGCCAACAATAGTTTAGTCGTCGGCAAATTTATAAATGGCGTTTGAGTTGTGTCTAGTCATACAATTGTGAATGTAGAGTGCAGAGCAGTAGCGTTATGAGGATGATCTTTGCCATTTCCAAAACCGATCTGAGTGTGAGTGGTGTTCAGTGACATACAGGCAGCTCACAGAGGTCAGAGGAAGTTGTTCTGTTGTTAATCCATGGAACAAACAGATTGTTTTATGAAGGAATGTTGGATAGGCCATGTTTGTAGGCACTAAAGTTTGAAGAGAGAGTGCGTTTGACTGAGATGTGCAAGATGGCAAGACGTATTAACAGTGTCAACACAGAGGATGACACCAGCTTGTTAAATGGCAGGGTAGGTCTGAGGAGCTAGTGACCTAACTTTGCCCACATTTCACCTTTGAACACAGAGATGCACTCAGCCACTGCCACACGAGCAGAGGCTCAACTTGTAAGCACGCACCTGAAGATCGAGTTCGTGACAGCGCTGAGAGAGCTCATCTCTTGATTCTACCTCATCACACAAGCTGAATCTTTTCAACTAGAAAGAAAGGAGAAGATCTTATTTCAGTAATTTCTACATGATTACCTAGTTCACTGTCAGAACAAACATACTTACTGGTTGTACATCCGACTATGTTGGCTGTACACACAGAAAAGCATTCCACTGTATGTTTCAATGTACATGCGATAAATACAGCTAACCTTTAACCTTTACATTGGGATATAATATTAACACATTGTGCCAATTTATTTAACAGTTTTGAACACCTTCCCCACATAAATGGTAATCATATAACATTACCATCACTGAATTATTATAATGCACTTATGAAGATTTCAGGCAAAAATTAAACCCTATAAATACCTGGCAGTCCACTTCACTGTAGCTGTCACTATGTGCTGGTTCACAAGGGTCTCTGGTCAAAAGCTGAAGAGCAAGGAAAAATGCTGTAACTACAAATCATGCAATGACAAATATAAAAATGTTCAATTATCATTACCAACATGGATAGCAACAAGGAAAATAATCAAGAGGGTTATAAGTAGAGAATTATGCTCTCTGGAACAGAGTCTGGTTCTGTAGCTCAGAAGGGAAGGGAAAAGAAGAGGATATGCTAGGGGATTCCATAGTTAGAGCAGCAGACAGGAGATTCTGTGGATGGTATGTTGCCTCCCAGAGAAGTCTCAGATTGAGTGCATGGCGTTCTAAGGGAGGAGGGTGAGCAACTGGAAGTCATGGTACATATTGGTACACCAATGAAATAGGTAGGAAGGGGGAAGAAGGTCCTGGAGACAGAATATGGAGACTTAGGTAGAAAGCTGAAAAGCAGGATCTCCAGGGGCAGAAATCTTTGGATTTCTGGCTGTGCCATGTGCCAGTGAGGGTGAGAATAAAATGATTTGGCAAATGAATCTGTGATAGAGGAATTGGTGCAAAGGGCAGGGTTTCAGATTTCTGGATCATTGGGTTCTCTTCCGAGGAAGTTATGACCTGTACAAAAAACACAGGTTAACAGTTGAACCTGATGGAGACTGATATCTTTGCAGGCAGGTTTTAAACAAATTTGGCAGAGGGATGGTAACTGGAGTCATAGGGCTGAGGATTGAGCTGTTGGTAGACAAGTAGATGCAGTATGTAGTGACACTCTGAGGAAGGACAGGCAGATGATAAAGCAAAATTGCAGTCAATGGGAATGCATTGAAGTATAACATGGAGAAAAACTAGAATACTTCTTCCTCTTTGGAATGCATATATCCTGTGCCTTCTAAATTGCTTCCAGAATTTCCAGCTATTGCTCTGCTGTCATCCCTGCCAGTGTTCTTTTCCAGTCAATCCTCACCAACTCTCTCACGCCTCTGCAATTCCCTTTATTCCACTGTAATACTGATACATCTGATTTTACTTCTCCTTCTCAAATTTCAGGGTGAATTTGATCATATTATGATCACTTGGCCCTAATCGTTCTTCTATCTTAATTGGCAACCGCTGTAAAACAAGACTGAGAAGAAGTAGTAGTACTTCGAGGCACATGATAAATTAGGCCAAAGTCAGCATGGTTTCTTTAAGAGAAGATATTTCCTGACAATTATGTTGGAATTCTTTGAGGAAATATCAGGTAGGGTAGACAAAGGAGAGTCAAAGGATCTTGTTTACTTGATTATCTGAAGGCCTTTGATAAAATGTCACACGTGAGGCTGCTTCAGAAGTTAAGAGCCCATGATATTGCAGAAAAGATACTAATATGTTAGCAGTTGCCAGTGTCGGGACTGCTTCTTTTCACGATACATGTCAATGGCTTGGATGGCGGAATAGATGGCTTTGTGGCCAGCTTTGCTGGTGATACGAAGACAGGTGGAGGAGTAAGTAGTGTTGAGGAAGCAAGGAGTCTGCAGAAGGACCTAGACAAAGTGGGAGAATGGGCAAGGAATATAGGGCAGGGAGGTTTGGTGGAAGGAAAAAAGGTGTAGGATATTTTCTAAATGGGTGAAAATTAAAAAAAAACAGAGGTATCAAGGGACTGGGAGTCCTTGTGCAGGATTCCCTAACTTGCAGGCTGATCAGTAGTAAGGAAAGCAAGTCGTAGGATTCATTTCAAGAAGTCTAGAATATAAAAAGCAGGGATGTAATATTGTAGCTTTATAGGCATTGGTCAAACTGCACATGGATGACTGTGATCAGCTTTGGGCCCCTTATCTGAGAAAAAATGTGTTGGCATTGGGAGGGTCAAGAGGAAAAACATGAGAATGGTTGTGGGAATGAAAGGGTTTAAATAGGAGGAGCATTTGGGCCTGTACTTGTTGCAGTTTGGAAGAATGGGGGGGGGAGGAATCTAATTGAAACTATCGAATATTGGAAGGCATAGATATAGTGGGTGTGGAGAGGATGTTTCCTATAGTGAGTTCAAGATCAGAGGACACAACCTCAGAATAGAGTGGCTTCTATTTAGAACACAGGAAGAATTTCTTTAGCTAGAGGCTGGTGAATCTGTGGAATTCATTGCCACACCTGTGGAGGCCAAGTCATTAGGTGCTTTTAAAGCAGAGTATGATAGGTTCTTGATTAGTCATGGCATCAAAGGTTACGAGGAGAAGGCAGGAGAATGGGGTCGAGGGGGATAATAAATCAGCATGATGCAGTGCGGACTCAATGAGCCAAATGGCCTAATTCTGCTCCTACTTCCTAAGTTGAAAGCTTTCCACTTGATAAACCTGATTCTGATATAGGTCTCTATTGTGGACTGAGAATGTGAAAGGGGCAGGAAGAGGGGAATCACGGCTGGAAAAAGGGGAAGGGAGAGGGGAGGAACTGGAATCACCAGAGTGATATTCTGTAATAATCAATGAACCAATTGATTGGAATCAAATGTCCTTGTCTGGTGTCTGAGGGCTGGGTGTTTCTGCACCCGCACCAACCTCTCCATCTCTGCCCCACACCACACATCTAATGCTGTGCTCCACCTTTGCCATTTCCAACATCCTTTGTTTCTGCCAGATTTACAAATTTAGTTTCTGTTCATGTTGACAAATACAGTACTGTGTAAAAGTCTTAGACATCCTAGCTAAAATAAATAAATAAAATACATACACATATACATAGACTTTTGCATGGTACGGTATATGTATTGGGATTTTACTGAGGTGTGTTGGCACATGCAATAAAAAACACCAAACAATTATAAAGAATAAAGAAATATATAAAAAAAAGTTAATAAAATTTGACATATGAAATAAATATGTATAAATACACAAATACCAGCATGTATTTGCAATATATACATTATAAAAAGTGGTTTTAACTGTCTACAGTGCAGTGCAGTGATGGGGGCAATAGACGGAGCGGGATTGGAGTCTAACTACAGTGGTTGATCAGATACAAGTTTCTTCCCACAGGAAGTTCAAAATGATGTGGTTTTTGTTCTGAAGCGCTTTCTAGGCAAACGAGTCTGAAGAGGAGAAATATTCTGTTTGGCTTCACAAAGAAGAGGAGGAATATCCCGTTTGGCTTCACAAACATGTACTAAGCTCTGTGAAATGGTCACTCAAAGTTTGTGCAGATTTGCTGTGTATTTACGTGGTTACTGTGTTTCTTATTTACACATTTGAGAAGCCTCAAGAACATAAAAACAAATTCTTTCTATCTGAAAATTAATACTATTTTTCTAACATTCTTGCCATTTTTAAAAAAAATTACATGTTCTCAGTTTGAAATTTAAGGAAAATTAAACAGATATTAGCCCAGCATTTGTAATTCTTTTAGAAATATAGCAACTATTAAGATTTATCATAATTTACTAACAAAGCTTTTGTAATAAAATTTATGACATAAGTGCAATGAAATGTTTTATTTTTAATATGCTCAGCAGAAGTTTCCACTTTCCATAATGATAAATTCTTAAAATGACATCTGAAAGCATTTCTCCCGGTACTGCCAGATATTTGAGTTTGGTTGTAACTGGTATAACTAAATTGGTTTGGAATAAGGAACTGTGCAATAAACAAAGTTCAAAGTAAATTTATTATCAAAGTATGCTTTGAATCTCCGGTAGTATATGTCACTATATACTACCTGAGATTCATTTTCTTTCAGACATTCACAGTAGAATAAAGAAATAGAGGGATAAATAGAAGTTCAGCATATTTTAAGGAAGGAAAAGCAAGTCTGTGCCCAGGTGACAAGGTGAGATAATACAGGAACTCAAAGCCTCGCACCAAATGCAGGTTGACCTTCTATAATCTGGCACCATTGGGACCTGAGGAGTGCTGGATTAGTGAAAATGCCAAATTACAGAAGGATCACACTAAGCAATAGCTAACCGCCTCACCATACCTTTAAAATATCAAGGATTCAAAGGTTCATTTAATGTCAGAGAAATGTATACAATATACATCCTGAAATGCTGTTTCTTCGCAACCATCTATGGAAACAGAGGAGTGCCCCAAAGAATGAACAACAATTAGATGTTAGAACTCCAAAGTCCCCCCCCCCACCCCCGGGCAAGTAAGCGGCAACGAGCAACAATCCTTCCCCCCCAGCCCCCCACTGGCAAAAAATAAAGTGCACCCACTACCAGCACTCAAGCGTGAGCTAAGCGATAGCAAAGACACAGACTTGCAGTTACCCCAAAGACTACATTGCACTCGCAGTTACTGAGGGAATCCTCGTTAGTTTCTTTTCCTCCGCTTAGTAATATGCTTAAATTCAGCGGGTTACCACGTCTGGTCTGAGGTCGTAGGCAGAAGAGAATGGAGCACCGGCTGAGTGACGCCAAAGGGCAGTGCGCGACTGCCGGCAGGCGGGCGAGAAGGTGGACCAACCCAGCGTGCGCCAGCTCTCCCGCTGCTGGCGGGCGAGACAGGCGGGTACTGGGTGGCCACGCCTCACACAAATGATATTAATAAATGCAGGAAAACCAGCAGGAATCGTCTGCCTGTGCTTACAGGAGCTCGCCAACACGTGAACAGATCTAGCGCAACCAAAACAATGCATAGCAGATTGGTACAGTGGCCCAGAAAATTTGAAATTACAGTTGTGTGGAAAATTTGAAATCAGTGCGGATTATCAAAGGAACCGGATTACAGGTAGTCGGATTAGTGAAGGTCGACCTGCAGTATGCCATCTACTGCAGTAATGAGTTGACTGGAAAACAAAAGAACATGGATGGAAAGAAAACAAAAGAACAAAAGTATTTGGTGTTTCTCTACATGTTCATTTGCAAAGTAAATGAAGCAGCAATTTGAAAAATACAATTTAGAATTAAGTCATTTCAGAGAAATGACATATCTGCTTACCTCCTGAATGGCTGTCATTACAACATGTTGTACAGACTCCCCAAGTGTCATGATGTGCTGGATGTATTCTGCAAGAGGAAAATACTTTGTTGTATGGTAACATCACACTCGTAACATTAAAAACACTGTTTGCCTCAGTTAATTAATTAGAACTGTATCTCAGTCAGAAAAGTTTCAGAAATGATCAGGTTAGCAATTTCCTGCAGCACAGTATAGAAGTCCCTTTCAAGGACAGGTTTCCAGTTCTGGCCTCAACTTATATTGGAACTGTCTGGTCACTCTGGGGATTACCAAAGCAGCTGGGAGACGAGATGGAATGTTACATGCCAGCATAGCATAGCATTCCATTTCTAGTCTGGTAGCTGGGGTGGGGGCAGGGCAAAGGAATTTGCAAATGATTAATAATGAGAATAACTGTAGGTACAGAAAGACCCTTGTACTGAAGGGTCCCATGGATCTAGGGCAAAGGGGGCAGCAGCAGAAGATTTAAATGTGATTATTCAAAATAGTTCTGATGAATGGTCTTGGCCCAAAATGTTAACTCTTTATTCCTCTCCAGATGCTACCCAACTTGCTAAGTTCCTCCAGCATTTTGGGTCTTTTATACAAAATAGTGCTGTATTAACCATAGACCAAAATCAAACATGTCACCCTTGAGCATCACAGTCATAAATTGCTCTCAAACCTTTTCCCAGAATATGCTGCAAATTCCTTTAAGTAATATTGAATGCTATGGTCCATTAATAACACATTTCATATGTAATGCTTTAAATAGCTTCAACAAGTTCAAAAACACTTGCCATTAAAAGCACCAGAAGCATCATCACCAAACAATCCAAGACACTGAAAAGAGTGATTAAAAAACGAATTTGCTATAATTATCCCACCATGTATTCTGGGATAAGAAAAGATATTCTTGCTGAGGCAGTGACATTTTTCATGTGCAGAGGATCATTTTAGAACACTTAGTGCTAAATGACAGATAGTTTTGCTGGGCACAAGTGCTTTGATACCACTGAGCTTGTTATCAGACTTTTGTCAGACCCACATCTGAAGTCATGAGGCAAATAACACAAAACAGGGGTAGGCAACCTTAAGAACAAATGATTTTCTAGCATGCGTTATTCATTAATTTGAAGCAAAACATAACTAGATGTATTTAAATAGGCACAGACTAGAAGGGCCGAGATGACCTGTTTCCGTGCTGTAATTGCTGTATGTTATATGGTTATTCCCATATTTCAAGTTTTTTATGGCAGTGGTCCCCAACCACCGGGCCGCAAAGCATGTGCTACCGGGCCGTGAAGAAACGATATGAGTCAGCTGCACCTTTCCTCATTCCCTGTGACGCACTGTTGAACTTAAACATAGGGTTGCCAACTGTCCAGTATTTGCTGGGACATTCTGTATATTGGCCTAAATTGGTTTGTCCCATACGGGCCTGCTCTTGTCTCATATTTAACCCGCTAAGGTAGAGCGTTCCTATGAAATCTTTCGTGCCGAAATGGCGTAAAGCGAAGAAGCTATTACCATTAATTTATATGGGAAAAATTTTTGAGCGTTCCCAGACCCAAAAAATAACCTAACAAATCATACCAAATAACACATAAAACCGAAAATAAATAACACTAACATACAGTAAAAGCAGGAATGATATGATAAATATACAGCCTATATAAAGTAGAAATAATGCATGTACAGTATAGGCAGGAAGATGAAGGCAAAACCGATTTGTGAGAAAAAAAATTGGTAAGTACGCGCGTGCGCACGTCACACATGCACACAAGACTTCATGGTCATGGTAGTCTTTCCGGGGTAAAGTGTTCCGGGATTTGACTGTCACTTTTGTCCCTTATTTGGGAGTGAGAAAGTTGGCAACCCTAACTGCAAAAGACATGTTAAGGTGAGTTTAACCCTACTTGAATAACCACACCCCCACTCCCCCACTCCGGTTGGCCGGTCTGCAAGAATATTGTTAATATTAAACCGGTCTGCCATGCAAAAAAGGTTGGGGACCCCTGTTTTATGGCATTTATCTGACCCACTGTCCGCTCATTAATACGTGATCTGGCCCACAGAGGCAAAGAGGTTGCTGACCCCTGGCATAAAATAAACCATAGCAACATGAAAATGCCATGATAATGGTCCATCCAAACATTGCAGCCTAGAATATCACCCAATGCTATGCTGATTCCTTACCTTGCTTTTTCTCGCAGCTGACAGCACAGCCCAGCACAAGTTGTAGCATTCGGCCAAGCTCTGCTGTATCTGAGTGCTCTCCTATTAGATTGACCTCCGGCAGATTGTACTCAGAAATCTGGTGTCCCAGCACCTGAACAGGAAAACTCATTCATGAGATTATACATTTCACAGCAATAGTTTTAATTCAAGTGAACCTAAAGCTTTGCTTCAACGTCAACAGTCAAAGATCACTTTGCAAGGTACATTTCTGAATCATTTTTCTGTATTAATGCGCAGAACTCACAGATTTTACTGCGTCCAATACTCCTCAACATGAGAACTCTTGGTAACCAACTTATTTCAATGGTTTACTGTTCTCTTCATCTTTTGACCCAGAAAACCCTTGATATAGGAGCAGAATTAGGCCATTTGGCCCATGAAGTCTGCTCCACCATTTCATCATGGCAGAACCCAAGTTTCCTCTCAGTCCCAATCTCCTGCCTCCCCCTCCCCAACCCCGTATCCCTTCATGCTGTAACCTCTGTCCCAAACATACATAAAGACTAGGCCTCCACAGCTGCATGTGGCAACGAATTCCAGATTCACCACTCTCAAGCTAAAGTTGTTCCTCCTCATCTAAAAGGACACACTTCTATTCTCAGGCTGTGTTTTCTGGTCTCCCATCATAGGAAACATCCTTCCCACATCCACTCTATCAAGGCCTTTCACCATTTGATAGATTTCCATGAGGTCACCCATCATTCTTTTGAATTCCAGTGAATACAGAGCCAGCATCATCAAACGGTCTTCATATGATAAGATATGTAATCCTGGAATAATTTTCGTGATCTTCCTTTGAACCCTCTCCAGTTTCAGCATATCCTTTCTAAGATAAGATACCCAGAATTGCTCAAGTGAGGTCTCACCAGTGCTTTATAAAGTCTCAACATTACATCCTTGCTTTCATATTCTAGTTCTCTCGAAATGAAAGTTAACATTGCATTTGCCCCCCTCACCACAGGCTCAACCTGCAAATTAACCTTTAGGGAATTCTGCACAGGGACTCCCAAATCCCTTTGCGCATCAGATTTTTGTATTTTCTCTCCATTTCAAAAAGAGTCAACCCTTTCACTTCTTCTACCCAAGTGCATGACCATACAGGACTGACATTGTATTGCATCTGCCATTTCTTTGTCCATTTTCTCTATGTCTGTCCTTTTGGAGCCCATTTCCTCAAAACTATCTGCCCCTCCACCTATCTTCGTATCATCTGTAAACTTTGCAACAAAGCCATCAATTCCATCATCCAAATCACTGACATATAACATAAGAAGAATTGGTCCCAACACAGACCCCTGTGGAACACAACTAGTCACTTGCAGCCAACCAGAGAAGGCTCCCTTTATTCCCACTCTTTGCCTCCTGCTAATCAGCCACTGCTTTATCTATGCTAGGATCTTTCCTGTAATACCATGGGCTCGTGGCTTGTTAAACAGCCTCGTGTGGCAACTTGTCAAAGGCCTTCTGAAAATCCAAGTACACAACATCAACTGATTCTGCTTTGTCTACCCAATTTCTTATTTCTTCAAAGAATTCCAACACACTTGTCAAGCAAAAAAATTTCCCTCGAGGAAACCATGCTGATTACATCCTATTTTATCATGAACCTCCAAGTATCCTGAAACCACATTCTTAACAATCGACTCCGACATCTTCCCAACCACTGATTTCAGACTAATAGGCCTATAATTTCCTTTCTTCTGCCTTTCTCCCTTCTTGAAGAGTGGAGTGACATTTGCAATTTTCCATTCTTCCGGAACCATTCCTGAATCTAGTGATTCTTGAAAGATCATCAATAATGCCTCCACAATCTCTTCAGTCACCTCTTCCAGAATCCTGGGGTGTACACCATCTGGTTGAGATGAATCATCAATCTTCAAACCTTTATGACCCCTGACTCCTGGAACTTCCATCATACTGCCACTGTCTTTCACAATGAAGACTGACGCAAAATGCGTCTTCAGTTTGTCTACCATCTCCTTGTCTCCCACAACTACCTCTCTAGTGTTGTTTTCCTATGGTCCAATATCCACTCTCACCTCTCTTTTACACTTTGTGTATCTAAAGAAACCTTTGGTATCCACTTTAATATTATTGGCTAGCTCACTTTTGTATTCTATCTGTACCTTTTTAATGACATTTGTAGTTGCCTTCTGTTGGTATTTAAAAGCTTTCTAATCCTCTCACTTCCCACTAATATTTGTTCTATTAAATGCCCTCTCTTTGGCTTTTAAGTTAGCTTTGATATCCCTTGTTTGCCATGATTGTGTCACCTTGCCTTTAGAACATTTCTTCCTCTTTGGGACACATATATCCCATGCCTTCCGAATTGCTTCCAGAAATTCCCAATCCTCTAAGTTCACACTAATTTATCCTCTATTATATGCCTTCTCTTTGGCTTTTATGTTGGCTTTGACTTCTTTTGTTAACCACAATTGTGTCATCTTCTCTCTAGAATATTTCTTCCTCTTTGGGATATACAGTGGCATGCAAGAGTTTAGGCACCCCGGTCAAAATTTCTGTTACTGTGAATAGCTAAGCGAGTAAAAGATGACCTGATTTCCAAGAGGCATAAGGTTAAAGATGACACATTACTTTAATATTTTAAGCAAGAAAACTTTTTTATTTCCATCTTTAACAGTTCCAAAATAACAAAAAAGGAAAAGGGTCCAAAGCAAAAGTTTGGACACCCTGCATGGTCAATACTTAGTAACACTCCCTTTAGCAAGTATCACAGCTTGTAAATGCTTTTTGTAGCCAGCTAAGAGTCTTTCAGTTCTTGTCTGGGGGACTTTTGCCCATTCTTCCTTGCAAAAGGCATCGAGTTCTGAGAGATTCTTGGGCTGTCTTACATGTGCTGCTCTTTTGAGGTTTATCCACAGATTTTCAATGATGTTTAGGTCAGGGGACTGTGAGGGCCATGGCAAAACCTTCAGCTTGTGCCTCTTGAGGTAGTCTATTGTGGATTTTGAGGCATTTTTAGGATCATTATCCTGTTGTAGAAGCCATTCTCTTTTCATCTTCGGCTTTTTTACAGACGGTGTGATGTTTGCTTCCAGAATTTGCTGGTATTTAATTAAATTCATTCTTCCCTCTACCAGTAAATGTTCCCCGTGCCACTGGCTGCAACACCAAAGCATGATCGATCCAGCCCCGTGCTTAACAGTTGGAGAGGGGTTCTTTTCATGAAATTCTGCACCCTTTTTTCTCCAAACATTGCAGCCAAAAAGTTCTATTCGAAAGGTTCAAAGGAACACCTAAACAAGCCTGATGCATTTTGGAAACAAGTCCTGTGGACTGATGAAGTTAATATAGAACTTTTTGGCCGCAATGTTTGGAGTTTAATTTGAAAATCATCTGTAAGGAGTATTTATGCCTTTGGATTTTCTCCAGGTGCTGGGCTTTCCTCCCATATTACAAAGATGTATCTGTTGGTAGGTTAATTGGTCACCGTAAATTACCCTGTGATTAGTCTAGGGTTAAATCGGGGGTTGCTGGGCAGTGTGGCTCGAAAGGCCAGAAGAGCCTATACTACGCCGTATAAATAAACAAGAGGCCCTTGATCCTCTTCGGATCATTCAGCAAGCCTGTGGGATGGCATGATGGTGTAGCAGTAAGCACAATGCTTTACGGGTCAAGCTGTAAGATTGGGGTTCGATTCCCACTGCTGTCTGTAAGGACTTTGTACGCTCCCTGGGTACTCTGGTTTCCTCCCACATTCTCAAGATGATGGGTTAGGTTTAGTGGGTTGTGGCATGCTAAGTAGGTGCCAGAAGCATGGAGACAACGCAAGCTATAAGTTTATATTCTATGACAATTGTGGGCTGCTCAGCACAATCTTCACAGATTTGATCTGATGCAAAGCTACGCATTTCACTGTACATTTCGTTGTAGATGAGACAAATAAAGGTAATCTTTTATCTTTATTCATTATATATCTGTTTATTAAATCACAGAAAGGTAAAACATAGAAATGGGCCCTTAGAGCTCACTCTGACATGAGCTTAATGCTGTCATGATGCCCATTTTCACTACTCCTACTTGCCCATGTTTGACATATCCCTCCTTAATATCAACTTTCATATAACGGAGATTGTTTAATGTTCTAGAGATGCTCACCACAAAGAAGCTATAATATAGACCACCAAATTAAAATGCCCACTGGCATTGAGACACCGTGAGGATAGGCATTGCGATTAAAAATCAAATTCTTTCTTAATAGATGGCACAGGATACATACCAGCAAATCACAGTGCAAACACAAAAATGGTGCAGAAACCCAGCAGGTCAGTCAGCGATTATGAAGGGGAATAAATAACTAACGTTTCAGCCCAAAACAGCCACTGTTTATTCCCCTCCATAGATGCTCTAGAGCCTGCTGAGCTCCTCCAGCATTTTGTGTGTGTTTCTTCGGATTTTCAGCATCTGCAAAATATCATGTTTATACATTGCATACTATCTTCACAAAGTCTACATGCATCCAAAATCTTCCAGGTAAGTAAATAAATCTTACAAGACTCACAACCTGTCACCACATGGAATTTTACAGGCTTCTGAAACAACTTCAGCATTGACTTGAAACATCTAGCCATACAGCGCAATGATACAAATTTCAAGTTACTTTCCATATCGTAAAATAAGGGTTTGGAAGTACTTACATCATGGTAATACTCCAACATACTCTGAAGGATTTTCTTCAAGTTGCTTACCTGCATTGTGAGAGATTTAAACAGTCAGAATCCCTCACAAACATTAACAGGAAGGATGGAGGAAGAACTGATCTCACTACAAAATGACTGAGCTGAAGCCAAGGTTCAAAAAAATTATATCAAGACTTTTGACTGGAGAAAGAAATTTCAATGCTACTCCACTGTGGAAAAAGGTCAAGATATTCTTTATTGCCTTTCCAACATCATATTTATTGGAGTGTGGTTTCACTGCGGTCACCCAACTTCTTTCAACACAATGAAACAGACTTCAGATTACTGAATGGGGGGATTTGAGACACCTGAGTGACTATCAGCCTGATGTTGAGAAGCTGATATCACTGCAGCAAACCCAGCCATCTCATTGAAAGGTGAAAAACAATGAAGTAGTGAACAGTCAGACAACCAATGTATACTCTAACGTTGTTGATAAAAATTGTTTTACTATAATTAGGGAAATAATTTTATTTGTAACTTTCAATAGATTTGAATAATTTTGCAATTATTTGTCACTGCTTTGAATTTGCAGTTCCTATTTTCTTATACTGTGCATTGTAAATCAAAATTCTTTATAGCTTTCATGTAATGTGCAGAAAGGGAGTGGGGAATGCTAGGAATGTGGTCTGGGATCTGAGGAATGGTAACTCAAAAATGTTTGGAAACCACTGATTTCGATCAACTGGAATTTCTCTCAGATGGTGTAACTGCAGTAACCACCTCTACACTGTGATATGGTGCATTACAAATGGGTAAATACCAAGAGCTTGTTTCAAGAGAACAGAAATTGTCTTGCAAAATCTTAATCTACATGATGATTGGAAGAACTAAACAGACAAGGGTATGACAGAAAAGGTATTTGTGGAATCTCATAACAGTATCTTATTGAACCTGTCTGGGAACGGGTTAATTTAGATTGAGCCATGAATAATGAGAAAGGATTAATAAGAGATCTTGTGGTTAAAGATTCCTTCACAGGCAATGACCACAATATTACTGATGCAGTTTGAGGGTGAACAACACAGGATCAAAAACACCATCTTCATCTTAAATAAGGCCAATTACCATGGTTCATAGATGGAGTTATTTAAGATGGACTGGTCAGTAGATGAACAGGGTCAAATCTTCAAACAGCTGGTCCATAACACTCAACAGGAATTTTTCCCAATTAGAAAGAGAGATTCCATGAGAAAGAGGCACAAACTATAGTTATCAAAGTAAGTCAAGGATAATGTTAAACTGAAAACTAGGGCATTAAGTAGGTCTGGGAAGTTTTAGGATCAGGCATCAAAATATTAAGGAATGGATAAAATTGATTTTGAGACAAAAGTAGCATGTAATATCAAATCCAATAGAGTTGCCATATTATTTGCAGTGTATGTAATTAGGAAGAAGTGGCTAAGGCAAGTGTGGGGTCTCACAATGAGACTGGTGAATTAATAACAGGAAACAGAGAAATGGCAGATGTTATATCAACCTTTGCTTCAGCTTTCATCACAGCAAACACTGTAAATACCACCTCCACACTGCAAAAATGGCAGATACCTAGGGCAAATAACCCTTGGATAACAGATAGGCTAACTTCAAATAACAGGAAGGATCATTCAGGAAAACCAAATAGAATAAAAACTAATAAATAAGAGTTTATGCAGAGTAAATCATGTTTGAAAAATTTGCTTAAATTCTTTGAGGATGTGACAGGGAGAGTTGACAGAGGGGAACCTATAGATGGAGTGTATTCAGATTTCCAAAAGGCATTTGACAAGATGCCACATAGGAAGCTGGTGAACAAACTAAGAGCCCAAGCTATTGGGGACAAGTGTGGTAGAATGGTTTGAAAACTGACTGCCTCATAGAAAACAGAGAATCTGAATAAATGGGCCCTTCTCATGCTGGAGTCCTCCAGGGACCAGTTCTTGGTCCACAGTTGTTTACCATTTATATTAATAACCCCGAAAAGGGAACAAAACATAAGACCATAAGACATAAGAGCAGAATTAGGCCATCCAGACCACTGAGTCTGCTCTGCCATTCCATTATGGCTGATCCCGGATCCCACTCAACCCCGTACACCTTCCTTCTCGTCATATCCTTTGATGCCCTGATTGATCAGGAAGCTTATCAACTTCCACCTTAAATATACCCACGGACTTAGCCTCCACCAGAGTCTGTAGCAGAGCATTCCCCAGATTCATCCGTCTATGGCTTACAAAATTCCTCCTTACCTCTGATCTAAAAGGTCACCCCTCAATTTTGAGGCCGTGGCCTGTAGTTCTGGATAACCCTACCACAGAAAACACCTTCTCCACATCCACTCAATCTCGTCCTTTCAACGTTCGGTAGGTTTCAGTGAGATCCCCTGCGTTCTTCTAAATTTCAGTGAGTACAGGCCCAAAGCTGTCAAATGCTCCTCATGTTAACTCCTTCATTCCCAGAATCATCTTCGTGAAGCTTCTCTGGATTCTCTCCAATGACAACACCTCCTTTCTGAGATACGGGGCCCAAAACTAGTCATAGTCATACTTTATTGACGCCAGGGGAAGTTAGTTTGACAATACTCTAAGTGTGGCCTGACTGATGTTTTATAAAGCCTCAGCATTATCCCCTTCCTTTTATATTCTATTCCCCTTGAAATAAATGCCAACATTTCATTGCCTTCTTTACCACTCAACCTGTAACCTTCTGAGAGTCTTGCACGAGGACTCCCAAGTCCCTCTGCCTCTGCTGTTTGAATCTTGTCCATATTTAGTCCACACTATTGTTTCTTTCATCAAAATGCATCATCATACATTTCCCAACACTGTATTCTATCTGCCACTTTTTTTTGCCAATTCTTCCAACTTGTTTAAGTCCTGCTGCAATCACATTGCTTCATCAGCACTACCTACCCCTCCACCTATCTTCGTATCATCCACAAACTTTGCCACAAAGCCATCAATTCCATCATCGAAATCATTGACAAACAACGTGAAAAGTAGTGGTCCCAAACCTGACCCTGAGGAATACCACTAATCACTGGCAGCCAACCAGAAAAGGCCCCTTTATTTCCACTCGCTACCCCTGACTGTCAGCAATTCCTCTATCCTGCATCTTTCCTGTAACGCCATAGGATTTTATCTTAAGTAGTCTCATGTGTGGCACCTTATCAAATACCTTATGAAAATCCAAGTTAATGACATCCACTGCCTCTCCTATGTCCACCCTGCTTGTTACTTCATCAACGAACTCTAAAAGATTTCCCTTTACGGAATCCATGCTGACTTTGAGTTATTTTATCATTAGAGTCCAAGTAACCGTTTTTGTCGCATTTCTCCCTTCTTAAAGAGTAGAGTGACGTTTGCAATCTTCCAGTCTGCCAGGACCATGCCAGAATCAAGTGATTCTTGAAAGATCATGGCCAATGCACAAGTTACTGCTTCAGCAACCTTTGTCAGGACTTGGATGTAGACCTTCTGGTCCAGCTGACATATCCACCTTATGACCTTTGAGTCTGCCCAGCACTTTTTCTTTTGTAATAGCAACGATAGTCACTCATGCTCCTGATACTCTGGACCTCTGGCATACTGCTAGTGTCTTCCACAGTGAAGACTGATGCAAAATACCCATTAAGTTCATCTACCAGTTCTTTGTCCCCTATTACTACCTCACCACTATTTTCCTGTAGTCCAATATCAACTCTCACCTTCCTTTTACTCTTTGTATATCTGAAAAAATTTCTCGTGTCCTGCTCTCTTGCCCTCATATTTCATCATTACCCTTTCTATAGCATTTTCAGTTGCCTTTCGTTGGATTTTAAAAGCATTCCAATCATCCAACTTCCCACTCACTTTTGCTGCCTTTTCTGCCCTTGGCTTTTATGCAGTGCTTAACTTCCATTGTCAGCCATGGTTGCTTATCCCTGTCACCTGAAAACTTTTTCTTCCTGTGGGACTTATCTATCCTGCATCCTGTGAACTATTCCCAGAAACTTCAGCCATCTTTGCTCTGTCGTCAACCCCACCAATATCCTCCTCCAATCCACGTGGGCAATCTCCTCTCTCATGCCTCTGTAATTCCCTTGTGATACTGATTTATGTGACCTATGCTTCTTCCTCTCAAATTGCAGTATGAATTCAATCATATTATAATCACTGCCTCCTAAGGGTTCCTTTATATTAAGTTTCCCAATAAGATCTGGGTTATTACACAACACCCAATCTAAGATAGCTTTTCCCTGAGTAGACTCGAGCACAAACTGATGTAAAAAGCCACCTCATAGTCATTCAACAAATTCTCTCTCTTGCGATCCGACACCAACCTGATTATCCCAATCCCCCTGCATATTGAAGTCCCCCATGACAATTGTATCATTACCCTTATTACATGGCTTCTCCAGCTCCCTTTGCAATCTCAACTCCACATCTCGGCTACTATTTGGAGGCCTATATATTATTCCCATAATGATTTTTTAACCTTTGCTGTTTCTTAACTCCACCCACAAAGATTCAACATTCTCTGACCCTGTGTCACATCTTTAAGAGTCAATTCCATTTCTTGCCAACAGAACCACAAGAGTGTCTATGCCTTCCTGTTTGTCCTTTAGATACAAAGTACATCCTTCAATGTTAAGCTCCCAACTATGGCCTTCTTTCAGCCAAAACTCAGTGATGCCCATGTCATACCGACCAATCTCTAATAGCCCCATGAGTTTGTCCACCTTTTTCCGAATGCTATGTGCATTTATATACAGCACCTTCAGTCTTCCATTCTTCGCCCTTTTGAATTTTACCTTCGTGGTAATATAACTCTTTGCTCTGTCTTGCAAATCATGGGCTTGTTCTTCCTTAGTTCCATGTTACATGCATCATCTACTTGTAAACCTGCTGGCTCACCCTCAGCTCTATCATCCTGGTTCCCATCCTCCTGCCATATTAGTTTCAAACACTCCCAACAGCTCTGGTAAACCTGCCTGTACCTAGTTTACCAAAAATACAAGAAGGAGGGGGTGAGGACGAGTTAACCTATAATGGGACAGGAGCAAGCAACTGGGTGAGATCTGGCAGGTGGTGTTTGATGTGGGGACTGTGAGGTAATCTACTTCAGTCAGAGGAATCAGAAGGCAGGTTATTATCTAAGTGGAGAGAGACTGCAAGTGAGTGAAATTCAGAGAGATCCAGGTATTCGAGAAGATTTATCACAAAACGTTAGCAGACAGGTCCAAAAATTAGATAAAGAGTAAACATGATTGTCTTTACAGAAAAGGGGCTGAAGTTTAAGAACAAGGAGATTTTGTTCCAGATGTATAGGCTGTTGGTGAGGCCACACCTGGAGTACAGAACACACTTACCTAAGAAAGGATAGAGTGGGATTGGAGGCAGCCTGAAAGAGATTATTCTGGGTAATTCTTGGGATGAGAGGATTGTTTTATCACATTTGCATCTGTATCTGACAGACTGGGCCTGTACTCCTTGGAGGTAGAAGAATAAGGGCTGACCTCATTCAAAAAAAACAAGATCTTAAGGGGGTTAGCAGGAAGGTGTTGTGATGTCTTCACTGATGAGAGATTTATGATCAAGTGGACATACTGTAGGTACAATATAAGAGAACTGTCATTTAAAATAGAGGTGCAGAGAGACCTCTTTCCTAAAATGGCAGTGAATCTCTAGAATTCTTTGTCCAGTGGTGGTGGAGGTCAGATCATTATGTTCAATTTAAGTGCAGATGTATAAATATTTGAAAGACC
The DNA here is from genome assembly GCF_963921235.1 of Mobula hypostoma. Classification (NCBI taxonomy): domain Eukaryota; kingdom Metazoa; phylum Chordata; class Chondrichthyes; order Myliobatiformes; family Myliobatidae; genus Mobula; species Mobula hypostoma. Next base: position 30,112,130 of record NC_086125.1, read on the forward strand.
GAGGAATTGAGGGCTTGGGGAACCGCAACAGAGGTGGTGAAGCAAATGTGGATCAGCCGCTATCATACTGAATTGCAGGGCAGATTGAGAGCCCAAGAATCATAGAGATATTATTAAATGGAAAAGTGTGCAGAGAAGATTTATGAGAATGTTGCTTGGAATCGAGGGTATAGATTGGGTGAAGGCGCAGTCTCTTTCCCAAGGAAGGGCACAGGTCTAAGGTGAGAGATGAAAGGCTTAAAAGGGACTTAAGGGGCAACCTCTTCATGCAGAGAGTGATGGGTATATGGAATGAACTGCCAGAGAAAGTGGTTGAGGAAGGTACAATACCAACATTTAAAAGAACATTCAGACAAGTACACAAGTAAGAAGGGTTTAGAGGGATATGACTCAAACACAGGAAAATGGGACAATCTGGGTTGGTAAATGGCCTGTTATTCTATGGCCATAGCCTATTTTCATTGTGTTTTGTGCAGACAAATCCCAAAACACATGATTATCCTTTTACTTTTTCCCATTATGAAAGAACAAAATGATTCTTAATTCACCGCTATACCTTCAGCCTCCAGTCACCGATGTCTTCCTTAATACGACCTAACCAGGCCTCATTAAACCAGGAGGGATCACTAAAGGAAAGAAACACACCAACTGAAAACAGTGTGAAGTATTTACAGACATGAGCAAGTAAAGAACTTCGTTGTTTTATAGTCAATTATAAATATTCAACTCTGAAATATTCTACTAACGTACTACATTCCTAAACCATGTTCATAAAAAAATTAATCCACTAAATACACTGTAGTCTGTCAAGTGTGACATTACACATGTTGTAATCTGCCACACGTCATTACACATGCTGTAATCCACTACGCATGGTGTTAATAGTCATAGTCATACTTTATTGATCCCGGGGGAAATTGGTTTTCATTACAGTTGCACCATAAATAATTAATAGTAATAAAACCATAAACAATTAAATAGTAACCAGGAAATAAGTCCAGGACCAGCCTATTGGCTCAGGGTATCTGACCCTGCAAGGGAGGAGTTGTAAAGTTTGATGGCCACAGGCAGGAATAACTTCCTATGACGCTCTGTGTTGCATCCCGGTGGAATGAGTCTCTGGCTGAATGTACTCCTGTGCCCACCCAGTACATTATGTAGTGGATGGGAGACATTGTCCAAGATGGCATGCAACTTGGATATCTTGACTGGATGCAACCCAAGACTGACATTTCTAGTTAGAGAACAGTTTTAAAATGGTTACTTTGCATTAGACGAAGAATTCTGAAGATGCTGGAAATTCAAGCAACACACATCAAAGTTGCTGGTGAACGCAGCAGGCCAGGCAGCATCTCTAGGAAGAGGTACAGTCGACGTTTTGGGCCGAGACCCTTCGCCAGGACTCGGCCTGAACCGTCGACTGCACCTCTTCCTAGAGATGCTGCCTGGCCTGCTGCGTTCACCAGCAACTTTGATGTGTGTTACTTTGCATTAGCATCACTTGTGCGAAGTATCAACACTGAAGCACAGACAGTTTTACAGCTTTGAAAAATTGCACCAGAATTCATATTTTAGACCATAAGACACGAGAGCAGAATTAGGCTATTCAGCCCATTGAGTTTGCTCATCATTTGATCATGGCTGATTTATTACCTCTCTCAAACCCACACTCCTGTCTTTTTCCTGTAACCTTTGCCACCCTTACCAATGAAGAACCTATCAACCTCCATTTTAAAATCGCCAATGACATGGCAATGAATTCCACAGATTTGTTTTGGTAATGGAATTGCGTCGGGCATAATTGATGGAACAGCTATGCTCAGCAAAATGCACCTGTCAAACCTCAGCAAAGTGAACTGCTGTTATGGCTCTGGATAGTCCCTATCACTCAGACAGAGAAGGAAGATGTTCATCTCACTAATATAACGTGCTGCCCTCCAAACCCACAGAACAGTACCTCCACACAATGGGCTTCAATGGCCTTTTGATGACAACAACTCCACTTTAAGATGTGATACTCTGTATCATTAAAACAAGTCTAAGGATCTGATTCTATTATTGTACTGTATTTGGTGACATTCTTTTGCATTAAAGAAATATACATCTATTGACACATCAATTCACTGCTTGGAATATGGGCATTTCTGGCACAGCCGGCATTTATTTCTCTTATAACTATCCCTGAGAAATTGTTGGTGATCTGTTTCTGGAATCATCGCTCTGACGAACACACTCCCAGTTGGGCATGAAGTTCCTGTATTTAGATCCAACAATAAAAGAATGCAGACATACAATATCTCCAACTCAGTCAACTTCATGGTCTACAGTGAAATCTGCAGGGAGTGGTAGTTTCCATTAAGGGTTTTCATTATAAATTCTGTTGTGTACAATTACAGTCTAATGGCAGTTACCCACGTTAAACTAAATATACTCTTTCAATAGTGGAAGAACTAGTGCCAGAAGCTGGCATGGATGCTTCTACTTTAAATTAGGTATAAGTATGGTGAATTATACAGGAAAATGTACTCTGTATACCGGGATACAATTATTCACTTCCCTCTAACCCTACATACACAGCATCTGTTCAACGTTACATACGAAAAATTGTGAGCAGCACACACAAAATGCTGGAGGAACGCAGCGGATCAGGCAGCTGAGTTCCCCTGTGGAGGGGAATAAACAATTGATGTTTCAGGTGGAAAGGACCTTCATCAAGGTTGGAAAGAAATGGGGAAGAAATCCTTCTTTCTTTTCAGTTTTGATAAAGGATCTCAGCTTGAATAATCATCTGTTTATTCATCTACAGATGCTGTCTAACCTGCTAAGTTCCTCCAGGAGTTTGTGTGTGTTACTCTAGATTTCCAGCATCTGTAGAATCTCTTGTGTATGAAAAGTAATTCCAGGTCTGTATAGTTTAACAAAATGATAGTCATGTAGAGTGAAGATTATTAGATAATTCTGCTGTTGAGCAGACAGTGACTACAATGCTGCAGGATAGATTGACTTTATGCAGAGTTTTCTGGGGATTCACAAGCCTACGTTCTGTTTCCTGTGCTCTTTAAGTAGCCTATCATCATGTACTGTACATTCTGCCCCAGCTCCACATACTGGCTGACAGCGCTGTCAACATTGCACTTAAACTTTAAAATTTTCATGATACAGCTGCTATAGCCACATGTTAAGTGTTACCAGATTGTAAAACAGGTTGGGGAAAAAAAACAGGAAATGCAGGAAGAGCCTGGTAGGTGAGGTAGCATCCCTGGAGAGAGAAACAGTCGATGACCCTTCGTCAGAACGATAGTGTTGTATATTTCCAACAATGGCCACTGTAAGCTCGAGGAAAAGCACCTCATCTTCCATATGGAAATGCTGCAGCTCCCAGCGCCCAAGGCTGAATTTAACCATTTCAGACAACAGACTTTTCCTCTCTCTCTCTCTCTCCAGTGATGTAGCTGGATATTTCAGTTTAAATTAGTTCCTTTCTTTCTTTTTTTCTTCTGTCTCTAACCTGTATTCAGAGTAGTAAGTACAGGTTTGTTCCCCATCACAATTTTTCCCTCCACTGTCTCCACCTGTTCTCCTTTCTGCAACTTAATATATGCTCAGTTTCTTGCGTCTCCAGTTTTGATGACAGTTTGCTGATCTGCTGTGTTGACAATTTCTTCCTTGTGCATGCTGCCTGATGATGAGTTCTTCCACCACTTTGGTCTTTGGTTGAAGTTTTCACCATCATTAAACCCTGGTAACTAGTTGTCAAGTGACTGAACCAGAATTAAACCATATGCAAGAACACGAGCACTGCTCATCAGTGATTCACACTCTCACATTAACTGTGATGTAACCAAAACCTAACGTACATATGATTAAGAACCTGGGCGATTGCAACTCCGCTGGTCAGATGTTCCTTGGTGGCACAAGGTGATGGCACGTGAAATGTCTGGAGCTAGGATAAGAAAGAAGTACAAAGTTACAGAAAATAAATCCTTATAATTCCTCTATTACTACAGACATGCTAATGAGGTTGTTGCTTTGAACAGCAGGAGTAACCAACACCAGCACTCTCCAGGCAGACAGCAGGAGTAATTTACGGCAGTACCCACTGGACAACAGGAGTAACCAGTGTCGGCACTCTCCAGACAGCACCCACAAGCCTCCATAAACTGCTTTGAAGCAGAATACTAACTACTGCAAAACACTTTACGAATCCATAAATTTAGAATGTTTGTGCTGCACACCAGAACAGAGTTGCATTCCTTCTGAAAACTTTCTGGACAATAATAAATATACTAAACTCCCCATGACAGCATGGTTTCCTCCCACATTCCAAAGATGCACAGGTCAGGAAGGGTTAGTAAGTTATGGACGTGATATGTTGGTGCCAGAAGCACGGGAACAGTTGCAGGCTGTGAACTTGCACATTCTAGGAATCTGTTGGTCCTTGAAGCAAATAATGAATTCCTGTATGTTTTGATGTAGCAATGTATATGTGATAAATAAAGCTAGTTCAAGGCAATAAAGCCATAACTTTATAAGCAGAATGAACATTTAAAATATAATTCAAAGAAAAACAAGTTAGATTGTCAACCAACTTTCAACAGTGATCTATTGGACACACTCGGCTGCCATTTGGCTGACTTTAAAAGAAATCTGCTTAAATATGAATTCAGTGGAAATCCCTGCTCCAAGTCATTAACGAGGTGGGATATTTCATAACGACCTGTATCTCCGAAAGAGGCAAATGGGAGAATGTCGGTGCATCGACCCTCACCTAGATCACAATGCAAGGGATCCTAATCCCACCACCACCCCTCCGGCAGATAGGGGATGGAAGGGCCTGGGTTACTGGAGAAAAGCAGCCGCAGCAATGATCTCATGGCTAGGAACAGCACTATGGGCCGAACGGCCCTCTCCAGCCTCTAACCCCTATCACAGCCCGCAGGCGTGGGACGGAGGGTAGTACTGAGGGGAGAGGAAGGTAGCAGAGGGTGGGGGATGGAGAGTGTGAACTTGACAGCAGTGGGGCCAGGGAGGTGTCCGGGGTCAGACGGAGGCGGGAGGAACAGGACGTTCCGGCCCTCGGCAGGTGGAGGTTACCGGCGCAATGGCGATACAAGTTGTGGCCTCCTCTAACTCGGCACAGAACGGGGCTGAAACCACCCCCCACGCCAAAACAAAATCCGTCACCCCCTCCTACCCAACACTTACCCATAATAACAGACTGTCGCAAAGCTCCGTCTTATCCAGGCTCATTTTCACCTCCCACCGTTTCCGCGCTTCGTTCATCCCCTGCCCGCCGAGCTTCCGTAACAACCGTCACATGGCCCGTAGTCCCACCTCCTTCCTTTCCTGCTGCGCCTGCGCCCATGCCCACACCCGGGCTCCCGCCCCTCCTCTGCAAGCCGTCACGGCTGACCAGCTGGGTCCTTCTCGCCATCTCCGCGCCTGCGCATATCCTCAGGCGTTTAGGCGCCCGCGCCGATCGCTTGCCTGCGTCCCCCCACCCCCCGTGGAGGTGAGTCTGGGGGGGAGGGGGTCGAAAGTTCTGGACAGCGGGGGTGTAGACGGGGGACCGAAATGGAGTTGTCGGGATCCTGGTGGGGGTGGGGGGCGAAAGGCGATGTTGTTGTAACAGCCCGGGTGGTGGGGGGGGAAGATGTTGTCGTAGACGCAGGGAGAGGAGGTGTAGGAAAAACGGGTCCTGGGTTTAGAAATGCGGTGGTACGGCTGGGAGGAAGGAGAGGCCCCAGGAACACCCGGTCTGGTTCTGGCCGCTACCCCCCCAAAAAAAATCGGATGTGGCGGCGGCTGTGACTGTCCACTCCCGCCTCTCACCCCTCCTCTCCCTCAGTTCCCTTAGAGTAGCACAGGCCTCTACCCATGTCCCTCACAGCCTTCCCTCTCCTCGTCCGCCCAAATAAACACAGGCCTTCCGCCCTCCACTAGACAGCGATCCCTTATTCCCCAACCTTCCTCCCTCTTAGCTTTTCACACCAATTCAGCACGGGAGTAGAGGCTTCGGCCCAACCACCGATGGTGGAGATGCGTGGGATGGATCCCTGAGTTCTTCCTCACTCTCCCTCCGTTCCCACCCACCCCCGCCACACACTACCAGCCCATCCAGCCCCTGACTCCCACATCCCTACCTCATCGCCTCCCCAACTACTCACTGCCAACTTACCCACCTCATATATGCCACAACCTGCCAACCCACCCTTCTGCCCCCCTGCCCAGCTACAGACTGCCAACCCAATCCCGTGTCTACCAACTCCCCCACCTCTGCCAGACATTGCCAGCTGACACTCCTGACCCCCAGTAACCCACCTCCTCCTAACTTAACCTTCATCCCTTCTCCTTCCTCTGCCACGCAGAGCTGAAGGAGTCCCTCTCGTCTACCTCACACTATCAACTTTAGTCCACTGCTGCTTGGATTTGGATCAGTATACTTGGGTGTTGTTGCTCCTTTGAGTCTTTCTGCCTCCACTCCTCAGCCAGGTTCACATTCCCCACAGGCCTTTGTGTGAAATCTTCAGATCTTCCTACCAGTTGATAAATCATGCACTTTATTTAATGAGCATTTAGGAGAATGTGGCTATTATGTTAATCTGGAAGCCTGTTATACCTCACTGTATCATCCCCCACCCAGTCTCATTTATCCAAAGAAAAACACTCTCGTCTGGTCCTTCTCATCTAAAATGTCTGCATCTCATATCCTCATGGCAACCTCTCTGCCTGAATTTCATACCCAGACAGCATCCTGTCTGGTGCTATCAGAGCCATCCTGTAGTAGACACAGCACTGTGGCCTGTTGTTTTATACAGTTTTATCATGAAAACCCAGAATTATATTTCTTTGCTTGTATCATTAAACTTAGCATCCTCACAGGGGAGCCTTCTGTGTCTTTTTGTGTAGCATTTGCATAGTTGTAAAGTCCAGCTGTACTTCATTTATTTCATTAACTGAAAAAAATTACTTTTTAATTTAAGTTGTGAGACGTGACAATAATAGAGGAATTCAGATGCAGAATTAAAGTATTTATCATCACACTGGACCACTGTTACACTACCATCAAGAGTGCTTTCTGTGCTATTCCACACCCACAGTTAGGAAAGTTTGACTACCTGGCTGCACTTCTACTCCCTGAGTATAGGTAGAGACTGAAGACTACAGCACCAGTAGTGAAGACCAAGAATGTATGGACAAGCGAAGCAGAGGAGCACTTACAGCACTGCTTTGAATCGGTGGACTGGACTGTATTCAGGGATTCATCTTCGAAGCTAGATGAGTATGCCACAGTTGTTACTTCATTAAAACCTGTGTTGATGAGTATGTGACCATGAAAACTTGCTGTATGTTCCCAAACCAAAAGCTATGGATGAACCAGGAGGTTTGTTGAATGCTGAGGGCTAGATCTGTGGCATTTAAGTCTGGTGACCCAGGTCTACAAGAAAACCAGGTATGACTTATAGAGGGCTATATTTCAAGAGCAAAGAGGCAATTCTGAGGTAGGTTGAAGGTGATTTTGGATGCACATCAACTCTGGCAGGGTTTGTAGGTCATTACTTTCCACCAAGTGAAACCCAATAGAATGAATGGCAGCAATGCTTCACTACCAGATGAGCTCAACACCTTTTATGCCTGCTTTGAAATGGAGAACATAACTATAGTTGTGAAGATCCCTGCTGCAGCCGGGATTTCTGTCTCTGAGGCCAACGTCAGACTGTCTTTCAGGAGGCAGCAGGCCCCAACAGAGTACCTGGTAAGGCTCTGAGGAATTATGCCATCCAACTGGCGGGAGTATTCAAGGACATTTTCAACCTGCGGTCAGAAGTTCCCACCTGCTTCAAAAAGACAGCAACTATGCCAGTGCCCAAGATGAGCTGCCATAATGACTATCGTCCAGTAACGCTCATATCTGTGATGATGAAATGCTTTGAGGAGTTGGTTACGGCTAGAGTCAACTCCTGCCTCAGCAAGGACCTGGACCCACTGCGATTTGCCTATTGCCATAATAGGTCTATGGCAGATGCAATGTCAAAGGCCTTTCATGCGGTCTTGGATCACCTGGACAATACAAACACCTATGTCAGGATGCTGTTCGATGACTATAACTCAGTGTTTAACACCATCATACCTACTGTCCTCATCTGAGCCTCTGTACCGTACCACCTTCTGCAATTAGATCCTCGATTTCCTAACTGGAAGACCACAATCTGTGCGGATCTCCTTGCTGACTATCAACACTGGCACACCGTGGATGTGTGCTTATCCCTCTGCTCTACTCCCTCTATACCCATGACTGTGGTTAGATATAGCTCAAATGCCGTCTATAAATTTACTGCTGATACAACCAGCATTGTTAGTAGATGAAACCCCTTTTTACTGAGTGTTTCTAGAGATGCAGGTAGTAAGCCCCTTGCTAACAGCCACTGGACTCAGCAGTGAGAAAACCACCTTTCTCAAACTCTGTATGTCTAGGGAGTCAGTATGACTTGGGTCCCGCCAAAACCAAGAAGATGGGATGTCTTGATCACCTGAACCTTGATCCGCCCCGTGCAATTAGCTGTTGGCAAGAAATAAACAGGATACGGCAAAGAAAGTATATTTACAAATGTTAGTTTTATCGAACAGTTGGTGGGGGAAAAAAAGTAAAAAAGGGCCCATTATAGTTAACCCAGTTCAAATGTGCACACAAATAGGAGTTCATTTTGAAGTTGTCTTTAACTCACGCTGGACCCATGGTCTGTGTGGAAAAAACACACCACCTTCTGGATGTTGCTTCAAATCCACCTCGAGCAAATGGACTCCCCCACAGGAGTATTGGTCCTTCCTCCTTGAAGCCATTCATCTGTACAAAGCACCTTGTACAACAGGGACGGCATCCTCAGTAATCTCCCGCCTAAAAGACCTTGACCCACACCAGTGTCCGTCACAAACACCTCTCCCAATTGCACCATCCTGATTGGCTGACACAACATTCTGAAGATGAACAACTGAGCCTCTTGTGTTTAGCTCAAACCCAAACATGCTAAAAGCAGAACAGACTCCTCTGACAGAACTGCTAAAATGAAATACCTGCAGCATCGCAGTAAAAATCTTAACTTGGCGTTACATAGAATTTCAAATGGAGATGAGAGGACGTACAGGAGCGAGGTATACCAGCAGTTGAGTGGTGTCGCAGGAGCAATCTTGCACTCAATGTCAGTAAGATGAAAGAGCTAATTGTGGACTTCATGAAGGGTAAAATGAGGGAACACGAACCAATCCTCACAGAGGGATCAGAAGAGGAGAGAGTTGTAAAATTAGTAGGTTCCATCTTGGGTACTTCCATAGTAGCCAAGACATCTTCAAGGAGTGTTACCTCAGAAAACCATCATTAAGGACCCCATCGCCTATGACATGCACTCTCCTCACTATTACTGTCAAGAAGGAGGTACAGAAGACTTCTTCCCCTCTGCCATGTGTTTCCTAAATGGACACTGAACACACTACATCACTTTTTAAAATATTATTTCAGTTTTGCACTGTGTTTAATCTGGCTATTTAATGTACATGTATACATCTGTAATTGATTTACTTCTTTTTTCTTTTTTTTTAAATTTTATTTTTGTCTATATTAGGTATCGCATTGTACTGCTGCTAAGTTAACAAATTTTATGACACATGCTGGTGATAATAAAACTAATTCTGATCAAGTGCTGGGGGTGTTTTTTTTATCTTGACAGTGATTGCCATTTGAAACATTCATTCAGATGGTTTAGTAGAAGTGATTATTCGGGCTTGTATTATGAAATAAATAGATGTTACGTGCAGGATTTTGGGGTCTATCAGGATGGATTGACTTGCACTTTCCCAGCCTTTCTCTAGGACGCTGGTTGTGAAGTTAGGTTTTCTCATAAAATTTGAAATCTATCTTGCCCTGTTTTCGAATACATTTCAGTAGCAGTAGTTATTGTGACCTTTCAGCTGGAAACTTTTGGCTCATTGCACTGGTTCTGTGTAAAATGTTCTTTGGATGGGTTGACCATCATGCAGAAGAGCAGTGGTCCTTGGTTTCAAAGTGACAAAATCTAGCTTCCATCTTTCTGAGTCTCCCATTGGTGCTGGTTCTGGGGTAATTACATAGCTGCACTTTCCACTGCCTATAAGGCAGTCATTTTACCTGTGGGTGTTGGTTGTTTATTTGGGGGAAATCAAAACTGGTCCTGATTCTGCCCTGGTTTGTTGTTGTGGACACAAACCCTCAGTAACACGCACACAACGCTGGAGGAACTCAGCAGGTCAGGCAACATTAATGGAGGGGAATAAACAGTTGATATTTTGGCTGAGACCCTTCCTCAGGCCTGGAAAGGAAAGGGGATAGCAGCCAGAATAAGAAGCTGTGCAGAGGCGAAGGAGTCAAATAGGCAGGTAATAAGTGAGATCAAGTGAGGGGGAAGGTGGCTGAGGGAGGGGATGAAGTAAGAAACTGGGGTAGAAGAGGTAAAAGGCTGAAGAAGAATGAATCTGATAGGAGAAAACAGTAAACCATGGGAGAAAGGGAAGGAGGAGGGGAACAATAGGGAGCTGGTGAGGAGGAAAGAAAGGGTGAGAGGGAACCAGAATGGGGAAGTGGAAAAAGAGTGAAGGGGTGACAAATAATCAGAAATTAGAAATCAATGTACATGCTATCAGGTTGTGTTGCTCTGCAATGTCTGGAGCTGGAATATTCACAAAAGCTTTGATGAGAACTTCCTTACTGTGTGACGTATTATGGTCTTGGCAACAACATAAAACACTGCAGAGTGACTTTAAGATAAAAATGTCCATTTATACAAAGGATTATTTTTGGTCTGAAGCATGTCCTTAAGAGTTTTACAATGATATTCTCTTGGAGGTTCAAAGTTCACTTATTATCGAAGTATGTATACATTTTGCAACCTTGAGATTCATCTCCTTACAGACAGCCTCAAACCAACTCATTAAAAATGAAAACCATCAAAAGCCTAATGTACAGAGAGGGCAAAACAAATCATGCAAACAAAAGTAATCAAATAGCATTCAGCACAAAAGTGTGTCCACAGACACCTGGAGCAGGCCACAACCTTAGTTCAGTGCAGAACTGCCTGATTCTTGCCTCTGGTTCCAACACCTATCTTTTCAATCCAGCCCAGCATTTACATTGTGGAAACATTGGGTCATTCCTTGCTCTAGGACCCAGGCACTGTGGCTTTGATAGGCTCTGGGCCTGGATCCAGCTGCTGTGTTTCGGCCCATACCCGACCTTTCCAAATTGGCCTGGCGCTTAGATTGATCAAACCTCGGGTCTTTCCTCGCTCTTGGTTTTGGTGGAGGGGCCTTGCCTCTGTTGGCTTCGATTCTGCCTCACCTTTGCAAACCCCAGCTCTGTCACTCTGCCTTGCCTTTGCTTTCCTCTCCATTGTTTGCTGTGATTGTTTACCAGAGAAGTGCTATTGATTAAGTTTAGTTATTTTTACATGTTCGAGTATTTCAAACAGTAAAAGTCGAATTCTTGAGCAGGCCTTCCTTGTGCAGTGCTCTACCTTTTATTTAGGTCCATATTTTTGTTGTTTAAAATAATTTTGGGTTATAGCTATTTGCATTGTAAAATATACTATTTCAGAGCTTTTTTCCTTTGTAGAAACAGGATTATCTCTGAAGAACTATGAATGAGCTGTCTTCAAATGGACATCCTTTTCTTTGTGGTAAGAGCTTAACAATCTCTAACAATGTCTAAGTACTAGAAAAAGCCATTTCACTTTAGAACTCTTGTATATACCTGTGCGTTCTTCTCAAATTTTCTTGGTAGATGTTAAAGGTCTGGATGTTTGGAGAGAAACAGTGCAGGTTTCAGAGAGTGGAAAGCCATGGCAATGCCTCTTTTGTGACTTTCTAGAAAGTACAGATAGTGCTCGGGAAAGCAACTGGGTTCCAGAAGAAAGCTTCACAGCTCCGGAATCCACCCAGTTAACCGCTAGTGGCAAAATCTGAATTTAAATCTCCTAATCCATCCTGTATATTCTGTTAAAAGACTAAAGCTGCAAAATACTTGTTTTGTAAGTGCAGGAACTTCAGAAACTTGAGCACTAGGTTTTTTTGGCTCTTTACCAATTAATTGCTCGTTATAATGTATACCATCCCGAGCATTAGGTTGGGTTTTACCATTTGGTAGAATAATTAATTTTTTTTTGTCACCAGTGACACAGAAAAATAAATGCTTTGGGCAGGGTGTTGAATAAATCTCAAGGGCTGACCTTGCCGTGCTTTCTACGCCAGCTGAGAAGGTGTTTCCACCATAATTTTATGCCCCAGCTCTCGGTTCACGGCTTATCAGGAATTTGCCCAGGTGTTAGCTAAATGTGATAATGGTTTCTTCTTTAACCATCCTTTAGACATGTAGTTTTAGATCACTTGATGTGGGGAAAATAAATATTTTCCTCAACTCTGTTCTTTTTACTGGTTGCCTTAAATCTGTGCCTGCAGTATTAGTGTCTCTATTTTGCTCAATTAGGCACTTTATCCACTCTATTTAGATCTTGCAAATTTCTCTTCAACCTACTCTGTTCCAAAAGAAGTGAATCCAGACTGCCCAATTGTTCCTTCCCAGTCAACACTTGTGTAAGTAGCTCCATGAGCTTTTTAGTGCTGTCTTTATTGCTGGAATGTAGTGACCAAAATTATGTGGAGCTGTAGCCTAACTCATGATTTGGATAATTCAAGATAATTTCCCTGCCTTGTCTTCTAAGCCTTCCTTGGTTAATGAAGTGTCTGGAATGCTGCTTCACAGCATTATTCAAATAATCTTGTTGCCTTCGGGAATTTGTGGGTGCACACTCCAAGATTAATCTGTTCATCTCCATGCCTCTTTATCCTACCATTTATTCTACAGTCTTGCCATGTTTTATCTCTACAACTGCACTTCATCTCTATTTTATTGATGTAATCTGGCTTTTGACTTATTGAAGCAGCAGAGCTGATTGATATTCAATGGATATGGGTGTTTACTGTCCGTTCAGTTTATTTCCTACTTTTCATGCTGCGGTATGGTTCAGTACCCTCCTCAAGGTACACAACATCAGATAGGGCATGAATGGGTACAACAGTGTTGCTTCTCGTAGTCAAATTTCTGGCTTTTGCTCCAGAAATCATAACATTTTGGGCGGAGTATTGAAGAACCATCAGCAAGTCTGGAGCCATCAGCTGACAAGTGCTGGAGCAGAGTGTTGTTGGATTTGGGGATGGAGGAATGGCTGGAAGAGCACACACATGACCCAATTTTATTTAAAAATAACCAATAGGACTTTTATTGTACAGTCCAGGGGAAAGTCAGTAAGAACCGGAAGAAAACAAACTTTGCGTCCTCACATTGATACAGGAAAAAAAATAATAAGTTTGCAATTTTTTCTTTTGTGTGGAAGTATTGTCATCATGATCTATTTTGCAAATTTTTGGTTGCAAAAGTTAAGATCCATTAACAACTTTGTTTCTGTAAACTTCTAAGCTCCTTTGTTTGGGAAAGCTTAAAATTTAAAGGTGCTGACTTCAATCATCCTTAAAGTTTAATCTTTGTTACTACTTCAGTGTTGTACCATTGACGTTATCTGTATGAAAGCAAAAAAAAAGAATGAATTCTGGTCCTGATATTGAGATTTCCTTCATTGATGTGGCAACAATATTCTGTTTATGGCTGTGCTAATTCACCAGAAACTTAAAATATTTTCAGCAATTTGACAAATGTATATCTTTTATCACTATAATGTCCTGTTTCAAAATTTTTACAGATTGGGATCAACTCCGGAGAACTATGACCGAACTGTCCTTAAAAGGCCTTCCACTTCTGCAAGGTAACTTTTGTATATTAAGTTCAAGTTCAATAAATTAAAATAATTTTTTAATTCATGTGACATGGTACATTGAATTCAGAGTATTGTCAGCCCACTATCCTGACATGTTTATTTTTAAAAATGATGAAGCCTGTTCTTAATCTTAAAGTACTGCTGGAGCTACTCTGAACTCTGAAGCCAAAGACTTCCTGTTTTCTGTAACAAATATAACCATAGTAAAGAGCCTTCACTCTAGCACATACTTTATCTCAGTGTCCAAATTTCTACCTTGTAGAATCAAATTGCATAGAAAGAGGCCAATTGGCCTGCCATATTCTGATGACTTTTGACATAAAATTTTATTTAGCGCTCTCTGCTTCTTGTCATGTTGTTTTTAAGATTTTGAAGAGTAACTTAGGTTAGAATTGATTGCCTGTAACACTTTCCCCCTTTTTATTGATTTTGAGGAATTTTCCCCAATTCCTCTGAGTATCAACACTTAGAAGAGTACAACACAGGAACAGGCCATTCGGCCCATAATGTTGTGCTGAACCAGCTAAAAAGCAAATCAAAAACACCCAAACACTAATCTATCCTACCTACACCGTGACCATATCCCTCCTTCTTCCTTACATCCATGTGGCAATCCAAACGTCTCTTAAAAGCCTGTGATGTATTGCCTCTACCACCATACCAGGCGGTGCATTCCAGGCATCCACAACTCTGCCCCTCACATCCCCCTTGAACCTACCCCCTCTCACCTTCAGTGCATGCCCTCTGGTATTAGACATTTCAACCCTGGGAAACAGATATTCTCTGTCCACTCTATCTATGCCTCTCATAATCTTGTAAGCCTCTATCAGATCTCCCCTCAGCTTCCAGCACTGCGGTGAAAACAACCCAAGTTTATCCAGCCTCGTGATGGTACATGCTCTCTAAACAGTCAGCATCCAGGTAAACCTCTTCTGCACTCTCTCCAAAGCCTAACGTTCCTTCCTATAGTGGGGTGACCAGAACTGTTAGCAATGATTCAGATGTAGCAGAACCAGATTTTTATAAAGTTCCAACATAACTTCCTGACTTTTGAACTCAATGCCTCAAGTAATAAAACCAAGCATTCCATAAGCTGCCTTAACCACCTTATCGATCTGTGTAGCCACTTACAAGGAGCAATGAACTTGGAACCCAAGATCGCTCTGCTCAGCAACACCGTTGAGGACCTCTCCCATTAACAATGTACTTTCTCCTTGCATTTGCCCTACCAAAGTACAACACCTCACCTTTATCTGAATTAAGCTCCTTCTGCCATTTCTCAGCCCATGTCTGCAACTGAGCTATATTGTGCTCTATTATTTGCCAGTCTTCTACATCATCCACAACTCTAGCAATCATCTGCAAATTTATTAACCCACTCATCTACATTTTCATCCAGGTTATTTATATACATTACAAACCGCAAAGGTCCCAGCACAGATCCCTGTGGAATTCCACTAATTACAGACATCCAGCTTGAATAAGTCCCTTCAACCTCTGTCTTCTATGTACAAGCCATTTCTGAATCCAAACAGCCGATTTCCCATGGACCCTATGCATCTTACTCTGGATTAGCCTCCCATGAGGGACCTTGTCTGATGCCCTAATAAGATCTATGTAGAAAACATCCATTGCTCTAACCTCATCAATCTCTCTCATCACCTTGTCAAAAAATCAAGTTGGTAAAGCATGAACTGCCATGCACAAAGCCATGCTTGCTCTCCCTATTAGGGCATGGGCTTCTAAATGCTCACGTATCCTATCCCTAAAAATTTTCTCTAGCAATATTGAACTCTTATTCGTAAGTTATTGTAATTAACAGTTCTAATTCATGATCTACAGGTTCCTCATGCAGATTTTTCTCCAGAATTGCTATGAGCATGTAATATGGCCAAATTGGAATGCGCATTATAGCAGTGGAACTTGTCAAAATGTGGTAGTAGAGACATATTACTGAGCTGATAATCTAGAGGTTTAACTAAAGGTTAATTACCATCATGAGGGCTGGAGCATTTTAAATTCAGTCTGAATAAATTGAGGGTGAAAAGTGAGTATATGTGACCATTAATACTCTGCCTGGTATTTTATTTAATTATAGTTTCACTACTGCCCTTTATTTCACGATATTATTTTAGTTTGAATATGACCATAGATCATAACTGCCCCCTGAACTTACCTGACAAACTACTCACTTGTATCAGACTATTATGACTAAGTATAATAAAATTAAAAATGAATGGACTGAGCATCTGACTCAGAGGTGGAGGTACAGCCAACGTAGACAACCCAGATGATACTGGAGTTATCCAGCCAAGGTCCCAGAGCTCCTCTCTTTTCACAGGTTTGTGCTATTTCCACCAGAAGGTGGCAGCATAGATGCACAGGTTAAGTTTTGGGGATTGGGGAAGGTGACCCTGTTATATCTTCAGTATCGGGTTGGATTGGTGAAAGGAAACTTCTTGCTGATTAGCATCTGTCTTAACTTGGCTGCAGAATCTGTACTTCTAATGAATACCACCTGGAAAAAGTATTGAGAATACACAATTCTGCAGGTTCAATTGACCCTGACTACATTAATGACAACGACCAGATTAATGAGAACAACCACCAGATGGTCCCGCAGACACAGTCTTTCTTCAGCAGGGTAGTGGGGGGACGCTGTGTCTTGAAGTGTGTTACTATTTACAACCATAGTGTTAACTGAGATGTATTTGGACCTTCTGAACTCAAGGTTGGGCTGTCACGAGACTTGAAGACTATCAGTAGTCAGAGAGTTAGAACAATAGAGCACAGAAACAAGCCCTTTGGCCAATATAGTGTATGCCAAACTGCTGAATGAACTAACTGTTGAAGGCCTGTACTTTAACACCCCCTAATGACATCTGTATGAAACGCTGTTGCAGGAAAGCAGCATCAGGGACCCACACCACCCAGGATGTACTCTCTTTTCACTGTTCCCGTCAGGAAGATGGTACATGAGCCTCAGGATTCACACCAACAGATTCAAGAATAGTTACCACTCCTTAACCATCAGGCTATTGAACCAAAGGGGATAACCTCACTCAACTTCACTTGCCCATCATTGAAATGTTTCCAGAACTAGTGGACTCGCTCTCAAAGACTTTATCTCAAGTTCTGAATATCTTTTGCTTCCTTACTTATTATTTCCTTTCTTTCTGTCTTTGCACAGTGGTTGAATGTCCTAGTTGGTGTGGTCTTTCATTGATTCTGTTATGGTTATTATTTTCCTGTGCCAGCCCACTTGCTGCCATTGTTCAGCAACACAGTTCTTGTGTTTCTATGGGTAGCTGAGTCCCTTGGCTTTGTTTCCACATCGGAGGAATGGTTTTTGGGAGTAACTCTTCCATGAAGACCATCTCTGACAAGACTTTTCTGGATTTAGGTTCTAGAGGTTTCTGTGAGTGCAGAGCTGATACTGCTGGACTACTTTTGATTTAGAAGGACATCTTGTCCGCTGCACTCAGTTTCCATGGCGAGCAACTGAATTGTATTGATTTTAATTCAATTGACTGAATTGATTGAATTGAATTGACTGCTCCTCAACCTTGCCCCTTTCTTCGTGCTTCTTCAGAAGAACTTGGACAGCACATCTTGAAACTCTTGTCTGCTAGGAAATTTCTACTTGGGAGAGATTTTGCTGATGCCAGATGACCACCTTGTGTGTTGCTATGCTCACTCATGCCGTAGTGCAAGAATTTGAAGGTTAAACTGTCACATCTGCCACACTCTCATCTTTCAGCTTGGTTGCCTTTCACCCTTCTCCACCTGTTTCTGTTTCAGTTAATCAGTTTAGTTCATTCAACTCATTATGTCATTGATCATCAGCATCCTGTTTCTTATCTTTGTTTCATCATGCACTGGGCTATGTACCTGCAAAGTAATCATATTTTTCTTTGAAGAGTGGTCTATTACTTAATATGTTACTTTCTTTAAAAAGATACAAAAAAAATTCTGATGTCTAGTTTTTTTTAAGGAAACAAATGTTTGCAAATTTAAAATTTGCCCTTTTCCACTCTCACAGTAATTCAGAAGACAAAAATTCAGAATGAAACAGCATTTATACAAAAAAATTAGGATGTCTAAGACTTTTTTGACAGTACTGTACTCCACACTGAATACCCCTTGTGCAATTGGTTCTTGGCTTTACTCATTTCCAGACCCCAGTCAGTTCTTATTGACAAAAAGCATCTCCTCTACAATCTCTTTGTAGTGTTCCTGTGCTGATGGAGATTGTAGAGGAGATGCTTTTGTCAATAAGAACTGACTGGGGTCTGGAAATGATGTCCAATGTAGAGTCCCCTGCTCTACTCACTTTACATCTATGACTGTGTGACTAAGTACAGCTCCAAAACCATATGTAAGTTTGCTGATGACACCACTGTTGTGGGCCATATCAAAGGTGGTGATGAATCAATATACAGGAGAGAGATTGAAAATTTGGCCGAGTAGTATAATAACAACAACTGCTCACTCACTGTCAGTAGGACTAAGGAACTGATTTAGACTTCAGGAGAGGGAAACCACAGGCCCATGAACCAGTACTTATTGGAGGATCAGAAGTGGAGGTCAGTAACTTTAAATTCCTGGGTGTCACTATCTCAAAGGACTTGTCCTGGACCCATCATATAAATATAATTGCAAAGAAAGCACGACAGCAGGTCTACTTCCTCAGGAGTCTGTGGAGATTCAGCATGTTATCAAAAACCTTGGCAAACTTCTATAGATGTGTGGTGGAAAGTGTGCTGACTGGCTGCATTAGGCCTAGTCTGGGAACATCAGTGCTTTTAAGTGGAAAATCCTACAAAAGTTAGTGAATTGACCCAGTACATCATGGGTAAAACCCTCCCAATCATTGAGCACAGCTCCATGAAACGTTGCTGTAGAAAAGCAGCATCCATCATCAAAGATTAACAGGTAATGCTGTTTTCTCACTGCTGGCATCAGCTAGAAGATACAAGTGCCTCAGGACTTGCACCAGCAGTTACTATCCCTCAACCATCAGGCTCATGATCTTGTCTACAGTTACTGTTCTCGATTTGCTAAGTATGCCTGCAGGAAAAGTAATCTCAGGGTTTTATGTGGTGACATGTATGTACTCTGTGGGACCACATGTTCCCCACACAGAATACCCAACCACTGGCCCCATATTTTGCACATAGAATACCAAACCACCAGCCTGAGGTTCTTCACACACAATATCCACTTGCTGGCCCGAGGTTCTCCTCACAGAATACCCAATTGCTAGCCTGAGGTTCTCCACACACGATACCCATCCACTGGCCCGAGATTTGCCACATAGCTGTAGATATGCTTGATGGTGGTGAGGGCTTTACCTGTGACAGACTGGGCCGAATCCACTACTTTTTGTAGGATTTTCTGTTCAAGAGCATTGGTGTTTCTATACCAGGCTGTGATGCAGCCAGTCAGTATACTCTTCACTACACACCTATACAAGTTTGCCTAAGTTGTAGATGTCACTCTGAATCTCTACAAACTCCTAAAGAAATTGAGGTACTATTATGCCTTCTTTGTAATTTCAGTTGCGTGCCGGGCCTAGGACAGGTCCCCATAAGTACAAACGTGTAATAACACCGAGGAATTTAAAGTTGTTAATCTTCCACCTCTGATTGTCTGATGAGGAATAGCTCATGGACTTTTGATTTCCTTCTCCTGAAGTCAGTAACACTCCAGCCAGTTGATCAGTACTTGATCAGTCTTTAGTACTTGGCCAGGTGCTTCACTGGGGCTGGATGTTTTTCGTGACTACACCCTTTTGAAGGCTGCTCACGTGTTGGTCTCAGACTGAAATCATAGAATCATCAAGGGCTGTGAGTTTGTGATGGTTCCTCCATGTTTTGATGATCAAAGCGAGCATAGAAGGCATTGAGCTCATCTGGAAGCGAAGCCCTGCTGTTGCCTATGTTGCTTGATCTAACTTTATAAGAGGTGACAGTATTCAAGCCCTTTCATGACCATCGAGCACCCTTCATTGATTCAAGTTTAGTGTGGAATTGCCACTTTGCCAGTGAGATGGCTTTCCGGAGATCGAACCTGGGCCTCTTGTAACTATCTTGGTCACCAGACTTGAATGCCTCTGTGCCTCTGGTCTAGCTCTCAGCAAATTGCGGATCTCATGGTTTATCCAGGACTTTTGATTCTGAATGATTTTGTGGGGACACACGCATCTACAACTCTTAATATAGTCCTTCACAACCATTGACAGCCATCGCGTATTCATTCAGATCCATAGATGACTCCTTGAACACAGTCCAGTCTACTGACTTGAAGCAATCATGTAGCCGCTCCTCTGCCTCCCGCGACCTCCTCCTTGTTCTAATCTCTGGAGCTTTGCTCTTTAACCTCTGCCTGTATGCAAGTAGGAGAAGGACAGCCAAGTGATCTGATTTACTGAAATGCATACCGGGTATGGAATGGGAGGCATTCCTTATTTTTGTATAACAGTGGTCTCGTGTGTCGGGACCTCTGGTGCTACAGGTTATATGCTGATGGTAATAGAGCAGGGTTTTCTTTAAGCAAGCTTTGTTGAAGTGCTCCACTGATTTGTAATGTGTCAGGATAGATTGTTTCTTGTTTAGAGATGGCATCATACAGTATTTCAAGGGCTTGATTATAGTTGGCCACTTGGTATGTAATCCTGACAGGATTATGGAAGAGAGCACTCTAGGTAAATAGAATGGACGGCATTTGACCGTTAAGTGTTCAAGGTCAGGGCAACACGAGTTCAACAAAATTGTCACATTGGAGAACCACTGAGAGTTTAATCATGAACCACACATCACCTCCTTTTGCCTTTCTGAATCAGCCGTTCGGTCCATATGGAAAATTGAGAAGCCTTCAGTTTGCTGTATCTGGTGTGCTGGGAGACAGCCAGGTCTTGGTCAGACATAGAATACAACAGTCCCTCATTTCCTTCTGACACAGCAATCTTGCCTTCAGGTCCTCAATTTTGTTCTCTGGCGACTGCACTTTTTCTAACAAGATGCTGGGTAGAGGGTGCCTCATCCCTCTGCGATTCGGCCTGATTTGGAGTTCCCCCACCCCTCTTCTCTCCACCCCTCCACCTCACTTCCAGCTATGGTGATGAACCCTTGTCTGAGTAAGTGCTGTACCTCACTGGTCTTCCGAGACCTTCAGACATTCGTGAAAATCTGTAGATCGTTAAACTGATTTAAAAGTACATTGCTTGGAGGGAAATTACATGTTGCAGATTGCAGTGAGAGTAATTCGAAAGAGGTATATTTAAAAGTATATTTAGAAGTATTGTCCACAGCCCACAGAACATTGCCATAGTTCCCTGGCGTCATCGAGACAAATAATAATAATGTCAAGCAGTTCTTTTCATATTAATGGACTCCTTTAATTGAAATTTAAGCAAATGAATTTGGTCCTGGAAAGGAATATAAATTGCAACCCTTTTTGTGTAGGTGTTAGTTGTGTAGTGAAGACCTGGATCAGGCCTCAAAACGCTCAGATTCAGCAGAAAAGTTGAGAAAAGATCAAGGGATTGAAGTTGGGCGATAGACATCCAGTTACTACATCTAGCTTGAAGTCAGAAAGTAAGTCAGCTCATCATTAATTGGAACTTTCCAGCCCTGCTTGCTTTGCATTGTTATTGTAATTTGGGGCACAGTCAGTGCCTCCTGCTCTATTCTGAACTCCCATTGTACTTGTATAAAGTTTTCCAGAGTGAATGTCAATGGGAGCTTATATCTGTTTGATGGACGAGAAGGCTGATAACAGACCTTGCAATCTTAGACCTCTTGGAGATGAAAGCTTTCTTTCTGGCCATTTATATTGGCCATGGGAGCACACGTTTAATCATGATATGAATTTGGTTGCAGTTCATTAAATTGTTCAATGCAACTATGGCCAGAAACAAATTGGATGGTGTTTAACAGACTGTGGAGGTGTTGTGTGATACCTTGCTTTGATCTTTTTGATTTCCCTGGTGGTCTAACAGATCATGGGTTGATAGTTTGCACATTAGGGGCTTAACCCTGTGCCTTATTAACAAGTGCAGCATAATCTTTAACTAGTGCACACTGGAAATCCTGTAATATAGGGGCAACTAGACTGAAGGACCGAATTGGTAATCTAGAAGTTTAGATTGGTGATCATTGTTTAGGTTCTACCAGAGCATCTGTGGGCTGTGGAAAAGACTTTGATAATGACTTTGAAAGTACCAAATTGCAGCAAAACCCATCTGGCCATTAATGTCTTCCCAAGAAGTGAAGTCTACTCTCTTTGCTTGATCTGGCATATTTGTGACTTCAGTCATGCAGCAGTGTGGTTTTCTCTGAAATGAAAGCAGTCAGTTATGAACAGGGCACAAGGCTCAATTCTCATTAGGGGTCGCCATTGTTGGCCCTGTGAATGAAGGAACAAAAAAAACCTCCCACTTAGGTAAACATTTTCATTAAAAGCTTAGCACAGTGGGAAAGTAGGAAATGTGGACTCTTCTGTTCTTCAGAACAAGGATAGTTGGGGAGGCAAACTTTTATTTTACACAGTGGTGGGTGCCAGGAATGCACTGCCAGGGAGGTAGATGCCATACAGGCTCTTAGATGGGCACATCTCTATTCAGGGAATGGAGGGATAGGGACATTGTGTAGTCAGAAGAGATTAGATTGGTTAAGCATATGATTTCTAGTTTATTAGGTTTAACACAACTTTATGGGTTAGAGGGCCTATTCCTGTGCTATTGTGCTATATTAAAATTGATTTCTCTACATTGAGATAGATCCTCTCTTTCCTGAGAGGATTTCACTGCCTGAGTAGAAAATGGAGCAGCAGGTTGCATCAGGGAAACCGAGCTTTGACCAACGACCAATCCACGCTTGAGATTAATTAGCAAGAGCAAATTAAAGGAAGGCAAAGACGAGTGCAGTGGCCGTCGTCTGAGTGGACAGTCGGAGTAGTGGTCTTGAGGCTTTAGCTCTTCGAGGCTTCAGCGAAGAGAGTCTTGAGTCAGTGAAAGAAAAGAAAAGCTCAAGGTTAGGTTATTTTTTTCCTTCCCTTCATTATATTTGTTCAGCTAGAACAGTAGAGATGCCAGGCAGGATAGTGGAATGCTCCTCTTGCGGGATGTGGGAAGGCAGGGAGATCTCCAGTGTCCCTGATGACTACAACTGCGAGCAGTACATCCAACTGCAGCTTCGAACAATCTGCGTTAAGGTGTTGGAGCTGGAACAGGATAAACTCCAGATCATTCGGGAGGCTGAAGGTGGGACATATAGAGAGGTAGTTCCACCCAAGGTTCAGGACAGAGTAAACTGTGTGCCAGTCAAGAAGGGGAAGGGGATTAAATAGCCATTGGCCATCCCCCTCAACAACAGGTATATAATTTTGGATACTGTCGGGTGGGGGGGATGACAGTGGTTGGGTCTCTGGCACTGAGTCCAGTTTGTGACTCAGAAGGGAAGGGGGGGAATAAAAGGCACACTGTGGTGACAGAGGATTCGTTCGTTAGGGGAATGGACAAGAGGTTCTATAGATGAGA
The DNA here is from genome assembly GCF_963921235.1 of Mobula hypostoma. Taxonomy (NCBI): domain Eukaryota; kingdom Metazoa; phylum Chordata; class Chondrichthyes; order Myliobatiformes; family Myliobatidae; genus Mobula; species Mobula hypostoma. Next base: position 30,135,524 of record NC_086125.1, read on the forward strand.
ACGAGATTCCCAGATGGTATGTTGCCTCCCGAATGCCAGAGCCTAGGACGTCTTGCATTGAGTCCTCAGCATTCTTCAGTGGGAGGGTGAACAGCCAGAGGTCATGGTCCATGTAGGTACCAATAACATGGGTAGGACGAGTAATGAGGTTCTGCATAGGGAGTCAGGGAGTTGGGTACAAAGTTAAAGGGCAGGACCTCCAGGTTTGTGATCTCAGGATTACTACCCAGGCCATGTGCAAGTGAGGCCAGAACTAGGAAGAGTATACTGTTTAATATGTGGCTAAGGAGTTGGTGTGGGAGGGAGTGCATAGATTTTTGGATCATTGGGTTCCCTTCCAGGGAAGGTGGGACCTGTACAGAGGAGACGGTTTGCACCTGAACTGCAGGGGGAATAATATCCTAGTGGGAAGGTTTGTTAATGTTGCACGGTGGGGTTTAAACTAGAGCTGCAGGGAGATGAGAACCAGAGTGCCGGAACAGTTGATGTGAGGTTGTGGAGGCAGATGTTGGTAAGACCTCTGACAAAGTTAGGAATCAAAAGATTGAACATGGTGTGACTAGATTCCTGAGCCGTGTATATTTCAGTGCAAGAAGTATCATAGAAAAGGCCAATAATAGTGCTGAAGATGAGGTAGCTGGTTTACAAACAGAGGTAATGTGAAGTTGATGTGGCAAAATTGCAGTCAACAGGATGAGGTGCAACCTAAACGACAAAGAAAATTGAGAAGTGTGAATGCGGGACTGGATATGTTATATTCTGAATGCACACAGAGTATGTAATGAGGCAGATGAACTTGTAGCACAGTTGAAGACCCTGATGGGTGTTGTATACTGACTGCCCAAACAGTAGTAAGGATGTGGTCTACAAATTAGAATGGGAGGTGGAAAATGCATGCCAAAGGCAATGTTACAATAGTCATGGGAGAATTTCAATATGCAGGTACTTTGGGAAAAACGGGTTGGTGCTGGATTTTAAAGGGGAATTTCTAGAATGGTTGAGCTCACTAGGGGATCAGATGTCCTGGATCGGGTGTTGTGTAATGAACCAGAATTGATCAGAGATCTTGAGGTAAAAAAAACCCTTGGGGGCAAGTGATCATAATCTTCATTGTCGTGGTAATCCCTCGATGTCGAGGATGGTGGTCTTCGTTCTGAAGAAGTGGCCCACAGAGTGAAGACGCCTGTGCGTGTATTTGTTTAACATGTACTTGATGTTGCACTCCAAGAAGCACACGATACTTCACAAATCAACCAACTGATTCCAATGGCGTGGAAACCACGACGATTGGAGCTGATGGATTTGTTGTAGCCTTCATCCGCCTTCACAGCCGTTGAGTTTAAAGTAACTTGGTCCGCCTGTTCCACAGTTGAGATCTTGGTTGGATTGTTCTTTGTCAGGGACTTCACCCTCGACCTTACCGCCATGGGTGACCCTACCAGGAGCATAGCTCCAGATGGCATTGCTCTTGGGATCACAGGACCACTCAAGCTTCTCCACCACGACAAGGTGACAATCCACGGAAAAGTGATCATAATATGATCAAATTCACCCTGAAATTTGAGAAGGAGAAGCTAAAATCAGATGTATTAGTATTACAGTGGAGTAAAGGGAATTATAGAGGCATGAGAGAGGAGTTGGCCAGAATTGATTGGCAGGGATGACTGCAGAGCAGCAATGGCTGGAATTTCTGGAAGCAATTTGGAAGGTACAGGATATATACATCCCAAAGAGGAAGAAATGTTCTAAAGGAAAGATGACACAATGATGGCTAACAAAAGAAGTCAAAGCCAACATAAAAACCAAAGAGAGGGCATATAATACTTCTTACTTCAATGGTTAGTAAGCTGATGGAGAAGATCCTGAGAGGCAGGATTTATGAACATTTGGAGAGGCATAATATGATTAGGAATAGTCAGCATGGCTTTGTCAAAGGCAGGTCGTACCTTATGAGCCTGATTGAATTTTTTGAGGATGTGACTAAACACATTGATGAAGGTAGAGCCATAGATGTAGTGTATATGGATTTTAGCAAGGCATTTGATAAGGTACCCCATGCAAGGCTTATTGAGAGAGTAAGGAGGCATGGGATCCAAGGGGACATTGCTCTATGGATCCAGAACTGGCTTGCCCACAGAAGGCAAAGAGTGTTTATAGATGGGTCATATTCTGCATGGAGGCCAGTGACCAGTGGTGTGCCTCAGGGATCTGTTCTGGGATCCCTGCTCTTCGTGATTTTTATAAATGGATGAGGACGTGGAGGGATGAGTTAGTAACTTTGCAGATGATACAAAGGTTGGGGGTGTTATGGATAGTGTGGAGGGCTGTCAGAGGTTACAACGGGACATTGATAGGATGCACAACTGGGCTGAGAAGTGGCAGATGGAGTTCAACCCAGATAAGTGTGAGGTGGTTCATTTTGGTAGGTCAAATGTGATGGCAGAATATGGCACTAATTCTAAGACTCTTGGCAGTGTGGAGCATCAGGGGGATCTTGGGGTCCAAGTCCATAGGACACTCAAAGCTGCTACGCAGGTTGACTCTGTGGTTAAGAAGACATATGGTGCATTGGCCTTCATTAGTCGTGGGATTGAGTTTAGGAGCCCAGAGCTAATGTTGCAGCTATGTAGGACCCTGGTCAGACCCCACTTGGAATACTGTGCTCAATTCTGGTCGCCTCACTAAAGGAAGGATGTGGAAACTATAGAAAGGGTGCAGAGAAAACTTACAAGGATGTTGCCTGGATTGGGGAGCATGCCTTATGAGAATAGGTTGAGTGAACTCGGCCTTTTCTCCTTGGAGCGGCGGCGGATGAGAGGCATTGATTGTGTGGATAGTCAGAGGCTTTTCCCCAGGGCTGAAATGGCTAGCACGACAGGGCATATTTTTAAGGTGCTTGGAAGTAGGTACAGAGGAGATGTTGGGTAAGTTTTTTACGCAGAGCTTGGTGAGTGCGTGGAATGGGCGTGGAAAGTGGCGGTGGCGGAGGCGGAAATGATCGGGTCTTTTAAGAGACTCCTGGATGGCTACATGGAGCTTTGAAAAATAGAGGGCAATGTGTAAAGCCTAGGTGGGGACATATTCGTCACAGCTTTGTGGGCTGAAGGGCCTGTATTGTGCTGTGTTTGTATGTTTCTAATAAAGAAAAACTGAGTGTGAAGTTAGAGGATTGGGAAGCTTTTAAAAACCAACAGAAAGCAAATAAAAGTCATTAAGAAGGTAAAGATGGAATACAAAAGTCAGCTGACCAATAATTTTAATGAGGATACTAAAAGTTTCTCAGATACATAAAGTGCAAAAGAGAGGTGAGGGTAGATATTGGAGCGCTTGAACATAATGCTGGAGAGGTAGTAATGGGGAAAAAGGAAATGGTGGATGAAGTGAATAGGCATTCTGCATCAGTCTTCACTGTGGAAAACACTAGCAGTATGGTAGAAGTTCCAGTGTCAGGGGTCATGAAGTGTGGGCAGTTACTATTGCAAGAGAAAAGGTTCTTGGGAATCTGAAAGGTCTGAAGGTAGATAAATCACCTGGACCAGATGGTGTACACCCCAGATTTCTGAAAGTGGTGTCTGTAGAGATTGTGAACGCATTAGTAATGATCTTTCAAAAATCACTAGATTCAAGAAGACTGGAAAATTGTAAATGTCACTCCACTCTTCAAGAAAGGAGGGAGGCAGAAGAAAGGAAACTGTGGGCCAGTTAATCTGATGTCAGTGGCTGGGAAGATGTTGGAGTCGATTATTAAGGATGAGGTCTCAGCGTACTTGGAGGCAATGATAAAATAGGCCTTAGTTAGCATGGTTCCCTCAAGGGAAAATCTCGCCTAACAAATGTTTTGGAATTCTTTAAAGCAGGGTAGATAAATGAGAATTGGTGGATGTTATATACTTGGATTTAACAGAAAGCATTTGACAAGGTGCCACAAATGAGACTGCTTAACAAGTGTTACAGGAAAGATTTTAACATGGATAAAGCAGTGGCTGATTGACAGGAGGCAAAGAGTGGAAATAAAGGGAGCCTTTTCTATTTGGCTGCCAGTGACTAATGGTGTTCCACAAGGGTCGGTGTTGGGACTGATTCTTTTTACATTATATGGGAATGATTTGATGATGCAATTGGCTTTGTTGCAAAGTTTGCAGATGATGTATATACATGGAGGGGAAAGTAGTTTTGAGGCTACAAAAGGACAGATTAGCAGAATGGACAAAGTGGTAGATGGAATACAGTACCAGGAAGTGTATGGTCGTGCACTTTGATAGAAGAAATGAAAGGGTAGACTATTTTCTAAGTGGAAAGAAAATACAACAATCTGAGGCGCAATATTATTTGGGAGTCCTTGTTCAGGATTTCCTAAAGGATAATTTGCAGGTTGAGTCTGTGGTGAGGAAGGCAAATGTGATGTTAACATTCATTTCAAGATGACTAGACTCATCTTGAAATGATGATTCTTCCAGAACCATTCCTGAATCTAGTGATTTTTGAAAGATCATTACTAATGCCTCCACAAGCAAGGATGTATTGTTGAGACTTTAAAAAGCACTGGTGAGGCCTCACTGGGAGTATTGTGGACTGTTTTGGGCCCCTATGGATGTGCTGAAACTTGAGAGTGTTTAAAGGACATTCATGAAAATGATTCCAGGATTGAGCGCTTGTATCCATAAACAACTCATCGGGTCAAGATGGTACCAGTGTACGATGCTTCCTCAGTTGACATCTCCCAGATAACTCAATAAAATTTCTTTTTTTTATACTTCTCTTGCATCTGTTTTTCACTTCAACTGTGTTTCTGGGACAGTTAGAGCCTGAAATGTACAGTTTGGAGATGGTTTGAGTGACCTAGCACTTTGCTGTCTCCAAGAAGATTCTAGGAAGTGATTGTGTACTTGAGCAGCCTCGACATGAAGAATTTTCAAGACCGATGTTTGACTCCATTTTGCCAGTTAAAGTGTTAAGGAAGATTGAGACACCAAGGTGAATGCGGATGGCAAGCAAGAGGTCAGCGCCAACTGCCTTCCTTTGGATCGTTGCTGGAGAAGGAATCCCAAGGTGGCCTATCGCTGTGGCAGACCAGTAGGCCTATGCGCACATGTGGTGTCCCTCACTTTTAGTGAATGTCGGTGACATGGGAGGATAGTATTGTGGTTCTGCACTTATGGATGGGACTGTTGCGTTTATGGCCTGTGGACTTTTTCCAGACTTACAGTTTTTTACATTTTGTGCTTTTCATCGCCCATTCCTTTTCTGTTTTGTTGTGTGAGGGGAGGGTGTTTGGGGGTTGATGTTCTGATGTGTTCTGTTAGTGTTTTTTGTGCTGGAGTGGGGTTGCTGGGGGGCGGGGAGAGGGTTAATGTTCCTGTTCCATTTTGTGTGTGAAGAGGAGGGTTTTGGGGGTTGATGATCGGAATGTTGTCTTTTTTCTGTGGGGGAGGGGGTGGATTTGATGTTTCTCTCCGAAGGACGTACATATTCTTAGTTTTGCCGCTATCTGGAGAAGATTAGTTTCGGAGTCGTATGTTAGATAATGAATCTTAGAACCTTTGAATGGCTTGTCATATGAATAGCTTTTCAAGGCTCTAGGCCTGTATTCGCTCGAATTCAGAAGAATGAGGGGTGACCTAATTGAAACCTATCAAATGGTGAAAGGCCTTGATGGAGTGGACGTGGACAGGATGTCTCCTACTGTGGAAGAGTACAAGATCAGAGAATATGGCCTCAGAATAGAGGGGAGTCCTTTTAGGATGGAGTTATGGAGGAATTTCTTTAGCCAGAGTGGTGAACCTGTGGAATTCTTTGCCATGGGCAGCTGTGGAGGCCAAATCTTTATGTATATTTACGGCAGAGGTTGACAGATTCTTGATTGGTCAGGGCACGAAAGGATATGGGGAGAAGGCAGGAGATTGGGGCTGAGGAAAATTGGATCTAGCTGTGAGCAGACTCAATGGGCCAAATGTCTTATGGAGATCAAGAAAAAATAAACATTACTGGTAATGAGAAGACAAATTTAGAATGTTCACAAAAAGAATGGATGGAGGATTTAATGAATGGCCACATAGTGGTAGGCATGATGTTTTTGGAGCTCATGGTGTCAGAGTTTGGAGTTCAATCCCGGCATCCTCTGTAAGGAGTCTCTGTCTGTTCTTCCCGTGGAATGTGTGGGTTTTCTCTGGGTCCTTTGATTTCCTCCCACAGTCCAGAGGCATGATGGGTAGGTTATTATAAATTATCATGTGATTAGATTAGGGTTAATTCAGGGTTGTAGGGGGTTGTTGGGCAGTGCAGCTTGAAGCTTTCTTCTGATCTGTATCTCTAAATAATAATTTTCTGTCGTTATCCTAGTGGTTGTCATGTCATGGAATACATATTTGTAACTGTAAAGCATAACAGGCTCAAGTGGGTAGTTGAAAAGGAATTTAAGTTTTTGAAGGATAGCAAGCCTGTTAGTCCGTATAGTTAGATTCACTGCCTGGCTCTTGCTGAGTGTGAAGTAAAATGCAGTGTCAAGTTTTTTGAATTTCTTTTGATTCCATTCTATATTTAACCTTTTCTTCACCCCACAGATGCTATTTCATTGTCTATTGACACATTTAATGTATTGACACATTTAATTTAAATGTATTTTCTTAATATGCATTTGAGAGTATCTTTAAAATGACATAAAGTTCCATATCACTAAATAAAAACATAAAAAGCAGATTAATTTTAAAATCCTCTTTGCCATTTAGCCAAGGGCTAAACAATTCCTGCCTGCAAGGAAGTTGGACAAAGTTGATGTTAGTGGAGAGATAGACACCAGGTGCTATTTTACATGTCTGTGTCACTAAGCTCAGTAACATTCGCCTGTTACACTGACAGTCATTTGCTGAATAGTACTAGAATGTGGTAAGAATTTTTTAAACTTTTTTTTCTCCTCAAGTGTTTTTTCATACTCTTGTGTTCCTCAACTTTCATAAGGACTCCTGTCTGGTACCCTGTTTCATCCATTTCCACTTTTGAGGGGTCACATGGATGTGTACACAGTGCCTTGTAAAAGTATTCAGCCTCTAACCCTTTGTTCACATAAATGAGTGTTACAACCAGTGATTTTGATCAATTTAACTGAGAATTTTTATCTGTGAATCACATGCTCCTTTTTTCACAGTAGAGCCAAAATAAAGCAGAAAATTGTAAAGCATGAAAAACTAAAAATTCAAAAAGTGAAAGTTCAGCAGTTTACAAGCTTTCATCCCCGTTTGCTCAGTACTTAATTGAACCATCTGGTAGCTACGACAGCCAATAGTCTTATTGGATAAGCCTTTATTAGCCTTGCACAACATGATGGAGCAAGATTTGTGCATTCATAGTCACAGAAACGTACGGCACAGAAACAGGCCCTTCAATCCATGCAGTCTGTGCCAAGCCATTTAAACTACATATTCCCATTCGACCTGCACTGGGACCATAGCTCTCCATACCTCTACCATCCATGTACTCATCCAAGGTTCTCTTAAACGTTGAAATATGGCTCACATACACTTATGCTAGTAGCTCTTTCCACACACTCGCAATCCTCTGTGTAAAGAAGTTTCCCCTCATGTTCCTCTTAAGTCCACGACCTCTAGTTGTAGTCCCACCCAACCTCTGTGGAAAAATCCTGCTTGCATTTATTCTATCTATATTCCTCATAATTTTGTATTCCGTTATCAAATCTCCTCTCAATCTTCTACGTTCCATGGAAGAAAGTCCTAATCTATTCAATCTTTCCTTATAGCTCAGGTCCTTCAGACCCAGTAACATCTTTGAAAATCTTCTCTGTACTCTTTCAACCTTACTTGCACACTACTGTAGTTGGGTGTCCAAAACTGCACATGATACTCCAAATTCGGTCTCATCAACATCTTATACAACTTGAATATAACATCCCATCTTCTGTACTCAGTACCTTGATTTATGAAGGCAAATGTGCCAAAAGCTTTCTTTATGACCCTATCTGCTTGTGATGCACTTTCAACAAATTAGGACCTGTATTCCCAGATCCCTTTATCCCACGGCGCTCCTCAGTAGCCTCCCATTCATCGTGTAAGACCTAGATTGGTTGGTCTGACCAAAGTGCCACACCTTGCACTTGTCTGTATTAAATTCCATTTGCCATTTTTCGGCCTATTTTTACAGTTAGTCCAGATCCTCGTACAAGCCATGATAGCTGCCTTCACTGGTAACTACATCCCCAATCTTGGTGTCATCCACAAATTTACTGATCCGGTTAACTAGTTTGTACATTATCACCCAGATCATTGTTATAGATGACAAACAACAATGGACCCAGCACCGATCCCTGTGGCACTTCACTAGTCACAGGCCTCCAGTCAGAGAGGCAACCATCTACTAACACTATGGCTTCTTCCACAAAGCCAATGTCAAATCCAATTTACTATCTTTTCTGAGCGACTGACCTTCTTGACCAACTTCCCATGTGGGACGTCAAATGCCTTGCTCATGTCCGTATAGATAACTTCCACTGTCTTGCCTTCATCAACTTTCCTAGTGACTTCCATGACAAGCTCTGTAAGATTGGTTAGACTTGACCTACCATGCATGAAGCCATGCTGACTATTCCTAATCAGTCATGTCAATCCAGATACTCATATATCCGGTCCCTTCGAACACCTTCCAGTAACTTTCCCACCACTGATGTCAGGATTATCGTATAATTTCCTGGTTTATTTTTAGAGCCTTTCTTAACTAGTGGAACAATATTAGCTATCCTCCAATCCTCTGGTACCTCGCCTGTCGCTAAGGATAATTTAAATATCTCTGCTAAGGCTCCTACAATTTCTGCACTTGCTTCCCACCTTGTCAGGCTCTGGGAGTTTCTCCACTCTGATTTCCATCGACAGCACCTCCTCCCCTGTAATCTGTACAGGGTCCAGGAACTTGATGCTGCTTCACCTCACTTCTATAGACTTTGAATCCATCTCCTGAGTAAATACTGATGTAAAAAATCCACTTAAGATCAACACATCTCTTGACTCCATGCATGATTCCCTTGTGATCTTCCAGACGACCAATTTTGTTCATTGTGCTATTGACATATCTGAAGAAGCTCTTGGGAATCTCATTCACCTTGTCTGCTAGGGCAACCTCATGCCTTCTTTTAGCTCTCCTGATTTATTTAAGTGTTGTCTTGCATTTCTTATACGCCATAAGTACTTCATTTGTTACTACCTGTCTATACCTGCTATGCATCTCCATTTTTTTTCTTAAGCAGGGTCTCAGTATCTCTTGAAAATGAAGTTCCTAAAGCTGTTATCTTTACTTTTTATTCTGACAGACACATATAAAAATTGTACTATCAAAATTCACTTTTGAAGGCCTCCTTACCAAGTACACCTTTGCCAGAAAACAGCCTGTCACAATCCACACTTTCCAGATCCTTTCTGATACTATCAAAGTTAGTCTTTCTTCAATCTAGAAGTTCAACCAGATCTATATTTTTCCATATTTATTTTGAAACTAATGGAATTATGACAACTGGGTCTAAAGTGTTCCCCTACACAAACTTCTGTCACCTGCCCTGTCTCATTCCCCAATAGCAGATCAAGTATAGTTACTCTCTTGTTGGGGGAGCTAATCATGTTTCTCTGTACTGATTAAAGAAACTTTCCTGGACGTACTTGACAAATTCTATCCCATCTAGTCCTTTTTACAGAATGGGAGTACAGTCTGTTCTTGGAAATCTGCAGGGAACGATGATGACGTCACGCCTCTGATAAGAGCGAAGACCGAACTGGGAAGCGTAGGTGCACCCGCAGGTCGGCCACATTACGGCCATTGAAGGATTGAGTCATCTTTCCTTGCGGTCCTTGCACTTTAGATGGAGGTCCTTCAGCTGCTGCTCTTTGTATTTGCTGGTGTCTTTGTCGACTACTAGGTGTTACAGTCTTTGGTCAAGTCCTCCCAACCAGTCACAGAGATGTTGCATGCCTTCAAGGATGCACAGTCTTTATTGTGCTTTGTGGGGCTTCCCTGCTTTATGTTGCCATGTGCCAGCTCGGAAAAGAATACTATCTTTGGAAGTTGGTTGTCTTCCATCTGGACCACATGTCCAACCCATCAAAGTTGAGCCTTCGTGATTATTGTCTCTGTGCCAGAACTCTTGATCTTTCGTAGGGCACTTCTGTGATGGGGACTCTGTCTTGCCATGAGATGCCCATGATCTTACGAAGGCATCGCAGGTGGAACTGGTCAAGCACCTTGATGTGCCTGAGGTATGGGGTCCATGTTTCATCACCGTACAGCAGAGAAGTCAGAATGACTGCTCTGTAGACTGCCATCTTGATCTTCAACCAGATACCACCTTTCCCCCACACATGTCCGTAGCTTGCCAAAGGATGCCCCAGCTTTTGCAAGTCTGTTTGAGACCTCTCGATCTAGACTGCAGGAGGAGGTGAGGCAGTTTCCCAGGTAGGTAAAGGTGTCAACATTATTGAGCTGTATGCCTTCAATCTCAGTTCGTGGTTCCGCAGGATTGGTATGAAATGTGGGCTGAAGTAGAACTTCTGTCTTCTGCAGACTGATGGTTAGGCCAAATTTTCTTGCTCCCACAGTGAGCTCCTGCAGTGTGCTGCAAGAGAGCAGTCATCTGCAAAGAGCAAGTCTTGTACTATTGCTTCCAACATTTTGGTCTTGACCTTGAGGCATTGCAGATCAAAGAAGTGTCCATCAGTCCTGTAGCAAATTGTTATTCCTGCATCAATCTGTGAGAGAACAGCATCGTGGCAAACAACAGGCTGAACAGGGTAGGCGTGAGGACACAGCCCTGCTTGACACTGTTAGTTACTAGGAAGGGGTCAGAGATGCAGCAGTTTTTGATGACCCTGACCATTATGTCATCATGGAATGACCTGACAACGCTGACCAACCTTGGGGTTGGGGGTGGGGTGCAGCCTAAATTGGTAAGGATGCACCAAGGGCCTGTGCAACTGACTGTATCAATTGCCTTTGTCAGGTCCAGAAAGAGGATGTTCTGTTCCTGGCACTTCTCCTGGATCTGTCTGACAGCAAAGTTCATGTCCACTGTCCCTCTGTTAGATCTGAATCCATATTGGCTCACAAACGTCATCAAGGAGGTGAGAGGTAGTCTTGTTCAGTATGATATGGGCCATGATCTTCCCAGTTATGCTCAGGAGAGTATGCCTCTGTAGTTGTCTCAGGATGCCTTGTGATCCATGTTCTTGTACAGGTGGATGATGTTTGCATCCCTATAGGTCCTGTGGTACACAGGCTTTCTTCCAGAACTGCTGCTTGAGCTCTGTCAGCCTCTGAAGAAGGGTTTCCCCACCCTCCCTTGAAGACCTCTGGTGGGATCCCATCTGGGCCAGGGGCCTTGCCTGACTGCAGCTGATTGACTGCCTTCCTAGCTTCTACTAGTGTGAGGGGGCTCATCAAGGGCTTCGAAAACTGGGCACTGGGGCATGTCTTCTATGGCCTGATCATCTATTTGGGATGGCCTGTTCAGCAGCTGGTTGAGATGGTCTGCCCAGCGTTGGACAATGTCGCCTTTGTTAGTGAGGAGTGCTCCATCCAAGGAGTGGACTGGTGCCATGATGTTGGAGGAAGATCCATACACTGCCTTTAGACCATCAAAAAACTTCTTTGTGTTATTCTGGTCAGCGTAGTGCTGAAGCTCTGCTGCTTTGTCCTCCCACCACTGATCTTCCATCTTCCACAGCTCAGCCTGGACCTTACTATGCAGGTGCTTCAAGCGTTCATAGTTGGAGGTTGACTGCTTGTCACTGAGCCAGTGTGTCAAGGCTTCCTGCTTCTGCTTGAGGAGGGTGATGATATCAGAGTTGTTCTCATCGAACCTCTTGGGGTGCCAGAGAATGGCATTTACAGCGCTATACAGGATGCCCATGCCTTTTCTGGGTCTGTTTCCTCAGGCATTTGTTCAAGATGTTCCTCCAGTTTGCTGATCGGTTCGTCTTTGATGCTGGGGTCAGCAAGCTGTTGAATGTTCAGCTTCTGCTCAGTGGCAGCCTGTGCACCCTGGCGATCTGAAATGACAACTTGCTTCTCAGCAGAATGTGGTCAGTCCAAAAGTCTGCACCCCTCATCGCACTGATGATGATCACATCCCTGATGTCCCAGTGCCTTGTGATCACGTAACCAATCAGATACCTGTTCTTGGAGCACCGTTAAATCCAGGTTGCCTTGTGGATGTCTGGAAGCTGAAAGAGCGTGGTGGTGATCGTCAGCCTATTTTCTGCGCAGAAGGTGAGTAGTAGCTGACTATTTGAATTCTCCTTTCCACGGCCATGCTTGCCAATGACTTCTGGCCAAGACTGATGGTCACTGCCTACTCAGGCATTAAAGTCGCCAAGTAGCAGAATCTTGTTGACTTTGGGGACAGAGCGTAGTAGCTGGCTGAGTTCCTGGTAGAACAGTTCCTTCCGTTCAGAAGTGTAAGTCATGGTGTAGGCATTGATCAGAGTCAGATGAGTCTTGGCTTTCAGAGGCAGCCTCATTACCATGAGGCGATCGTTGATGCCTCTGGGGAGGACTCCAGGTTCCTGACTATTGTGGTCCAGATGGCAAAGCCAACTGTGGCTTTTCTAGCGTCATCCTTTTCCCTTGCCACTGCAGAAAAACATGTAGGCAGCTTCTACTTCTGTGATATCAACAGTCTTGGCCAGGCGTGTCTCACTGAACGCTGCAATGTCGACGTTGTACTTCTGAAGCTCGTGTCCTACAAGTGCAGTTCACCTCTCTGGTCTGTTACTCGTTTTGTCCATGAGTGTCCTGATGTTCCAGGCTCCAACACAGAGTTTGCTCAGCTTCCTGGCGGTTCTTCTTTCTTTTTTGGTTTTGAGGTACTTCAACCGTAAGATAGATGTCCAGTCAGCTGCGGTTTGCTGACAGGATAGAGTGAGGCAAGCTTTCTTTAGGTCACCTTTTCCAGACCCTTTCTCCTGAGGGGGGGAGCAGTGCAGTCCGTGAAGAGGGCTGCTCCATTGCCAAGGTGGCTGCCGAACTCTGCCCTTGCCTTGTGAGAAAAGAACGACTGTCCTGCCTTGGCTGCCTGAGTACAGGTCTGTGACTAGTGGCTCCTAGCACCATCTTATGCCTGCCACTGTTGCCACTCGCCCATCGCTCCAGGTCTTGAGTTGGTTGTGGAGATTGGCATCACCAAATCCTGGGCAGGAAGTCTATGAAGAGCATGAGTTGCCCAAGCATCACGATCGCTCTCTTGGTCTAGAGGCTGATGTTAAAAGGGATGCCAGGCATAATGTTTTGATGATGGCTGAACTGCAGGAGCTGCCAGAATGACGTTGAATTAACATCAGACTCCCTTAGAGGTTCTGACTCCAGAATTCTTTGGGGTTTACTCCCAAAGCCTTTCCAACGAGTGGGTATAGCTGCAAGGCAGCCGAGGTTTTAAATCAGAGTTTTCCTTCGAGGTGTGCTGCCTTCCCGGGCTAATGAGCCACACCTGCCCAAAGCAACTGGCTTTAAGGTGCCAGTGATCTGCCTTTGCCCCTTCTGTCAGTGTAACCAGTTCCGCCATGTGAAGATCAGGAATTGAACTTGGTTATCAGAGGCTAATTTGAGACTCATCCCAATGGGATCACTTTTTGGCATTGGTGGATCCATTGCAACGATTTAAATCGGGCAAACGATTGGGCTCAGCCGTAACAATGGCCCCTTTTCAAACCTGCACCCTTGCGGCACACAGTCACTACCTGGCCTGCCAAACGTCAGCACACTGTCTCAACACGGCCAACCTGTGTGGTGTCTGCTCACCTTCTATGCCATTGGTACTGAGTCCCGTCAATATGTGTCACTATCACAATCTTATGTTTCTTGCAGCAGTCTGTGATCTCTCTATAAACTTGCTCCTCTAAACCCTGCGGACTGTTGGGTGGTGTGAAATATAGCTTCATTAACGTGGTCATGCCTTTCTTATTCCTCAGTTCTACCTATAACGCCTCACAAGACGAGTTGTCCAGTCTGTCATGACTGAGCACTGCCATAGAATTTTCCCTGACTAGTACTGCTGCAGCCCCTCCTTTAATTCCTCCCGCTCTGTTACGTTTCAGGGAATGGAACCCCAGAAAAATGAACTGCCAGTCTTGCTCCTCCTGCAAACAAGTCTGACTAGTGGCTACAATATCATAATTCCATGCTCTGAGCTTATTCGCCTTTCCTATAATACTACTTGCATTGAAATATACACAGTTCAGTACATTAGTTGCACCGTGCTCATTAATTCCTTGCTTTATCTGAGGTCTTAACAACATGTCTCCACAACCTCTCCACTATCTGTTCTAGCACTCTGGCTCCCTTTCCCCTGCAACTCTATTTTAACATCCCATCCCTCCCGTGCACAATTTCCTGCCAGGATATAGGTCGCCTTCCACTTCAGTCTTTTCTGTACGCTTTCTTGGACGACAGTCCAAGAATCCAAAAAATCCTCCTTTCAGGATTGCTCAAGCTGTGCCAGTTTAGTTGGGGAGTGGCAGTGGACAGCAGTCTTGAGGTCTTGCCAGAGATGTTCCATCAGGTTACGGTCAGGACTCTGGGCCACTCAAGGACATCAGTTTTCTTCATTTGACTTCACTCCATGGTTGCTGTGGTAGTGCGCTTTGGGTTGTTGTCCTGCTGAAAGACCAGTTCCTGCTGCTGAATGCTGTATTTACCGCTTAGTGTTGAGGCCAAAAAGTTCCACTTTAATCTCATCTGACCACGTCTTAAACAATTCCATGTCTTAAACAATTTTCTAAGTTACTCTTTGCAAAGTCTTTTAAGGGTAAGGATATGCCTTTTTTTTTAGAGATACGTGTGGCATAAATCTTAATACTGTGCATCAGCCTGGTAACACCATCCCTATTGTAAAATTTGGTGGAGGTAGCAACATGCTATAGGAATGCTTTTCAGCAGTAGGAACTGGAAATCTGGTTGCAATTGATGGGAAGATGAATATTGCTAAATACGGAGAGATTCTGGATAAAAACTGCTAGCTTAAACTGGAGAGGAAATCCGTCTTTCAGAGACCCAAAGCACACTGCCGTAACAGCTATGGGGTGCTTCAAATGAAGAAAATTGATGTCCTTGAGCGGCCCAGTCAGTGTCCTACCCTTAAGCTGATCCAACATTTGTGGCAAGACCTCAGGATTACTGTCCACTTCTCGTCCCCAACTAAAGTGGCACAGCTTGAGCAATTTTTTATGGAGGATTTGGCGAGTCTTGCTCCATCATGTGCAAAGTTAATAGAGACCTACCAGCCTTCTCCTTCCCACCCTCCCCCCACCTTCTTTATCGGGCCCCTGCCCCTTCCCTCTTCAGTCCTAATGAAGGGTCTCGGCCTGAAACATTGACTGATCGTTTCCACGGATGCTGCCCGACCTGCTGAGTTCCTCCAGTGTGTTGTGAGTGTTGCTTTGACTCCAGCATCTGCAGAGTATTTTGTCTTTACGAGTCTTGCTCCATCATGTGCAAAGTTAATAGAGACTTGCCCAAAAAGGTAGTAACTGCGAGAGGTGGTCCAACCAAGTACTGAGCAAAGGGGATGAGTACTTTTGAACTGCTGACATTTCAGTTTTTGAATTTTTAGTTTTTCATGCTTGACAATTTTCCATTTATTGGGCTCTTCTGTGAAAAAGGAGAACGTGATTCACAAGTAAACATTCTCAGGTAAATTGATCAAAATTTGTGGTTGTAATACTCATTTATGTGAAAAAAGGGTTAGGGTTGTATTCTTGTATAAGGCACTGCATCTGTACAAGTATCCATATTTCTCCGCATTCTGATATGGATAACTTGGCATGTTTCACAAAGTTGAGAAATTTTGCAGATGCTGGAATCTAAAGCAACACGCGCAAAATGGTGGAGGAACTCATCAGGCCAGGTAACATATATAGAAAAGAATAAACAATTGGCATTTTGGGCCAAGACCCTTCTCGGCCCAAAACGTCGACTGCTTACTCTTTCCAATAGATGCTGCCTGGACTGCTGAGTTCGTCCACCATTTTGTGTGTGTTGGCATGCTTCACTACTGATATGATCAAAATGTGTAATTAATGACATAGACACTCATAACTTGTGACTAGAAAGGAGTATAATCGAATTCTGCTTCTGCAGTCTGCTCTTTCCAGTACCATATTAAATTCTCTTTAAAGCTGTTGCCAGTCAGACAGCATTTTTGATTCAAAACTCGTCTGTAAAATAGCAGCATCTCTTTCGAAGCTACATGGTATCACATCTTTAATTATCATTTGTTGTTTCCTTTTCAATTTGAAAGATCCAGTTATCGGAGAGCTGTTAGCAGAGAAACAAGCTGTGGATTTGAAGAAAGAAGAGAAACTGAGGAAGAACAGGGAGGCCATGAAAAAGCACCGGGATGGAGAGACGGCAGAGCAGAGAGCAGATAGGCTGCGTAAGAACAGAGAAGCAATGAGGGTTCGCCGGCAGATGGAATCTGAGGAGCAGCGAGATATTCGGCTGCGTAAAAACCGCGAGGCTATGAAGCGGTGCCGTCAGATGGAAACTGAAGCACAGAGGGACGAGAGGTTGCGTAAGAACAGAGAACTGATTAAAAGTCGGCGGCAGCAGGAATCCCAGGAGCAGAGACAGGAGAGGCTGAGGAAAAACTGGGAATCGACTAAAGTCCGACGGCAGGAAGAGACTGAGGAAGAACGAGAGCTCCGGCTACGCAGAAACTGGGATGGAATTAAAAGGCGCCGTGAGCAGGAAACGGAGGAGCAGCGGAAGAAAAGGTTGCGGAAGAACTGGGAAGGAATCAAGAACCGGCGACAGCAGAAGAGCGAGGGTGAAAAGGAAGACATGTTGTGCAGGATTTGGGAAGCGATGAGGCAGTTCACCCAGCAGGAAATGCAAGATGACAGAGACAAACGATGTCATTTGCTGTTGGACAGGGGGCTAGTGGAAGGAACACAGGAAGAGAGGCTGCAGAACAGGGAGGCATCCCGGTGTTGTTTCCAGCAAGAGATGGAGCAAAGGAAGTGAGAAGGGTGGCTGAGTCTTTAAAACTGGACATGGTTTTGCCAGCAGTTCCTTTCACCAATAATGCTTGCCCGCTTCAGCTTGTTAAACAATGCTGGTTACTACAAAACAATTTTATGCCATAAAACAGTGGATTAATATTGACATGTGCAGATGGTGGATAAAAGCTGTCTTAATTCATTGTGGTTAGCGATCCACCAGGCTTAAATTGTCACAAACCATGGGATCACGGTAACTCCTGGAAGGAGGAGCTAGACAATTGATTCCTGAGTCAGTGGTAAGAGTGCATAAGAGATAGAAGCCGGATTAGATCTATTAGCCCCTTGTTTGGAAGCAAATTCTCTTTTGTGAATAAAATGCAGGAAATGTTTCATTGTGTTGTATGTTACAGATAATGAACGTTGTGATCCAGGCAGACAGCAGAAATTCAGTCATGCACTTCAGTCTCTCTGTGTACTGCTGGTAACTGTGGTTCATGCTGTCCTTGTAAGGACCAGGAAGAGAGCCTACCAGCAAAGAAAAGAGAACTTTGGGTTCCACTGACTGTTTCAAAGGGTGTGGAAAAGACAAGTAATGATGAGATTCAGTCTAGCTGTGTCCCAAATATGAAGTGCACTCAAAGCTCTGCCAAGTATGTCTCCAGTCACTGTTTGGACTGTATCAAAATTGCTCTGGACCAACACAAGATTTGGATGTGTATGGCATTTTGGTGAATTGTTGCCTTCATTTTTACCAAGTACACTGTAACTGCAACAATTTAAAAAAAAAAGTCAGTTATTAATTCCAATTTACCATACAACCAGGAGGTGTTTACACCACACTCCATTCCTAAATGGTGGCATTTGTCGTTCTTTTGACAGGGTTGCTCCTTTAGAACACTTTGTGGGAAGCCCTGTGCTATTGTTCTTTTTCTGTGCTTAACTAACGGAGGTAGAGTTTTGATTCAAAAATCTGCTGCCACTTGCTGTTCCTGGTGTTTGCTGTTTCTTGTTGCTCCATGTTGCGATTCTAATTGTGATACGATGCTTGCATATTATATAAATTTTATCCAGAAGATTGTATTGTGGCTAACATGCTAGAAGAAAGGAATTGTTTATCTCAGAGCCTTAACGTGGCTTGATGATGTGCAAAGACGCTGAATGTTCATCGTTAATCATTGGAGTCTAGTCAAACGTGGGAGACAATTAATGCAGGGCCTCTTAAATAATCCAGTTGTTATGGTGTTGGATAACTTGTAAATTTTGTGTAGAATACCAAATGACACTTCTTATGGGCATCACCCAACTTGGAGCACAAATCTTGGCTTAATGTGTCATTCTAACAGCCAACATGTGAAGTATTGGTTTTAATTGTGGCTAAAGGAAATGAGAGGGAGCACTTGCATCTTGTCTGGTATCTGCAAGGGTGGAATAAATGAGGCTTTAACATCCATTGTTTTGTCCTTGAATTGGAACATAACTAAGTTCTCCTAAACTTAAGTAGTGCTAGTGTTATTACTGCTTGCCAATTTTTCACTTACACACTTGATTTTGCATTATAATATAGCAGAACGCTGTTGTGTATGAATGGCACCAGAATTAAATAGCAGGAATCCAAAATCATTCCCCTTTGCACAAATTAAGACTTCAATCTCTAGAGTGGTGACGAGTTTAGTCAAATGATGTCGTGACATCGAGGTCAGTCACTCTCACCATGCCTGCTGAACTCAGGTCCTTCACTAGGCTGTGACCTGATAGCATAATGGTTAGCGAATGCTATTACAGGGCCAGGGATGGGTTCAAATCTGTTGCTGTCTGTAAGGCATTTGTATGTTCTACCCATGACCACTCTGGTTTCCTCCCACATTCCAAAGACGTATGGGTTAGTTGGTTAATTGGTTACATGCATGTAATTTGGCCTTTCATAGAGTCAAAAATGGTATTTGCCAAATTCACCCATCATCAGCATCTTGGGAGTAGGTAGAGGGCAGAACTGGTGGCACCATTGATTAGACCAACACTTCCTGTCCCATTGGTGTCTTGTGGCTGCATTTTGTGCCATCTGCAATTTTTGGCTGAGGCTGGCACATCAGCCACACCTAAATGCCCATGATCACTGAGAAGGTTGAGGTCAGCAAGCACAGGGTAAAAACTAACTGCAGTTCCTCCTGCACTTCTGTTTCTGGCATAGCATTGGGATGCAGAGGTAACATTAGTGCCACAGAGATCTAGAGACTTGGGGTCAGTCCTGCCATCCTGTTCTGACTGTGGTCTTGGCATTCATAGGAGCCAATTGGCATTTGCCCTGGTGCCATGCACATCCCAGTGACGTGTTCCTTGGTAGATGAATTGGCTCCTGTAACTTACCCCTTGGGTACTGATGGGGGGGGGGGAATGGGA
Source organism: Mobula hypostoma (assembly GCF_963921235.1). Taxonomy (NCBI): domain Eukaryota; kingdom Metazoa; phylum Chordata; class Chondrichthyes; order Myliobatiformes; family Myliobatidae; genus Mobula; species Mobula hypostoma. The sequence continues at coordinate 30,154,903 of NC_086125.1, forward strand.
GAATCTGGGTAGGGTTGATGGGGGATGGGAGCATGGAAATGTGGAGGATTGGGTTAGCTCTGGGAGCCAACATGGATTCAGTGGGCTTGAATGGCTGACTGTTTAATCATGAGAAACTATGGGGACTGTTTCCCAACAACATTAAAGGGGTGGCTGCACCAAAAGAATTGTAGTGCCCTCAAGGTGGTTTCTTTATAAGGGCAACAAATGCTTGTCAGTGACACACTAATACTGGAAAAAAAATGGATAAATTTAACCCGTATCAAACTACTGGAATCTAATCTATTAAATGTTGGGCTACCCATGTTGTGCTAATTGAGAAAAATAGTGTTACATATGTGCTGAGGTACAGAGGAAAGCTTTAGTTTTGAGTGCTGGTTGTACAGTATAGACCATTTTAAAACTTAAGTACATCGATGAAATACTAAAGAAAAAGCAGGAAAAGAACTTAGAGTTTAGGGTTATAGAAGCATAGAAAACCTACAGCACAATACAGGCCCTTCGGCCCACAAAGCTGTGCTGAACATGTCCTTACCCTAGAAATTATCTAGGGTTACCCATAGCCCTCTATTTTTCTGTGGCTCCATGTACCTATCCAGGAGTCTCTTAAAAGTCTGTTTTGGTGCATTAGACCATAAGACATAGGAGTGGAATTGTGGCATTAGACCTATAAAGTTTTCTCCACCATTCAGTCATGGCTGATTTATTTTTCCTCTCAACCCCATTCCATTCTCTCATGCCTTCTCTCTGAAACCTTTGACAGCCTTACTAATCAAAAACTTACCAACCTCTGCTTTAAATATACTCAATGAATTGACCTCAACAGCTGTTCTGTGGCAATGAATTCCTCAGATTCACCACCCTCTGGGTAAAGGAATTCTTCCTCATCGCTCTTCTGAATGGTCTTCCTTGTATTCTGAGGCTGTGCCCTGTGTTCCTGGACTCCCCTACTGTAAGAAACAACCTCCCCACATCCTCTCTGTATAGTCCTTTCAATATTTGATAGAATCCACGCTGAGCCACTTAAACTGCCTGTGCCCATCGGTCTGCACCGGGACCATAGCCCTCCATACCTATCCAAATTTCTCTTTAAATGTTCAAATAGAACTTGCATACACCACTTCTGCTGACAGGCTGTTCCACGCTCTCTCAACCCTCTGAGGGAAAAAGTTTCCCCTCATGTTCTCCTTAAACTATTCATCTTTCACCCTTAACCCATTGACCTCTAGTTGTACTCCCACCCAATTTCAGTGGAAGAAGGCTGCTTGCATTTACCCTAACTATACCCCCTCATAATCTCCTCTTAATCTTCTATGTTCCAAGGAATAAAGTACTAACATATTCAATCTTTCCATATAACTCAGATCCTTCAGACCCGGCAACATCCTTATGAATGTTCTCTGTACTCTCTCTGTCTTAATTACATCATTTATTTACCCCATTCTTCTAAGCTCCAGCAAGTACAGGCCCAGAGCCATCAAGCGTTCCTCATACGTTAACCTTGTCATTCCCAGGGTAATTCTCGTGAACCTACTCTGGACCCTTTCCATGGGATGTTGTATCCCATGAATTTTGTCACTTGTTCTGTTATAGCTGTTGAAAACCAGGAGTTAAAAAAACTACATGTTACCATTTATTAAAGGCTAGAAGCAACCTCACACATGTCCTGGATTGTCCCAGACCATGACATTTCATGGAATCGGATGACCCCCACCAAAACTTGATATTACTGGCACTGACTGACCTCAATATACAGTTAAATTTTGGGGTACTCAGGAAAAAGAAAAGAGGGTGATTTAAAAACAGGTTAGCAGAGAGAGAGCAGTTTTACATTTAACTCTCATCCTGATCTGCCTGGCTCTTACATTGTTCTACCAATGTCCACTCTGAGCTTGAAGAGCAGCAATCTCATGCAGTGGGTACGTTGCAACCTTCTGCACTTAAGAGTCAGATTTAACAGTCTTAGTATCACAAATGGACAATATCACATCCAGTATTACACCCAGTAGGCATTTTTCAACCTTCACTCAATATCAGATTTGATAATCTCAATATCACAGTTACTGAGATTGTACAGTTCTCCTGAGGGGTTTTCATCTGTCATAACTTCCTCACCACTAACATTGCAGATCTGACCTACAGCTCTAACCTGTATCTCAGTTTCTGCCTATACTGTCTATTCACACTCATTAACCTACCAACCTACTATCCTTCAGTGAGGGTATATCCATGGTAATGCCAGCCTATGATGTCTCATGGAAGAGTTTTGGACAAAAACATTGACTGTTTATTCCCTCCATAGATGCCACCTGACTTGCTGAGTTCCTCAATATTTTGTGTGTTGCTCTATCAAGTATGTTCCTGCTATGTAGCTGTCTCCTATCCTCTCTACTAACTAATTAACACTTTCCTCTGCCAGTTCTGATCAAGGGTTCCGTTTAGTCACTGTTTTATCACAGATGCAGCCTGATGTAAGTGAAGGTCGTGTAAGTAGTGAAATGGCTTGAATTAGGTATGATCTGCCGCTTATTTGGTCAGTGTGAAATTGAACAGGTACCCTGAATTTTCTGAAATTCGGCCGTTCGGGAACTGGTTATTTGATCAACTGGTCTGGGGCGCGAGATTTGACAAAAAGGATCCTATTTTGAAAAAAAGATCGAATTTTATTCCAAGTTAAACTTGAAACTAATTTCATTAAAATGTATTTAAACTCCTGTCAATGTGACAAATTTGAAGAATTAAGGACATGGATTTAGTGCATGGAGTAAGAGATCTAGTTCTAGTGATCTCTTATTCACTGAGAAAGTGGATCACGCTGTGGGAGATATAGTGAAAGCAGAGTCACTGACAGCGGTTAGAAAGTGCTTTGATCAGCACTTGAATCATTTGGGCATTGAAGGCCACAGGCCAGATGCTGGAAGATGGGACTGATGCAGATGAGTACCCACCACACAATGTGGATGTAAGATCTGTATCCTCCATCTGGTCACATGACATCTGTATGCCTGCATCCAGTAACTGGTCCCATTACATTTATACCACAGTATCAAGTCTCTGCCCCATGACATCTGTACCCCAGTATTCGCCTCTACCCCCATGACATCTGTACCCCAGTATTCGTCTCTACCCCCATGACATCTGTACCCCAGTATCCAGTTTCTGATCCCATGATATCTGTACCCCAGTATTCGTCTCTGCCCCCATGACATCTGTACCCCAGTATTCGCCTCTACCCCATGACATCTGTACCCCAGTATTCGTCTCTACCCCCATGACATCTGTACCCCAGTATCCAGTTTCTGATCCCATGATATCTGTACCCCAGTATTCGTCTCTACCTCCATGACTTCTGTACCCCAGTATCCAGTTTCTGATCCCATGATATCTATACCCCAGTATTCGTCTCTACCTCCATGACATCTGTACCCCAGTATTCGTCTCTACCCCCATGACATCTGTACCTCAGTATTCGTCTGTACCCCCATGACATCTGTATCCCTCTATCCAGTTTCTGTCCTTGTTAAGTCGTTTTGAGGTTAGGACATAAGGTGAGTATTGACTTCAGTGACCAAACTTTAGATCTGAATATGCACTGAAGATTAAAATGCATCTCTGGATGATGACGCTGGCTTAAATTTGTCATTTGTATGTATTTGGGTGTCTAGTATGGGTGTGAAGGAAAGAGGTGTGTAAGGGCTGTGTATTTTAAAGGAAGGATTGTAAATATGGATTTGCTTGAATTGTCTTGAATTTTTCTTTGATTTCCCAAAATCTTGAGAAAATTTACAAGGATGTTGCTGGGTCTGGAGTATATGAAATGATGTGTAGGGATTGGGCCAAGCAGACCTTTCCACCGAAAGGGACTCAGTACGATGCCTGCTGTATTTTGTTTTGAGAAATAAAGAGGCTGCATCATAACTACCAGTACTTTTCTCTGGTGACTTCATTCATGCAACAATATTTGGTGTCAGAAGTGAGATACCTTCTTGCATTCCATCCTGTGGCCAGCGATCTCAGCAGTCTAAGGTGAGTATTTTTAATACTTGAGTCTGTTCGGGTCAGTGGTACATGTGAACGTGAGGTATCATGAACACTGAGAGCTGAACTGGTGGACATAAAAGTAGTATTTGCGTGTGTATGTGTGTTTATGTAAGAGACAGAACTTTGTTAATTTGGTGAGACGGAGCCATCAGTTGCGAAGGGTGGTCACTGAAAGTTCGAGACGCCATTGAGGGCGTGTATACTTGTTTCAAGAGCTGCATTTTTTCCATATACGAAAGCAAGTGTGTGTGTGTGCGCACGCCTTCGTTGAGCAGATGCGAGAATACAGCAGGCATCATGAGTCAGGTGCTCAAAAGTGGCAGATTGCAGAGCACATACGCTATAACTGGTGCCCGTTATTTTTGTTTTGCGTAATGTGGGAAATATTGCAGAGATATTTCATGGAGAAGTTTTACTCAGATGTATCTGTCAGGATGGCATCTGTTGAGGTCAGGCAACATCAGAGAACCCTGACGATCCGAGCCAACCCTTGACCCGGATTACAAGCATTCATAATCCCTTTACCCCAGGGGAGAAACAAGGTACTTTATCAGAGCTGCCCTCAATTAAAGTTGTCTGTGGTAATTTGGAATTCTGGGGCAAGCTTGAGGAAATGGTTGAAATCCTCCAGATGCGCCCTGAAGATATAGACGTGCTGGTAAAAGTGAAGCGCCCAAGGAATATGTGGGACAGTATGGCCTGGGGGTGCGGGATGGTACACGGACAACTACTAGGAATGCTCTTTTAAACAGGAAGTGAGGCAGCATCTGGAGGGAGGTGAGAGTAACTGGGGAATGATGGTGGCAGTGATTCAAAGAGCTGGTGAGATCTATGGAATATGCAGAACATAAACATCAAGCATATGAGAGTTGGATAATCCAGGGAGGGATGACCCAGTCTTCCAAAAAATGATAAAGGAATGCCTGACTTCTCCCACCAGTAAGTTCTAGATTTAGGGATTTAGGGACCTACTCTGCTAAGGTTTTATGGGCCAGTGAGATAGACTTAAAGGAAATACAAAAGAAATCGTAAAGTGGCTAAAGTAGATGCAGCTGCTGTGATGTCACAAAGGGTTTGCTTTGTGTGCCGGCAGTTGGGGCACATAACAAAGAACTGCTGGAATAGACATGAAGGGTAAAGGAGTTGATACGCTACAGCTGTGGCCTATCGGGACATGGTTTGAGGCAGTACCCAAAAAAGAGGAAAGACATATAGGTGAAAGTCCTGGCAGACGTGCAATCTCCCATTCCTTCAGCACTCACACTGAGCAATCTGACTGTTATTCAGATCATAGAGCTGGTGAAGATGGCTTCTAGTTTAGAAAAGAAGTGGTGGTCCCCACTGCCAGTGCTGGTGACCCACATATGTACACAACAGCATTGTTAGGGGCCCAGCAATGCAATATGTTAGTGGACAGGGCACCCGTATCAATAACTGACCTACCCTTGCCAACAACCAGACAGGCTATTTATATTAGAGGTCCAGGAGCAAAAACGGTGAAAGCAGAAAGAAGCAAGTCACAGACACTCAAAATTGGCAGGGTGCAGCTTTCAGTGTATTTCTGGCAACAGAAAATCTGCAGATGCTTGAAATCCAAGCCACACACACAAAATGCTGGAGGAACTCAGCAGGTCCCCTCAATGTATTTTTGGGTCTGTCCTGCACATCGATGAGAGGGCCTGTGAGCCTGATGCGTTTACCTGGCTGATGTCTCTAGATGAAGAGTTTTGGCTATCAGAAAATGAAGGGGTGAAGACAAATAATGTGATTAAGCTGCAATTGGCCAGCAGGGAAAGAACCAACAGGCGTACGAATAAAGCTCTATTTCTAAAGACCGTTGTTCAAATTTCTGGAACAATCTTTCTGCTTAGCATTCTGAACGTAGCCATTAAGGATGATAAGATAGATGTAGATGTACTTGGCGTAATTGGGAGGGTTCCAAAGTAGGGCATTTCTGCTGCCCTATTTGAGTAGATCCTCTGTAAGGCTGGCCTTTCATGGTACAAATTTATTTTGCCAAGAATGATTTTGGGATTAGGATGTAAAGTGAATATTGACTTCAGTGACCAACCTTCAGCTCTGAATATGCATTGAAGACCAAATCTAAAATGCAACTCTGAAAAATGGGTAGACAATGCTGATTTAAATTCATTATTTGGGTGTCTGTAGAATGGCCGTTAAGGAGAGAGGTGTGAAAGAGGGCGATCAAAGGTTATGGTGAGAAGGCGGGGGAGTGGGACTAAATGGGAGTATGGATCAGTTCATGATAAAATGGCGGAGCAGACTGGATGGGCTGAATGGCCGATTTCTGCTCCTTTGTCTTATGGTATTTCAAAGGAAACACTAAATATGGATTGTTTGAATTCAGAATTTTTCTTTGATCTTTAGCATATAAAATAATGTATAGGGCTGGACCAAGCAGACCTTTCCACTGAAAGGCACTCAATATGGTGCCTGCTGTATCTTGTTTTGTCGCATAAAGAGGCTGCTTAATAACTACTAGCACTTCGGTGACTTCATTCACACAAAAAAGCCCTCATGACTTCTGTATCCAGTCTCTGCCCTCGTGACAATGGTATCCCTGACTCCAGTCTCTGGCCTCCCCCGCCACGTCCGACTCCCATCCCTGGCCCAGTGACAGCTGTACTCTTGTTAATGGTTCTGTAAGTTTTTCACTGCGTCATGGGGCAAAGAGACCAGATATCTGATCTACTCTCCAGCCCTCAAATTGGTTATGTGTTCATTGATCATTAGTTCTCCTGCGTTCTAGAAAATATATTATCCCCAGCTCTAACATTGTGAATCTGTGCTATTCCTCCTTGATACCTATTTCCCATGGGTAAGATGACCAAAATGTAAATACTCCAGGTATTGCTCTGTAATTGCAGTAGGAGTGAATAATCTCTCGATGTTTTAGGTAGACCCTTCACCAAAAAGGGAGCAGAAGCAAGAAACATTGAGTGCTTATTCCTGTCCCTAGATGCTGGCTGACCTGCTGTGTTCCTTCAGCATTTTGTGTATGTACTTTGCTCTTAATTTTCAGTATCAGCAGAGTCTTTTGTGTTTATAATTTCATTTTGAACATTATAAGAATTAAACAGCAAGTGAGAGAGAAGAGGGAAGTCTCATCCATGGTGATATCCAGCATGTTGCTATTAAAGAGAAGTCTGTTTTTGTGATCTTTTTCAACCTGAAGCACCAGATAGATGACTCACCTCTGCTTCCCCGTGACCTAAAGTGTTAAAATTGACCCACAAATGCTGCCCGATCTGCTGAGTGTTTCTATCAATTTTCTATTCCATATTTTCAGCATCTGCATTATTTTTGTTGAACACTCTATGGTGACAAGAGCTTGGATGTGGCTTCAGAGGGATGTCCCTTGCACTTTTTCTTGTACTTCTACGGTGGATGAGAGGTAACTTGATAGAAGTGTACAAAATGATAAGAGGCATAGATTAAATGAACAGCCAGAGACTTTTTCCCAAGATAGAAATAGCTAATACCAGAGGCATAATCTTAAAGTGATTGGAGGAAAGTTCAGAGGGGGATTTCAGGGGTAGCTTTTTTTTGAACACAGTGGGCGTTGCATGGAATGTGCTGCTGGGAGTGGTGATAGAGGTGGATATACTGGGGCATTTAAGAGACGTGGATGATACAAAAAGTGAGCTCTATGGGAGGGAAGGATTAGATTGATATTGGAGTAGGTTAAAAGGTCATCAAAATGTGCTGAAAGACCTGTCCTGCACTATAATGTTCTGCATTCTTTCAATGTAGACATGTAATTGAGAGAGTGGATGGTCTTCTACAGCAGGGGTCTCCAACCTTTTTTGCACCGTGGACCGGTTTAATATTGACAATATTCTTGCGGACCGGCCGACTGGAGGGGGTGGGGGGGGGGGTGTGTTCAAGTAGGGTTAAACTCACCTCAACATGTCTTTTACAGTTAGGGTTGCCAACTTCCTCACTCCCAAATAAGGGACAAAAGTAGCAGTCAAATCCCGGGACACTTTACCCCAGGAAAGACTACCATGACCATGAAGCCTTGCGCAGGCACCTGTGTGTGTATGCATGACGTGATACGCATACGTGCCAGTTTTTTTTCCCCCACAAGTCGGTTTTGCCTTCATCTTCCGGGCTATACTGTACATACATTATTTCTACTTTATATAGGCTGTGTATCATTATCATTCCTGCTTTTACTATATGTTAGTGTTATTTATTTTCGGTTTTATATGTTATTTGGTATGATTTGTTAGGTTACTTTTTGGGTCTGGGAACGATCAAAAATTTTTCCCATATAAATTAATGGTAATTGCTTCTTCGCTTCACACCATTTCGGCACGAGAGGTTTCGTAGGAATGCACTACCTTAGCGGGGGAAATACGGGACAAACCAATTTAGGGCAATATACGGGATGTCCCGGCAAATACGGGACAGTTGGCAACCCTATGTTCAAGTTCAACAGTGCGTGATAGGGAATGAGGAAAGGTGCAGCTGACTCGTATCGTTTCCTCGCTGCCCGGTAGCACATGCTTTGCGGCCCAGTAGTTGGGGACTGCTGTTCTACAGGATGATATTTCCCAATGCAAACTAAATTTTGTATTTAAACTGGAGTGGGATCATTAACTTCACCAGAAGGAAGAACTCTGCAGCCATTGGAGTCACTCAGCTTTGAATTAGTTCCATACTTTTATCAATGTACGGATAAAAGTACATACACTTATCCATAAACGTACAAATGTTTAATTTGCTTATGCGGAGCCATTCTTAAGCGATTACAAAGAAGTTGCTGCATCTCACTTTAACTCCAAAACCAGATGCAAGAAATCACCAACTGGCTAATAACAGACCCATATATTATAACAGATCCCGAAATGTCTTACAGAGGATAAATAAGCTACATTCTGCATAAAAGTAATGGTCAACACAAAGTACTGAAGGAACTCAACAGGTCAGGTGGCGTCTATGGAGGGTAATAAACAGTTGATGTTTTGGTCTGAGACCCTTCATCATGTACTGATAAAGGGTCTTGGCATGAAACATCAGCTGTTTATTCCTCTCCATAGATGCTGCTGACCTGCTGTGTTGCTCTGGAGTTACAACATCTACATAATCTCTTATGTTAAAGGATCAGGCAATCCTTTTTAATACTTTGCTTTACTCTAAATAATCCATAGGGATTAAGCTGTCTCCTTCCAAAGTCGTCAGTAGAAAATTCACTTCTACCTTTAGGGTAGAAATGTTAATGGAATAAACTTTCAACGAAAGGCATCTTGACAAATGCATGGTAAAATTGACCACTTCGAGGTGACTTGCCATGGTCATTGGACCCATTTGGAGATGGTTCTGGTGAATGAGCAGATATGAGAGATGAATGTCATTTTAGAAAGTAGCACGTTCACATTTTCTTGAAACAGATCTTGCTGCATTTTCTGTAACAGCAGAAACCTGGATCCATTTGGTCACACTGTTTCCTGTGGAGAAGAACATGGCTTTAGTCTGGAGTTCTGAATGTGCGAGGAAGTTTAGATTTAACCATGTTCAGAGGGACAACTCCAGTATCCATACTGAAAATTCTACTTTCAAACACTACTTTCCCCAGTGTTACCCAGCTGACATGATTTTTGTCTGGGTGAAATATGACAGGTGAGGATGACGTGCAACATTCTTTGGGGAACTCTGTGGAGAAATGTAGACCTGTTCTGGTAAAGATCATCCACGGTGCTACCGTCACAGAACTGGTCTGGGATGCCCATTCAATAACGATGTGACAGACCTTCATGTTCAGACCTACTCCCCCTCTATGTATTCACTTGTTATGACACAGGAGGAGAGCACCAGGTCCAGGGAGTAGTTCATCACTTCCTCCATGTGTTCATGTACCCCTTGCCATTTATTCCCTCTCACCCACGCCAATCAGATCCCCTTTTGATTCTTTGGCCATTTACCACCATTGTTCACCAGGAGAATCTGCAAACTCTACACAGATTGAACTGAAGTCCACCCATCCATGAGTCTCTCAGCAATCACCATTTCCTCCTCACCACACTTGATGCTCAGACTAACCCAGTAAACACGGCCCATTTCCTGATGTCTCTCATTGTCACTGTGAAATGTTATATCTCTGATTAGATTTGTTTAGTTATCATGTATGCATCAACGCATATAGTGAAATGCATTGTTTGAGTTAATAACGAGCACACCCAAGGAAGTGCTGGGACCAGACTGCAAGTGTCACCTTGCATTCCGGCATCCAATTAGCATGTTCACATTGTTCAGTAGAACAACAATGCCACCATAACAACAAAATTTTTTTAAAAAAGCAAACAAAACCCCTTTCCAACCCTCCTACCCACCCACCTAGCTGCTCACGCAGACAGCCTCCAGGCCCCCAGTATCCAGTGGACTTGCCGACTCACAGTCATCAGGCTGGTAGTTCTAGACTTGCTGACTTCCCTCCTCCTTCTCAACACAGCTGTCTGCTGCTGACTGCCCCTTGGAAAGACAGACCCGAATGGAGTGTGTATCATGATGCTCTGTGAGGAAGGGGGTTCCAGACCTTTTGGCCCAGTGACTATAAAGGAGATAATGATGGTGTGTTGCTGTAAGAGATGTGCTCGTGCTGGTTGGCAAGGATTGTAAATTTGTGAAGTGCTGTCACTAACATGGACACACTCACTGATGTGACAGATGGTGTCGTTTTGGTAGATTCAGAATTGAATAAGACTCTCCTGGTCTTGCAAATGGAGAAAATCCACTTCTGGTATTCAGCCCTTACCTTAAGTATAAAAAAAGGAAATTTATTAGAGATTACACCTGAATAAGATCATCTGAGATCCCTGAAACCACTTTTACTAGCTCATTGGTTAACCATTAACAAAATAGCTTATGATTTTGAAAGCGGGACTGGTGTTTGCTATTGGTGGCCTGTAGGAACTTTGGCCTGGTACCATTGGTGTTCTGATCCCACCACAGGGAGTATCATGGTGGAATGGCCCTATTCTACTCTAATTGAGCCAATTTATGGCAAATTATTGTCATTTTTACAGTCTAGGGCCTCAGCTTCAAGCCTCCCGATCAAAGGGAAAGATATCCAGGCAGTTTTCAAACACATATTTGCAAAGTCCACATTTGTTTTTGAGTGGGGCGTAAATATTGCCCAGGTTACCAGGAGAGAAGCATCTGCTCCATTCCCCATAGCAACTGGTGGTGATTGACTTTCACCTAGAGTGTAATTGGTTAGCTGGGTGAACATCTCAATTGAAAGGTGACTGCTGTGATAGTACGGCTCTCAGTAACACACTCAGCTGTTGGCCCTGACTGCGTGCTCTTGGCTGAGACTTCAACCAAAGCATTGAAGTTTGGGAGGGAGGGTTGACCTTATAATTAAAGTCAGGTTGTTTAGGATGATGTTAGGAAGTATAAAGAGCAGATGTGATATTGGTCTCCCGGCAAGAGAAGTATAAAAATCTCAGGAATGAAACACACATTTGTGTCTGACTCATTTAGTCAACTGCATCCCTAGGTTATAAGTAATTCTATTTCACTGTAAATATTTAAATGATCAACTATGATACCACTTGCCTTGGGATTCAGGAGGCACAGAATGATGAAGATGAAAGTGCCTTGGAAACTGTTGACGATGGTGAACAGATAGGCCATCACGACTGTTTCCTCTTGGAAGTGGAACAGGCCAAGGATCCAAGTACAGCCCAGGATGAACACCTGTGAAATGGCTTTAAATATCAGCATCCTGTAATGGAGAGAAACTACAGAATCAGAATCGGGTTTACTATCACTGGCATGCGTCGTAACTTTGTCAGCTGTCAGCAACAGTTTCAGCCCAATATGTCCATTCCCTCTGTAGAGGCTGCCTGACTAGCTGAGTTCCTCCAGCTTTTTGTGCATTACTCCTATTGTCAATGTGTAAGCAGCTAAACTTACTATAGGTTAAGCCCAGGCTTCAGATGGAGAATCATTTACATCTTAAGCAAAGTGAGAAAGCCTTAAGATGATTAGATTTATTTGTCACATGTACATTGAAACAGTGAAATGGGTCTTTACTGTCAATGACCAACATAGTTGGAGGATGTGCTGGGGACAGCCCAGTGTCACCATGTTTCCAGCACCAACTTAGCATGTCCAAAACTAACTAATGAACTAATCCTAACAGGTACATGTTTGGAATGTGGGAGGAATCCAGAGCACCTAAGGGAAACCCACACCATCATAGGGAGAATATACAGGCTCCTTTCAGACAGCAGTGGGAATTGAGTTCTAATTGGTGATACCGCTGGGGCAGTAGGGCATTGTGCTAATCCCCACCCCCCGCCCTCACATGCACACACCCGGGAATGCATTATTGTGTGGTACAGTTGCTCTCAGCTTTTAGTAAGCTGCACATTATTGTACAGCTAATGGCCTGCCAGTAATTTTGTGGTTCATTTTTGTCTCCTGAACCCATCACAGTAATCTTACCTTGTGTCTTTAATCTTTGACACTTTTGTGTCACGGTTGGAAAGCTCTTCATTCAATGTGTAGAGAGTCATGGTGAAGAGAAATGTGTTGGCCTGTTGGATACATTACAGTTTAGATGTGATGACAGAGAGGAATGCATGTTATCTACCTCAGTACAGCGGGTGGGTATGTTTGGGAGGGAGACATGAGACTCTTCAGGTGAAGCCTGATCATAATCTAGAAACTTATCCAATCTGAATGAATGGCAGAGGGAACATTTCACTTTGGGATCTGGGAAACTATGCCGGTTGAAGCAGGCAGAGACTCTGAGGGCTGGAACATCACATGTTGGCCACAGGGCTCTGGGCATCATCTTACTGAACCACACCAGAAAATACCAGAGCTGAGAAGCAGAGGGGATGGACGCATAACCAATAAGACCAAAGGACACAGGAGCAGAATTAGGCCATTGAGTCTGCTCAGCTATTGCACCCTAGCTGATTTATTATCCCTCAGCCTCATTTCTTCTGCCTCCTTGTTATCTTTGACCTCTTGACTAATTAAGAACTTATCAACCTCTGCTTTAAATATATGGAGGGAGGAGAAGATGGCGGCGCGGCGGTTCCAAATGAATATCGTATTTGTGAAGTAGGATGCCGTGCACAATCCGGATTTGATGGAGACAGCTATGAGAAGCGCGGAGGAACATCTGGAGTAACTTCTGAAATGCCTGCTTTGCTGCCGATCGAGAATCTCTGGAGACGAAGGCCCCAAATCCTCGGCTTTGCCTATTGCCTGTTGCTGGGGCTGAGGTCGAAGTGCTCGGCAGGGATGGTGCTCGGAGGCTCGGAGTTTTCGGATAGACTCGGAGTTGGACTGTGGTCGGATGCTTCCAGGATGCTGCATCAGCAAGTTGGCGCTGGAGGTTTACCGTCTGCGTAAGATGATGGGACTTTCGAGAGACTTTGAGACTTTTACTGTACTGTGATCTGTTCTTATCAAATTACGGTATTGCTTTGCACTGTTGTAACTATATGTTATAATTATGTGGTTTTTGTTAGTTTTTAAGTCGGTTTGTCATGTGTTTTCATGATATCATTCTGGAAAAACATTAATCTAATCTAATCACTGGTCCTCCACAGCCGTTTGTGCAATGAATTCCACAGATTCACTACCCTTTGGCTAAAGAAATTCCCCTTCATCTCTGTTCTAAATGGATTTCTTCTCTCTATTCTGAGGTTGTGACCTGTGGTCCTAGACTCCCCTCCAATTGAAAATATCTTCTCCACTCTATCTAGACCTTTCAATATTCTATAGGTTTCAATGAAATCCTCTCTTTCCCCCCCCCCCACCCCCGATTCTTCAAAACTTCAGTTCTACAGGCCCAGGACCAATAAGTGCTCCTCATTCATCAACCCTTTCATTCTTGGAATCATTCTTGTGAAGCTCCACTGGACTGTCTCCAATGCCAGCATATTTTTTCTTAGATAAGTGGTGCAAAACTGCTCACGATACTCCATGCGGACTTATAAAGCCTCAACATTACATCCTTGCCTTTATATTCTAGCTAGTCCTCTTGAAGTGAATTCTAACATTGCATTTGCCTTCCTTACCACTGACTTGACCTGTGAATTTACTTTTGTTGAATCCTATACGAGGACTCCCACGTCTCTTTGTACCTCTGATTTCCGAATTTTCTTCTGATTTAGAAAATAGTCTATTTACGCCTTCATTCCTTCTACCAAAATGCATGACAATACACTTTTCTACACTATATTCCATCTACCACTTCTTTGCCCATTCTCCCAGTCTGTCCTGCAGAATCCCTGCTTCCTCAACACTACCTGCCCCTCCACCTATCTTTGTATCATCTGGAAACTTGGCTGTAAAACCATCAATTCCATCATCCAGACAACTGTCATACAAGGTGAAAGTAAGCATACTGATGGCCATGAAACACAACTGAAAAGGCCCCCTTTATTCCCGCTCTTTGCTTCCTGCTAGTCAGCCAATCTTCTATCCATGCTAATATCTTTCCTGTAATACCACGGACTCTTATTTTGTTAAGAAGTGTCCTGTGCAGCCCCTTGTCAAAGCCTTCTCAAAATCCAAGTAAACAACATCCACTGACTCCTTTGTCTATATTTCTTGCTATTTCCTTGAAGAATTTCAACATGTTTGTCAGGCAAGATTTCCCCTTAAGGAAACATGCTGATTTTGGCCTATTTTATCATGTGCCCTCAAGTATGCCAAAATCTCATCCTTAATGATGGACTCTAACATCTTCCCAACCATTGAAGTCAGGCTAACTAGCATACAATTTCCTTTCTTCTGTCTCCCTCACTTCCTAAAGAGTGGAGTGATATTTGCAGTCCTCTGGAGCCATTCCAGAATTTAGGGATTCTTGATCTTCTTCCGCTATCCAATGAGATAAGACTCCCACTACAACAGCCATGGCTCTCTGGGAGAAGAACCTGTCTCCACTGATTTAGGCGGGTGGCCTCTACCTCTGAAAATATCAAGGATCAACTTTATTAGGTATGTAATTTGCTCCAGTGTTTTGGTCAGGGAGCAACATGCAACAAAAAAATAATGTTCAACAATAATAACAATTATGTAAAAGATAAAGTTAAAGGTTAAAGTATAGATATGGAATAAAATGTGCATAAATATATAAATAACAGCATGTATTTTCAATGTAATCGTACATAAATTGGTGTAGTGCACAGTGCGGTAATTAGATAGAAGGGTGTGGTGTAGTAACTAGAATAGTGATCATATTAATTGCCTCAGGGTGATGGTGTGAAGTTTGTTTTAATAGTCCTATAGTGCTTTCATATGCTGTTAAGAGAATATGTTCTTAATATTGGATTCCCTCCAGGTGGGGCAACATCTCTGCATCAACTCTGACCAAATCCTCCCCTCAGAATCTCAAGCTTTCTAAACTCCCAATCTTGGACATTGACCCCTCCACAACAGAACTGAGCCCAGGGAACCTCTGCTCTGCGTCTGATAAGGGTCAGTTCCCTAAGAACATGACACCTTGAGTAGAGACTCCCTCATCCATCCCCTCCCCCCACTTCTCACCCCTTACTTCTCCCTCTAAGACACACTTTATGATCTTGATGCCAGCATCTATAGGATGAGAGATGACTTGACAGAGGTGCACAAGATGATGAAAAGCATAGATCAAGTGGACAGTCCGAGACTGTTTCCCAGGGCAGCGATGGCTAATGGGATGGTGCATAATTTTAGGGTGACTGGAGGAAAGTATGGGGCCATGTCAGAGGTAGTTTTTTTTTTACACAGAGCATGGTGGGTGCCAGGGGTGCAGGTAGAGGCAGATAGGGGCGTTTAAGAGGTACTTAGATAGGCACATGGATTATAGAAAAATGGAGGTCTATGCAGGAAGAAATGATTAGATTTATCTTAGTAGGTTAGTGTAACATCATGGGCTGAAGTGTCTGTACTATATTGTAATGTTCTATGATCGAAACTTTCATTTTAGCCAGAATATTGAGCACTAACTGGAGACCCTGTGGTGTGAAGGCAGAAACGTACATACACAGCACATCTTTACGACTGATTGCCCTGTGTTCACCAGGTAGAAGGCAGATTTTTCAGGACATCTCTGAGTGTATCTCCCAGCAAAGCTGTGTCGGAAAGTGTGGGTGAATAGACACCCCAGGATCATGGCCGGGACATCCTTGAGTGTGTCTCTCTACAAAGTCCCATTGGAAAGTAGTGTGTTGAATGAACACTGTGGGTAGCTCAGATGTACAAGTGTCCTAGCGAGCACGAGACTTAATGGATGAACGTTTCTACAGAAGTGAATTCAGGATGGAGTCTGGCTTTTCTGGTGCTAGGGTCTAAGAAGCTCTTGGACAGTTCAGAGTTCAAAGACCTCATCCTTGACCCTGCCTTGTACAGCTGGATCCTGGACTTCCTGTCAGCAGGTTGTAAGAGTGGGCTCCCTCACCTTCAACCCTCTGACTCTCAATATGGGAGCCCCTCTCAATACTCTCACTGCGTACTGAGTCCCGTCCTCTGGCCCCTGTATACCCATGACTGTATCACCACCCACAGCTCTAATCTGCTAATTAAATTTGCTGATGATGCTACATTGATTGGCCTTATTTCAAACAATAACGAGGTGGTCTACAGGGAAGAAGTCATCTCTCTGACACAGTGGTGTCAAGAAAACAACCTCTCCCTCAATGTTGAAAAAACAAAGGAGCTGGTTGTGGATTACAGGAGGAATAGAGACGTGCTAACCCCTATTGACATCAATGGATCTGAGGTTGAGAGGGTAAGCAGCTTTAAGTTCCTTGGCATCCACATCACCGAGGACCTCGTGGTCTGTACACACCAGATGTGTCGTGAAAAAGGCACAAAAGCACCTCTTTCACCTTAGACGGTTGAGGAAGTTTGGTATGGGCCCACAATCCTAAGAACTTTCTACAGGGGCACAATTGAGAGCATGCTGACTGGCTGCATCACTGCCTGGTATGCGAACTGTACTTCCCTTAATTGCAGGACTGCAGAGAGTGGTGCGGACAGCCCAGTGCATCTGTAGTTGTGAACTACCCATGATTCAGGACATTTACAAGGACAAGTGTGTAAAAAGGGCTCATAAGATCATTGGGGACCCGAATCACCCCAAACCACAATCTATTCCAGCTGCTACCATCTGGGAAACAGTACCGCAGCAAAAAAGCCAGGACCAGCAGGCTCCAGGACAGTTTCTTCCACCAGGCCATCAGGCTGATGAACTCACGCTAATTTGAGTGTATATTACATTGAGTGTTCTATTTATTATAAGTTACTATCATTGCACATTTAGATGGAGGCGTAACGTAAAGATTTTTACTCCTCCTGTATGTGAAGGATGTAAGAAATAAAGTCAATTCAATTCTGTTCAGTTACAGGACATTCTAAAAGGGGCGGGTAAACAGCCAGAGATTGGGGTCCCCTTTGGCATCAAATGAAGGGAATGGGTAAGTGTTGGTGTGATGGACCAAAGGGCCTAGGTCCATCCTGTACAACTCCAGTTGAGGGGAGATATTGTTTTTTAAATTGCTTTATTTTGGAGATCATTTGTGTTTAGAAACATAGAAAATCTACAGCACAATACAGGGCCTTCGGCCCACAAGGCTGTGCCGAACATGTCCTTATCTTAGAAACTACCTAGAGTTACCCATAGTCCTCTATTTTTCTAAGCTCCATGTACCTATCCAGGAGTCTCTTAAAAGACCCTATCATATCCGCCTCCACCACCGTCACTGGCAGCCCATTCTACGCACACACCACTCTCTGCGTAAAACAACTTACCCCTGACATCTCCTCTGTACCTACTTCCAAGCACCTTAAAAGTGTATCCTCTCGTGCTAGCCATTTCAGCCCTGGGAAAAAGCCTCTGACTATCCACACAATCAATGCCTCTCATCATCTTATACACCTCTATCAGGTCACCTTTCATCCTCCGTTGCTCCAAGGAGAAAAGGCCAAATTCACTCAACCTATTCTCAAAAGGCATGCTCCCCAATCTAGGCAACATCCTTGTAAATCTCCTCTGCACCCTTTCTGCACATCCTTCCTGTAGTGAAGCGACCAGATCTGAGCACAGTACTCTTAAGTGGGATCTGACCAGGGTCCTATATAGCTGCAACATTACCTCTGGGCTCCTAAACTCAATCCCACGACTAATGAAGGCCAATGCACCATGTGCCTTCTTAACCACAGAATCAACCTGCGCAGCAGCTTTGAGTATCCAATGGACTCGGACCCCAAGATCCCTCTGATGCTGTACACTGCCAAGAGTCTTACCATTAATACTATATTCTGCCATCATACTTGACCTACCAAAATGAACCACCTCACACTTAATCTGGGTTGAACTCCATCTGCCACTTCTCAGCCCAGTTTTGCATCCTATCATTGTCCCGCTGTAACCTCTGACAGCCCTCCACACTATCCACAACACCCCCAACCATTGTGTCATCAGCAAATTTACTAACCAACCTACCCCTCCACTTCCTCATCCAGGTCATTTATAAAAATCACAGAGAGTAGGGGTCCCAGAACAGATCCTTGAGACACACCACTGGTTATTGACCTCCATGCAGAATTGTGACCTGTCTACAACCACTGTTTGCCTTCTGTGGGCAAGCCAGTTCTGGATCCACAAAGCAATGTTCCCTTGGATCCCATGCCTCCTTACTTTCTCAATAAGCCTGGCATGGGGTACCTCTTCAAATGCCTTGCTGAAATCCATATACACTACATCTACTGCACTACCTTCATCAATGTGTTTAGTCACATCCTCAAAAAATTCAATCAGGCTGGTAAGGCACAACCTGCTTTTGACAAAGCTATGCTGACTCTTCCTAATCATAATATGCCTCTCCAAATGTTCATAAATCCTGCCTCTCAGGATCTTCTCCATCAGCTTACCAGCCACTGAAGTAAGACTCACTGGTCTATCATTTCCTGGGCTACCTACTCCTTTTCTTGTATAGGGGAACAACGTCTGCAACCCTCCAATCTTCCAGAACCTCTCCTGTCCCCATTGAAAATCATCGCCAGAGGCTCAGCAATCTACTTCCTCACCTCCCACAGTAGCCTGGAGTACATCTTGTCCAGTCCCAGTGACTTATCCAACTTGATGCTTTCCAAAAGCTCTAGCACATCCTCTTTCTTAATATCTACATACTTAAGCTTTTCAGTCTGCTGTAGATCATCCCTGCAATCGCCAAGATCCTTTTCTGTAGTGAATACTGCAGCAAAGTATTCATTATGTACCTCTGCTATTTCCTCCAGTTCTATACACACTTTTCCACTGTCACACTTGATAGATACTATTCTCTCATGTCTTATCCTCTTGCTCTTCACATACTTTTAGAATGCCTTGGGATTTTCCTTAATCCTGTCTGCCAAGGCCTTCTCATGGCCTCTTCTGGCTCTCCTAATTACATTCTTAAGCTCCTTCCTGTTAGACTTATAATTTTCCAGATCTCTATCATTACCTAGTTTTTTTAACCTTTCATAAGCTCTTTTCTCCTTGATCATGGTACACCACGGTTCCTGTACCCTACCACCCTTTCCCTGTCTCATTGGAACATACCCATGCAGAATTCCACGCAAATATCCCCTGAACATTTGCCACATTTCTTCCGTACGTTTCCTTGAGAACATCCGTCTCCGAGTTCCTGCCTGATAGCCTCATGTTTCCCCTTACTCCGGTTGAACGCTTTCCTAACTTGTCTGTTCCTATCCCTCTCCAAAGCTATGGTAAAGGAGATAGAATTGTGATCACTATCTCCAAAATGCTCTCCCATTGAGAGATCTGACACCTGACCAGGTTCATTTCCCAATACCAGATCAGGTACAGCCTCTCCTCTTGTAAGCTTATCTACATATTGTGTCAAGAAACCTTCCTGAACATACCTAACATACTCCACCCCATCTAAACCCCTTGCTCTAGGGACATGCCAATCAATATTTGGAAAATAAAAATCTCCCACCACAACAACCCTGTCATTATTACATCTTTCCAGAATCTGTATCCCTATCTGCTCCTCGATGTCCCTGTTACCATTGGGTGCTCTATATTAAAAAAAAACACCCAGTAGATTTATTGACTCCTTCCTGTTCCCAACTTCCACCCACAGAGACTCCGTAGAAAATCCCTCCATGACTTCCTCCTTTTCTGCTGTCATGACATTATCTCTGATCAACAGTGCCACGCCCCAATCTCTTTTGCTTCCCTCCCTGTCCTTTTGGAAACATCTAAAGCCTGGCACGCGAAGTAACCATTCCTGCCCGAGCCATCCAAGTCTCTGCAATGGCCACAACATCATAGTTCCAAGTACTGATCCATGCGCTAAGCTTGTTTGTTTTGTTCATAATACTCCTTGCATTAAAATAGACACATCTTAAACCATCGGTCTGAGCACCTCCCTTCTCTATCACTTGCCTATCCTCCCTCTTGCACTGTCTCCAAGCTTTCCCTATTTGTGAGCTAATCGCCTCTTCCTCCGTCTCTTCAGTTTGGTTCCCACCCTGCCAAGTTGGTAAACTTCCCTCAGGTGCAGTGGTCTCTATCCCCAGGAATGACAGGCTCGATTTGGTATCTCTGAAGGCAGGACATGACCGCTCATATCCACACCAGAGGCAGTCAAGAATTAGTTATCAGAGAAATTGTTAAATGAACTGCTCAGAAAGTTAATTGTGAAATTCTTTGTAAAAAGATATTCAATGAGAAATAATCTGTCAATATCAGGAATTTAAGAAGTAATTACCAAAATGATGAAGTAAACCGGTCCCAGGAAGCTCCAGGCAAAACCATTCTTCACCTGTAACCAGCAGCTAAAATTCAAAGAGAAGCACGTTGAGGAAAAGTGGTTAGAATTCATTGATATCAAATAAATCTAGGAGCTTGAGGAACTGCTTTCAGTTAACAGTTGGCCACTTCACATCTCATTTAGGGGGAAACTTCCCAAGCCCAGAGTGGCTGAGGATTCCTATCTCCCACTCCTACAAATGGGTACATGTCTCCCTGGACTGGCCCAATAGCACACGAGAGTGTCATGGACCTAGTTCCTTCTGAAGTTCGGGCTGATATGCTCGTTGCTCATGCTGTGCCATTTGATGGAGATAGGGGTAGTCAGAGCTTGTGTTAGCATGAGCTGGGGCAGAGAGTAATTATCGGAGCCAGGGAAGAATAAATCACCACATTTACTTTCGCTCTGATCCGTATCCATTGGGGTAAATCACTGCAGAGATGGCCACTACCAGCGCGGGGCTTCCATATCCCAGAGGGTAGATGACCTTCCCCAACTGGCTGGAATTAGACACTCTCATCTTCCTGAGGTTCCTGACCATCAGATACAGCTGAGTTGACTCCAAACTCATCCAAGTGAAGGCCACCAGAAACAAGTAATGTAAGCACCCTGCGACAATGCCACACATTGCCTACAAAACAAACACACATAAAAGTCAGACATAAAAAGTGATGGAGGAGTTCCCTTGGGTTGTGCCACCTTTCCACTGGTGTTTGTCCTGACCTCCATGTGTTTAATGCCATCATCTGACAGTAACGTTCCAAGTGCCAATTCATCTCCAGCTTCAAAGGCCCTTTGGCGGAAGACTGGATACTCCCTACCCCCATTGATCATTACCCTCTCTTATGTTACTTTGGAGTCATCTTAGAGTGTGTGGTGTAGCAAGTAAAACACTAAGAAGTGTGAAAGAATTGCAGGATCTAGGAAGTGGCGTCATAGGTAGATAGGGTCACAAAGAGAGAGATTGGCTTTCATAAATCGGAACAACGAGTACAGGAGATGCTACGTTGAAGTTGCACAAGGCATTGGTGAGGCCAAATTTGGAATATTGTGTTCAGTCCTACGCATGGGAGAGAGATCAATAAGATTGAAAGAGTATGCATTGAAAATTTACAAGGATATTGCCAGGACTTGAGGACCTGAGTTATAATGGAAGGTTGAATATATTAGGACGTTGTTCCTTGGAGTATAGCAGAATAAGGGAAGACTTGATAGAAGTATTCAAAATTATGAGGGGTATGTATAGGGAAAATACAAGCAACGTATTTCCACTGAGGTTGGGTGACACTAGAGGTCGGGTGACACTAGAGGTCATAGGTTTAGGGTTAAAAGTGAAATATTTAATGGGAACCTGAGGGGTTAATTTTCATTCAAATGGTATTGTAAATTTAAAATGAGCTGCCTGTGGAAGTGATGAATGCAGATCAATTGTAACATCTAAGATAGGTTTGAAAAAGTATTTGGATGGGAGGAGTATGGAGGGCTATGTCCATGTGCGAGTTAATAGGACCAGACAGGAAAACCGGTCAGTCCAAACTAGATGGGATGAAGAGCGTATTTCCGTGCTGGAGTGCTTTTATGACTGCAGCAACCTAGATTCGATCCCAACTTCTAGCGATGCATGTATGGAGTTCACATGCTCTCCCTGATTGGTTAGTTAGTCCTGATGAAATTGTGATAATGATGGTAGACCAGAGGATCTCCTGGGTAATTCCCACCATTTCATCACTTTGTTAGTGAAGTAAACAACCACTAACACAGCTTCGCTAGCAATGACACACGTGAGTCACCTGGTTGACGTTGACTTTCACCCCAGTATCTCACCCGGTTGACAGTCCTGTTGATTCCCACCAGGAAGAGCAGCTCGGCCAGGAAGAGGCTGAGACACAGGTGTGTGTGGGTGGCGCTCACAGCGTTCCTGGCCTGTGAGCAAAAGGTGAAGGTGGCAAGGGCAGTGAGCAGACACACCAGTGATATCGGGATCCCAATGAAGGTAATCACTGAGAGGCAGTCCTGCGAATAGTCCTGTAGCTGTGGAAGGAAGTGATGGGTTAGGGCTGCAGATGTTTCAGTGGGTGGTCTTGAGCTGACAGTCCTTAACCCACCCATGGTTCCCTCACTCTCCCCAACGTCTGATTGATACCACAAATCAACAGTAGCTTAAACCATCTTCCTGCTTTCCACCACAACTCTCCTCTTCCCCCATCAGTGAGCAGTTAAACATCACACAGACACAGGCAGAGTTACCATATCTGTCACTGTGCGCCACTCCGCACCACTCCCTGTGCTGGAGAACTTGTCAAGTTGTTACTAAAGGAAGATTTATAATTAAGTATATTTAGGTATACAAAATTATGACAGGATAATACAGGTTAAATGCAAACAAGCTTCTTCCACTGAGGTTGGGTGAGAATGGAACTAGAGGTCATAGGTTAAGGGTGAAAACTGAAATATTTAAGGGGAACCCTCGGGGGAAACTTCACTCAGAAGATGGTGCTAGTGTGGAACCAGCTGCCAGTGAAATGCAGGATGTGGTTTAGATTTCAACATTTAAAAGAAGTTTGGGTAAATACACGGATGGGAGGGGCATGGTGTGCTATCGTTCAAGGTGCGGGTTGATAGAACTAGACAGAATAACAGTTCAGTACAGGCTAGATAGGCCAAAAGGGTCTACTGTGCTGTAGTTCTCTATGACTCTATGTTCCAGGTGAGTGCTCACTGTGTCCACTAACTCCACTGGAGACTAAAGGAAGAAATACAGCCCAGTGGGGTCCAGTGCTCACTGAAACGTACAGAAACTGACGAACTTGAAATTAGATGAAGAAGGAACAAAAAAATACAGAGAAGGAGGGAAGGAGTTGGTGGGGGGTGGGTAGTGATCGTTGGATCACCTAATAGAGCTGGCACAGTTCTGTGGGAGGAGAGGAGGGTGGCTGTTGGGTCACTGGGAGAGAGCTGTCACAGTTCCATGGGGGAGCAGAGGAATGGAATCGTTCTGAGCTACTTGGTCCAGAAGAAGTGAGTGTGCCTTCCAATTTGACCATAGAATCAGGGAGCAAATTAAGCTGAACTCTCCCGCTCAGAACCCAATCATACACAGTAGGAGCTGGTCGTAGAATCAGGCCTTTTGGCCCAACTTATCCATCCTAACCAAGATTCACATCAAAGCTAGTCCCATTTGCCTAGGTCTGACCTATATCTGTCTAAGCCTTTTCTATCCATGTATGTGCCAAATGGCTTTTAAATGTAATTGTACCCATCTCTACCATTTCCTCTGGCGGTTGGTTCCATAAACCCACCTCATTGTGAAAAGCCTTCCCCTCAGGTCTCCTTTAAAATCTTTCCCCTCTCACCTTAAATCTGTGCCCTCAAGTTTCAGACTCTCCTATCCTGGGGAAATAGTTGTGACCATCCATCTTATCTACACCCTTCATGGTTTTATTAACCTCTACAACATCACTCCTTAGTCTCTTGCTGTCCAGGGAGAACAGTCCCAGCTGGTCTAATCTCTCCTTATCACTCAAACCCTCCAGTTCTGGCAACTTCCATGTGAATCTTGTCTGCACCCTCTGTGGGTTCATCACATCCTCCCTACAGCTGGGCAACCAGAATGGCACCCATATTCCAGGTATGGTCTCTCCAATGTCACGTACTGTTGTACTCAATGGCCCCTCCGATATAAGCAAGCATACCATATGTATCCTTCACCACCTGGTCTACCTGTGTTTCCACTTACAGGGAACTCTGTTCAAAGTATTATCAAAGAATCTAGACCATATACAATCTCGAGATTTCTTGCATGCTGCCACAAAACCAAGAAACACAATAGAGTCCATGAAAACCTCACACAACCGAGACTGACAAACATCCAAAGTGCAAGAAAAGAATAAATCATGTAAACAATAAAAAGTAAACAAACAATACACAGAAAATGAACTGCAGAGTCCCTGAAAGCGAGTCCACAACGATGAAGCCTTACCTCTGGGTCTCCCTGTTATACAAAACTCCCCAGATCCCTGCTATTCACTGTGTAAGTCCTGTCCTTGTATAACTTCCCAAAATGTACCACTTTACACTTCTTTCCAAACTTCCTGAATCCAGTCCCCAGGAGAAGGAGCAAACAAGGCAAAGATGCTCAGGGAAGATTTATTCTGTAGAAGTGAATCCGGGACACTAGGAAGTTGCTGAGCTCCTTCTTGAAACTACCTGAAGGGATTGCTCCAGCCAGTGTTTGGGGTGGATTTTAATGTGTCCCTGGATGAGAGTATGCCTGCCAGTACATGCACACAATCTTCACAGACTGGGCTGCTGACCACCTAAGCTTAGCCTTGTCTTCACCATCAGTGTACACTCTCTTCCTGGCTCCCAGTACATATTGCTGCAGGTTTGTCACACGACTTGTTGCCCATCACTTGCCCCATTGTTGGCCGAACCAAAGTTGGATGCTCTCAAGAATAAGGATCTCAAGGTGATATATTTGTACTTTGATAATAAATCTACTTTGAACTGTCCCTGATGACAGATCGGCACTCAGAATAAGCCCAGTAACCCCCGGCAGCTCTGGACGTTACTTTGTAAAACAAATGTTTACTTCCTTCCTTACATTGGCTTCTCAGTTTTTGTGTATCGCTCAGGCTCTGAAAGAGGAGTGACTCGTAGGGAAGGACAAACACGCACCTGCTCGTTGAAAGACATCAGGATGGCAAAGCTGGACAAGTGGTTGCATTGGCAGGTCGTGTGACTAAAGTTGGATTGCACCAGTTCACAGCCGCTCATGGACCAGTAACTCCTTGTCGGGGTGTGGTGCCAGTACACACAGGACAATCTCCCAGCAGTGGTCCCTACCTGCAGAACATGACGTGACACAGTCAGCTCTTGTCCAGCTCTGGATGGTGACTTAAGGTGGAATGACGTGAAGGGGGAGGTATGGAGAGCAGAACGACAGTTACTGACGGTGCACAATGAGATTGTTTCAAAGGCCTCGCTTTCAGACAAATCTGTTAGCAGTACCCTCAAGTCTGATGTTGCAGTCTCGGGTGCTGCCCTAGAGGAGGTAAAACAGGCCTTTTCATACAAGTATCCAATTGTAAAGCCTCCATGTTACAGTGTGGACCCCAGAACTGGGCACAACACTCCAGCAATTCCTGTCAATAACACATGCCTTCTATTCCTGATGTATTTAATGAATTTAAGATCCTATATTGCAGCATTTTTGATGATCGGGCAATCCAGAGCAGTGCATACAAAATGCTGGAGGAACTCAGCAGGTTGGAGGGGATAAACAGTTGATGTTTCAGGCTGAAACCCTGAGAGAGGGGGTAGGAATACAAGCTTGGCAAGTGATAGTTGGACTGATTTTCCCTTTCCAAAGATGCTGTCTGACCTGCTGGGTTCCTCCAGTACTTTGTGTGTGTGTTGCCTTGATCAATAACTGCCTTGGGTATTAAGTTACATTCAATGTACCAGGTGCTTGGCTGTACTGAGCTGATCTTGCTAATCTCACAAACCTCTTTACGCTTCAAGACAAATTTTACAACCACAGAAAAGCTGGTTCTGGGTGAGAACTCCAGAGCAGCTGAAACCACTTTAGAGTGGAGTTGAACATTGTCCTGAAAGTCTTCGCTCTCTTCGTCTCTATAGCATGCTCCCTGCAGCACTGGATCCAGATTGTCGTATACAATGAAAGCAAACACAGCAGAACCTGGGAGAAGGAGAAGAAATCAATCAGGAAACACCAGAGGGAAGTGAGGATGTACCATTAGAGAGGAAACAGTGGAAACTAACTTTGATTCTCCCACAGCTCACATCACGCACCTGACCCCCATCCAAAACCCTCATCATACACCTGATCCCTCCCACAGTACCTATCATACAGCAGATCCCCACCCAACCCCACCTGAAGCAGTCCCTCTCTCTCATCGTTTCTCTTTGAGGTGTCCATCAGTGTATCCTCTCACCCGTTCCTTGGAGAGTGGCACCACCTCCTGCAAATTCCCCTCCTTATCACACACCATCCTGCCGTGGAAGTGTATTGGCAGCCTTACATCATCTAAATTTCAGAGCTCCCTCCCCAGTAGAGAGGTATCTACTGCAGATGGACCATAGCAGTTCACGGTGCAGCTTACCCCCACAGTCTCAGGGAGTAGCCACCAGACTCTATCTCCACATTGGGAGGGGTATGGGGGCTGTGGTCTGGGTGTGGGCCAACAGCAGAGACTAGGTGGTCTGTTTCTGTGCTGTGGTGCCCTATGACTCTTATGACATTTTTGTGAAAAGGCAAGCAGGGTTGTGGAATTTGGTCTTGAAATAGGTTTAAAACCTCTCTTCCACGGTACATCCCCGTTAGATTGTCTGGAACATGGTCCACATTATCCTCAGTGAGGAAGATCTTAGATAGCTGAATTCACCAGCGGAACCTCAGTTGTCTGGGACAAAAGCACGTGACTGAGATAATAAAGATACTTGGATAAAATGAACTTGACATCGGAACTGAACAAGAGCTGGTAAACTGAACGGTGACTATGGTAAGCCCCATCTGCACTGTCATGGGTCAGCCTGGTTGTCTCTAAATGCTGCACGAACAAACGTGAAGTGAGGAGGTGAGGCTGTAATCTACGGCCTGGAGTGGAGGTAAACACTGCAGCCAGGAGGGACAGTGTGGACTTTTTAGGATGTGAGAAAGGGAGGCAGTGCCTTGTGGAGAGAGAGCAGAAGGGTATGGTACCTTTCCCGAAGGTCTTGTTGGCTGTCGTCCATGAAACGCCCAGGGCATTGTCCTTAGCTTGTAGCTGTATACCGCCAGCACTGGGGGAGCTGTCCACATGAATAACCTGCAGTTCTAAGAGTGAAACCAATGAGTAGAAGCCTCTTCCATTCTCAGGAACTTACTTCCCACGTCCCAGTAGTAGCCTAGCCTGGGAGTGATGACCTTCTGCTACTTGGACAACAAACCTTAGCAGGAATGAAACCCCACCCTCTGCGCACTGGTGAGGCTGGAGCTGAGCCTTGTTCTCATCTACCAGGCATCACACTCCCTCCTCCCTTCCTTTGTTCCCCACCGTGTCACTCCCACCTCCTCATCCACTGATTGATGTCTGACTCCTGTGGATCACCGGCACACAACTGACAAGGGCTGCCTCTCGCAAGTGGTCTCTATTTGTCAGTCATTTCTCTTCCTAGAATTTCACAGCACAATTTGAGACCGTTCAGCCTATTTTTCACATGATGGCCATTTATTCTTCCTCCTGTCTCCAGAGCCCACCACTTTTACTTGGTGAAATTCTGAGCCCTAATCTGTATGACGGCTCCGCCAGCAGGAGGAAGGACCTTCACTGGCTTGATGTTCTTGGTAATGCTCTCCCCTTGTGCTGCAGGTGCTGGGAACGGGTGCTGTGCAGCTTTACCCATTTCTTGCCTGGACATGGCCATCACTTGGTCCAGGGTTGAGGTCAACCCCAGTGTGATGGCCATTCTCTCCACCGCCATCAGGATACTGGAGGCCGAGTTTATCCGCTCATCCTGCCTCATGCCCGCCAGTGGGAAGTCCTCCATCAGCAGTTGAGTGACGTATTGGACAACATCCTGCGCAAAGAAAAGTTACTTCAGTAGGTGAAAAACAAGAGATTCTCTCTGCACCCAGTGTTTGTTTCTGTCCCAACAGTGCCTGTGGTGTGGGACACGTGGTGTGTCCACCCATGTCCCCATGACTCACATGTCCTGCATCATACGGGTTGGGACACTTTAACCACCTGGCTCCAGGCTGAGTTCTTGCCTCTTCTACTTCTCTCCACAGGATCCAGGAGGGAACATCTCTCAGGGGTCATTTCCCTGGGATGAGGCCCACCACAAAGTGCACCTAAACACAAAAGTTTCTGCAGATGCTGAAAAGCCAGAGCAAAACACATAAAATGCTGGAGGAACTCAGCAGGTGGTGCAGCATCTATGGAGGGGAAGAAATGGTCATCGTTTCAGGCAGAGACCCTTCATCAGGATCATCTAAAGCTTGGAGACAGTCAAAACCCAAATGGGATTTTTGGCCAAGTGACAAACATTGTTTCCTGTGTTTCTCTTCCACAGTGAACATCCGTGATTGCTTTCAAAGGACTTCAGATTGCTTTACGCTATCGCGATCTCCTGCATTCAGTGCAGGGAGATAGTTTCAAGCACCATCCCCCATTAATATTTCATTTGCAAAAGGAAACAGTTGATCATTCATTAGCGTGGCAAGTCTGTTGGGTGAGGCAGGACAAACAGCTGGTTCACCTCCCCATACTGAACAGATGTGGCTCCACCTTTGGGCTGAGGTCTTCTCCTGAGGTGTGGTGTCAGTCTCCTCCTGAGGTGTGGTGTCGGTCTCATCAGGAGTTGTACACCTAGGCCTCAGCATCTCAGCAGAAAGCCCTAGGCAATGGGGGCAGTAGGGAGTAGAAGAGACAAATGCACTCTCCACAGATGTTTAATGGCTCAGAAAGGGTGCTGAGAGTGGTTACTAAAGATCCATGTCATAACATCAGGGGGAAACCTGCAGGGGGAGGTGTGAAATGGCTGATCAACATCATCAGGCATTTGATGGAGTGAGGAGTGTTTTTTTCAGGGGCATGTGGCTCGCTGAGCGGGAACAAATTTCCCATGGAGTTGGGTAAAGAACCACAAGCAAATATATGGAGTAGACAGGGGAGAAGTGGCTAATATGAAGGGGTGTAATTTTAAAGTGATTGGAGGAAAGTTTATGGGGGGGAAAAAAACTTAGCTCCGAGAGAGGTGAGTGTGGAAATGACTGCTGGGGCGATGGGTGATGATACTGGGGTGATGTACACAGTTGCATAATCTGGATTCTAGTCTATCGTCCAAATTTGATGGGTTACTGCTCACCTTAAATGGTGATCCTTTGATGGGGTTATAGCATGGTTTATTGAAGAGGTGACTCACATTCGTTATCATGGAGCAAAATAGTCTCCCAGGTGAAGATGGCTAAGGAGATATGAGAGAGAGAGAGAGAGGTTTAAGTTTACCTTTGTGGTCTGTCAGTGTCTGCTAAAGTCAAAGTGAACATCAAGAATTTGTGCAGACGTATGTGTGTGCACATGTGCAGTGAAAAACTTACTTGCAGCAGCATCACAGGCACACAGTAACAGATAAGTAACATCTACGAGGTAAAAAAAAAATCGTACACAACTTTTAAAGAGAAACAATCAGAACAGAAAGAAAACAGCCAACAAACGAGAAGGTGGAATTCCAAGGTGATTGAGGAAAGTACGGAGGGGATTGGGGAGGTCAGATGTAGTTTTGTGACACACAGAATGGTGGGTGCATGGAGCATACTGCCAGAGTGGTGACAGAGGCAGATACATTCGGGACATTTAAGAGACTCTTAGATAAGCCCATGAATGAAAGACAAATGAAGGGCTTTGTGGGAGGGATGTGTTAGATTGATCTTGGAGTAGGTTAAAAGGTTAGCACAACATCATGGGCTGAAGGGCCTGTACTGTGCTGTAGTGTCTGATGTTTTTTAAAGTCCATTGTAGTGGTAATGTGACAGTGTTGCTTTACTGAGGCAGTGATTAGGGTTGTGTTCGTTGTTTGAAGAACGGTTGAAGAGAAGCAGCTGTTCCTGACTCTGATGCTTTGGTGTCCCTGCTACCATTACATGCATGTCTCATTGCACAGCCTCTTTGTGTAAATTACAACATAACGTCTGGTGCTGGGCACTGATAAAGCAATTGGGGGTAACAGTGCTGGAGAGTGGGACACAGGAGTTCCGTGACCTCAGCCTGGATGTGAAATGGCCAGAAAGGCTGTGCAAGGGAGGGGAGGAATGGGGCAGGGTTCCAGCGTTAGCGCCTGTGACATTCATATGGGAGGAATTGTCAGCTGGGGAAGAGTGGGGACAACATTCCCTCTAAATTTTCTTTACAGCAGCGTGGACCAACCATTGCTCCAAGCGGGAAATTTTTACATGGCCTGAAAACTCTGCGGTACAGTACTTTAAATGTTTTTTTGCAATATGCATATTATGGATATTTAGAATAAAAATTGAAAAATCATGTTTTTTAATTTTATTCATTAGAAGGTATAATGAATTACAGTACAACAAAGAACATCTTTCATGTTTCCTAAACTTTTTCCAGCTGCAATAAAGGGAGCATTTCAATTACAGTGCTGCCGTGCACCCTAGAGGAAACAGTGAGTGGGAACAGCCTCCCTGTTTGTGAAGGGGATGACACTAGGCCGCACGAGAAACGTCCATATGAACTCACCTGCTCCAGGGTAGTGGTCAGTCTAGGATCCCACTGTCTAGCAGGATCACTGTGGTTCCTGACATCAGTGGACAGAGTGGAAGATGGACCAGGGTCTGAAATGACAGCAGGCAGAATGGCTACTTCACTGAAGAACACGTCCTCGGACTTGTGGATTTTGTAGCACACTGAGAAATACACTTCATTCTTCACTGACCGAGAGACAGGAGTTTTGTCCCAGCACCAGGGAGCTTCAGGGAATTATTGTAGAAGCTCACCTTGATAATGGGAAGCAGTCAAACTACTGATCATTATAAATCTTCCTTTGGTACATTCGCCTCAGGAAAGGAGATGTGGCCCAATTGTGGATCCAGCCCCTCCAAGCAGAACGAGTCATAGACTCACACAGCATGGAAGAGGCCCTTCAGCCAAACTGGTCCAGGTGGTCCAAGATTCCCACCTTAGCTAATCCTATTTGTTACACCTGTCCATCTAAACCTTTCCTATCCATATACCTGTAA
This sequence comes from Mobula hypostoma, assembly GCF_963921235.1. Classification (NCBI taxonomy): domain Eukaryota; kingdom Metazoa; phylum Chordata; class Chondrichthyes; order Myliobatiformes; family Myliobatidae; genus Mobula; species Mobula hypostoma. The sequence goes on from NC_086125.1 coordinate 30,186,499, forward strand.
ATATTATTATTTTATCTGCCTCAACCACTTCTGCTGGTAGCTCATTCCAAGCACTAACCACCCTCTGGATGAAAATGTTAACCATTAGGTTCCCATGAAACCTCTTAGATCCCCTTCCAAAGTTCCCTCCTCTCTGGGACAACACTCATCCCAGGAGGTTGATGGGTTGCAGCACAGGTGCAATGTGATGGACTTACAGGGCTGATGCGGTGTGGTTGAAGAGGGAGGATGATCGCGGAAGGTTGGTACAGGAAGGGCAGGTGATGGTGGGGGCTTATCACTGTGATTGGAAGCCCATCACCTGTGGTGTGCCTTGGGGATGTGCTGGGACCTATGCTGTCTGTTGTACTCACTTACACTTTGGAGGTGATGTAGGTTGATTGAGATTTGTGGCATTGCTAACAGCGAGGAGCATAATCTTTGCCCCAGGATGATACTGACTGATGATGAAATATATCTCTAACCCTGAAGTCTTTATGAGTTTGTAACTTCTGTAAAATGTAATGTGACAAAATGAAGGTCCAAGAAATCCCAAAATACTGTGCTGGCTTGCGTGGGAAAACTTGCACAAGTCTGTTTTATGGGAGGAAGTTGTTTTTTTTAAGACGTGATTTTTTTTTGTGGCCGGAGAAGACAACAGAGGGAAACAGGATGGGGCTTCTAAAGAGCAGATGTTTAGACAAAGATAATGGAGGAATGTAATGGAGCATCCTAATTACTGTTCTCTTGTAAAAAGAAGTATAAAAGTGCTTTGGTTGAAACCTATGATCGGAAACTGTTTTCGGGCGTGTTGTTTGGAGGTAGTTTCCCCTTGCAAGTAAAATAGTAAATGTGCTCATATTTTGATCCACTCTGAGTTTGTTAATTTATATTAGAAGACCCAGTTGAATGGTAAACAACACTGGTTAGTAAGGTGGGCAGAGTAGAGGGAATTTAATTCTGATATCTGAGGTGGTGCAAATTGGGAAGAGTAAGGGCAAATAATATCCATTGAGTGATTGGATCCTGGGCAGAACAGAGGGTGGAGGTGACCTGGTGCAGCTGCAGGGACCCCTGGCATTGGTTGAGATATTGTATGGGATCTGCTTCCATTAGTTCGAGCACAGAAGTTAAGAACAGGGGGTTATGTAGAATGGTGTGAAACAGTGTTGAGGTCACATCTGGAGTACTGTGTACAGTTTGGGGTTGTCACTATAGGGCATGAGTGTGCTGGAGAGGGCAAGGGGAGATTTGCTATGATGTGGCCTGGGGTGGGGTGTACAGTTATGAGGATAGACTGGACTTGTTGAGTTGGATTGTCCTGGAGCAGAGAAAGTTGTAGGGTGGGAAGGGGATGCTGGTTTCTTCAAATTCTGAAACAGATTAACATTTTAGGGAAAGAATAACAAAAGCTGAGAGATGATGAGGTAATGAGTGTCCTCACTTCCTTTCTGGAACTGAGAAGCATTTGAAGCTGTTAGTACAGCGATCACACAGATAGAGAATAGGATGCATAATTTTCTCTGTTACCTAGCTCTGTTGTAGCCTCACGTTTGCTCCCATTTCCAGCTTCAGGTGTGCTTCTGTTACCTGGCTCAGGTGTATAGCCATTTTCAGTTCTAGGCATGCTCCCTTTACTTGGCTGAGATGTGTTCTGGTTATATGGATCAGATGAGCTCTTGTTGCCTGGCTCAGCTGCGCTCCTGTAACCTGGCTCAGCTGTTCTCAGGTTACCTGGCTCAGTTGCATTTTCATTTTCAGGCCCATTTATATTCCTGTTATCTGACTCTGATGTGCTCTGCATGATCAGGTTGAATGTGTTCCCATTCCCCGGCTCTGGTAAGTTCCCACTTCCTGGCTCGAGTGTGTTCCTGTTATCAGGAATGCTTTCATGATCAGGTGCCGTTGTAGTCCTGTGTTCAGATGGCGTGTTGTTCCCATGATCCGGTGCCTTGAAGTCCTGTCCAACAAGTGCGGCCCGTTTCCTCAGTCGTGTGTGTCTTGCAACCTCTGGAATTTTAAATGGAAAAAGCCACAGCCCTATTCAGTATTGACACAATTGGTTTGATGACCACTTGGCTATATCAGACTTTTTAATGGTGACGTTATAGGTGAGTAAGTCTCAGTAACAGCAGGAAGAAATAGATCTGATCTCTAATAATAGGCCAGAATGCGATGTAAACATTAATGTGCTAATTAAGGATGTGCTAGTATTGATGAGTGTTCAGAGGATGTTCACCAGAATGATCCCAGCAATGAAAGGGTTAAAGTTTAAGAAGCATTTGAGGGCTCTGGGCCTGGAGACACCGGAGTTCAGAAGAATGGTGGGGGATCTCATTAAAACCTACAATACTGAAAGACCGAGACAAAGTGGACGTGGTGAGCATGTTTCCAATAGTGGAGGAATCTAGGGCCAGAGGGCACAGTCTTAGAATCCAAGGATTTTAGAAAAGAGATGAGAAGGAATTTCTTTAGCCAGAAGGTGGTGGATCTGTGGAATGCATTGCCGCAGCCACCTGTGGAGGCCGAATCATTGGAAATATTTATTTATGGATACAGAGAGGATCTGGCCTTTCTGGCCCGACCAGCCGCACCACCCAGCACCCCATCTATTTAATCCTAGCCTAATCACAGGATAACTTACAATGACCAATTAACCTGTTCTCTGGTACATCTTTGGACTGTGGGACAGAACCCATGCGCTGGGAAGAATGTATAAACTTTTCGTACAGATGACACTGGAATTGAACTCCGAACTCTGACACCCTGGGCTGTAATAGTGTTACACTAACTGCTATGCTTCACTAGTAAGGTCATCAAAGGTTATGGGGAGAAGGCAGGAGAAAGGGGCTGCGGGGGGCTAATAAGTCACCTATGATGGAATGGTGGAGCAGATTCAATTGGCCCAATGGCCTAATTCTGCTCTACATCTTATGGTCTTAGTTACTGAGAAATACAAGATAAGGTCATAGTTTTAAAATGGAGGAAAATAGGTTAATGTTAATATGCTGATGCCTTTAGATTGTATACATTGTAGGAAAAGGGGAAGGATATCAGAATACATGAAGAAGGAAGTATGTGTGATAGCCCACTGAAAGCAGTTCAGCAGACCCATCCCTGACCATTCCCAGGTTGGCCCCATTTCCCAAAGTGCAGGGTCACAATTCAGAGGAGGTCACAGAGAAAGCAAGTCCAAGATGTTGTGAGTGAGGATACTAAAAGTGAAGTGTGGGAGAGTTTGTAAAGTTCTTGACCACAGGAATGGTTGAAATTCTTTTGAGACATAGATGTGTGTTATGAAAATCTGAGATAAAGATGCCATTGTTGAGATAGGAGATATCTGATAACAATGGAGAGGCCGCTGAAGTTTCTGGTTATATTCAGCCCGACAGTTTACATCCTCCTTTTTAAACTGAAGGCATCGATCATGCATCACTACAGAGTAAAAGCCCAGGAAAGCTTTGGTGAACCCCAGCTTGAATTTTGAACGAATGTTGATTGTAGGAAGAGGGGATGATTGAGGTGGAGGGAGCTATGATCCAAAAACATTGATGAAATGTATTGACTCCCATGTGCCACCAAAGACCATGCATGCCCTTGAATCGTACCTTGGCAGCTTGTCCCGTGGGAGGCATTGATATAAGGCTGGAATCCCTGCATACAGGTACAGAAATAACTTCCCAATATGTTATGACACCTTGTGTTTGGTCCACATATCTGAGCAACTTCAGCACATTCGTTGATATCTGAGACAAACAGAGCAGGTTGTCAGTGACTTACAGTATAGCGGTCAGTACATTTTATACATTCATTCCCAGGAGGAGATCATTTGGAAAGGCTGATCTTTGTCCCCAGATTAGCTGGTCCAGCTTTGGCACCTTTAACTTGCAGGAGAAGATGCACATGCTTCTCTGAGATGTGCCACATCCGACAGTGTAGCACTTCCTCTGTGCTGGTCTGGGCTTGTGGGATATAGGAGTAAACGGATCTCTGGCCACTCTATGGACCATGTGTTGGGGCTCATATGTCTAGTCACTGCTAGGACCATGTGTCTGGTCCATTATCTCTGGTCACTGTAAAAACTGTATGTTGGATCCTACATGGATATGGTCACTGTGTACTAGGTCCCTCATGTCATGCGGTCATGGTCATGTTTGGTTTGCTTGCCAGAGCCTTTCCCAGTGGGTAGTGGAGAATGCAGATGGCTGATATAGTTCTGGGGATAGAAAATTACTTTTGGTTTCCTCTCTCCCATAGTTTTGTCAGTGAGAGGAATCCTATGGTCAATACTGTCAGCTCCACTACGGTATGGGTGAGGTTGTTAAGGATGTCCAACACTGCGGAATGGGAGCAGCTTGTGCAAGGGTTGGTGCCCAGAGGGAATGGACAATCATCCCTGTCTCCAACACACTTCCAGTTACCTGTGAGTTACTTAGTGAGGCAGAGTGCCCCTGTACCAAAGAAACTGTAATAGCAAGATCAAGTGGATTTGTAGCTTCATGCAGTAACCTCTGGTCTTGTCTCCGCCCTGAAAATTAGGCAGCTTCCTCCTCACCACATTCTCTGTCAAGAACTAGAAGGGAGATAAGGATGAGCTTTCTTCTCCTGTAGGTAATTGTAGCTGTAACAGGACATCAGAGGAGGGGTGAGTGGTGGGCACACAGATTGCTGTTGAAAATTCAGAGGCAGTTCCACTGAGCACAAAATGAACCCACCACCTGGTCCTTACATCTTGTCTTGGATCTCTCGTCCGTTGATGCATCTGGTCTCTGTGACCCATAATGTCCCTATTTACCAAAGCTCCAACAATTCCCATTTTGAATTTTCCAGCTGACTGAGACTTTAGTCTCCATCTCTGTGAAAATGGTCTTCCTATCTACTGCAGTCTGTCTGGCTCCAGGGGTAAAGCCTCACCCCCTGTTCGGCACTGCACTTCGTGTCCCAGGGAAATGACTCTTCTCAATTCAGCCAATCAAATTCAGCTGTGACCTTAAAGGGATCAATTAGATCATTGCTTCATTTTCTGTACTCAAGGGAATGTGGATCCAGTTAATGCAAGTGGTCCTTGTAATCCTCTTTGCACTTGAGTCATCACTGAAGTTATGAGTTATCATTGTAGATCTGGATCCATACCTCCTCCCCCTGAACATTTCATCAACATGTACCTGTTTTTAAACATTTTTGTACCTGTCTCTACACTTCCTCTGGCAGCTCATTTCATGTGCCCTCTGTGTATGTGAAACTTGCCCCCTCAGGTCCCCTTTAAATCTTACCCCTCTCCCCTTAAACCTGTGCCCGCTAGTTTCAGTCTCCCCTAGCCCAAAGAAAAGACTGTGACCATTCACCTTACCTATACCCCTTATGATTTTATGAACCTCAGCCTCATTTATTCCAGGGAAGACTGTCCAGTCTCTCTTCATAGCTCAGACCCTCCGATCACGGCAGCATTCTGGTGAAACACTCTCCTGTACTGTCTCCAGTTCAGTCATACCCTTCTATCATGGAGTGACTGCAGGTAATTCTCCAAACATAGTCTCACCAATGGCTTGCCTAGTTGCAGCAAGACTTAACAGCTCCTGCACTCAGCAAAATGCTGGAGGAATTCAGCAGGCAAGGCAGCATCTATGGAAAAGAATTGCCGTTTCAGTCCAAGGTCCTTCATTGGTGTTGATGAAGGGTTTTGGCCCAAAATGTCAACTGTTTACTCTTTTCCATGGATGTTGCCTGGCCTGCTGAGTTCCTCCAGCATTTTGTGTGTATTACTTTGATTTCCAGCATCTACTGATTTTTCTCTTGTCCTGCACTCAGCCTCTGTTTTCGTCTCCACAGATGCTGTTTGATTTGTTGAGTGTTTCCATCAGTTTCTGTTTTTATATGATGTATTCCTTTACATTCAGTTTGCAGCTATAATCTTATTAAATAACAAAGGAGACTTAAGTGGCTTACTACAGCTCCTGAGAGATCATTGAAAGAGGGAGTGTTACTCACCAATGCAGCCTAGATCAGCTTCAAGCTTGAATCCTGGTTGGCAGGGTTGACTTGACACCACAAGAAGGGACAGGATATAACCCAGGCAAAGCACTGTCAAAGTAAAAAGGAATGAGACATCGCAGATCTACGTCAACCCGTAAGTCTGCTAACTGGTTCTACCAGCTCTGTTTGCATCTGTGCCTTGGCTTTAACACTTAGCTCAGGGGCTGAGGGTTTGTTCTGTGATTCACGATTGGTCAGTGCTCTCTGGAGTCTGGGGGATGAGGGCTGATGTAATTCACACGGGAGAGGAGGAGGAATACTTTCCAGCATTCCTTTGTTCCTAATGACAGACAGACATACTTTATTGATCCCGAAGGAAATTGAGTTTTGTTACAGTTGCACCAACCAAGAATAGAGTATAAATATAACAATATAAAACCATAAATAATTAAATAATGATATGTAAATTATGCCAGATGGAAATATGTCCAGGACCAGCCTATTGGCTCAGGGTGTCTGACCCTCCAAGGGAGGAATTGTAAAGTTTGATAGCCACAGGCAGGAATGACTTCCTATGATGCTCAGTGTTGCATCTCGGTGGAATGAGTCTCTGGCTGAATGTACTCCTGTGCCCACCCAGTACATTATGTAGTGGATGGGAGACATTGTCCAAGATGGCATGCAACTTGGACAGCATCCTCTTTTCAGACACCACCGTCAGAGAGTTCAGTTTCATCCCCACAACATCACTGGCCTTACGAATGAGTTTGTTGATTCTGTTGGTGTCTGCTACCCTCAGCCTGCTGTCCCAGCACACAACAGCAAACATGATAGCACTGGCCACCACAGACTTGTAGAACATCCTCAGCATCGTCCAACAGATGTTAAAGGACCTCACTCTCCTCAGGAAATAGAGACGGCTCTGACCCTTCTTGTAGACAGCCTCAGTGTTCTTTGACCAGTCCAGTTTATTGTCAATTCGTATCCCCAGGTATTTGTAATCCCCCACCATGTCCACGCTGACCCCCTGGATGGAAACAGGGGTTACCGGTGCCTTAGCCCTCCTCAGGTCCACCACCAGCTCCTTAGTCTTTTTCACATTAAGCTGCAGATAATTCTGCTCACACCATGTGACAAAGTTTTCCACCATAGCCCTGTACTCAGCCTCATCTCTCTTGCTGATGCATCCAACTATGGCAGAGTCATCAGAAAACTTCTGAAGATGACAAGACTCTGTGCAGTAGTTGAAGTCTGAGGTGTAGATGGTGAAGAGAAAGGGAGACAAGACAGTCCCCTGTGGAGCCCCAGTGCTGCTGATCACTCTGTCAGACACACAGTGTTGCAAGCACACGTACTGTGGTCTGCCAGTCAGGTAATCAAGAATCCATGATACCAGGGGAGCATCCACCAGCATTGCTGTCAGCTTCTCCCCCAGCAGAGCAGGGCGGATGGTGTTGAACGCACTGGAGAAGTCAAAAAACATGACCCTCACAGTACTCGCTGGCCTGTCCAGGTGGGCGTAGACACGGTTCAGCAGATAGACGATGGCATCCTCAACTCCAAGTCGGGGCTGGTAGGCGGACTGGAGGGGGTCTAAGTGTGGCCTAACCATAGGCCGGAGCAGCTCCAGAACAAGTCTCTCCAGGGTCTTTATGATGTGGGAGGTCAATGCCACTGGTCTGTAGTCATTGAAGCTACTCGGGCGTGGCATGCGGCACAGGGACGAGGCAGGACGTCTTCCACAGCACAGGAACCCTCCGGAGCCTCAGGCTCAGGTTGAATACATGGCGAAGTACTCCACATAGCTGAGGGGTACAGGCTTTGAGCACCCTGGTGCTGACACCATCCAGGCCTGCAGCCTTGCTTGGGTGGAGACGTTTTAACTGTCTTCTCACCTGTTCCGCTGTGAAGCCCACCGTGGTGGTTTCATGTGGGGAAGGGGTGTAGTCATGAGAGCAGGGTGGGGGGCTGTGAGGAGGGGTAGGAGGGGAGAGTGGAATATGTGTTGGTTGGGGGCCGACAACAGATGAACCATGTGGGGGATGGGCAGGGGCCACAATGTCAAATCTGTTAAAGAACAGGTTAAGTTCATTGGCCCTGTCCACACTGCCTTCAGTTCCTCTGTTCCTAGCTTACTGGAACCCAGTGATGGTCCTCATCCCACTCCAGACCTCTCTCATGTTGTTCTCCTGGAGTTTCCACGCAAGCTTCCTCCTATACCTGTCTTTAGCCTCTCTGATCCTGGCTTTTAGGTCCCTCTGTATTGCCCCCAGCTCCTCCCTATTTCCATCTCTAAACACCCTCTTTATAGCATTCAGGATGTCCTTAATGTCCTTTGTTACCCATGGCTTGTTATTTGAATAACAAAGAACAGTTCTTGCCAGAACATTGCAGTCCACACAGAAGTTGATGTAACCAGTGATGCACTCTGTGAGCCCATCAATATCCTTTCCATGTGGCTGACAGAGTGCCTGCCAGTCTGTCACCTCAAAACAACCCTGGAGCGCCTGATGGGTGAGTCCAGAACCAGAGGTCACAGTTTAAGAATTAGGGGTAGGCCATTTAGAACGGAGTTGAGGAAAAACTTTTTCACCCAGAGAGTGGTGGATGTATGGAATGCTCTGCCCCAGAAGGCTGTGGAGGCCAAGTTTCTGGATGCTTTCAAGAAAGAGATGGATAGAGCTGTTAAAGATAGTGGAATCAAAGGTTATGGGGATAAGGCAGGAACTGGATACTGATTGTGGATGATCAGCCATGATCACAGTGAATGGCGGTGCTGGCTCAAAGGGCCAAATGGCCTACTCCTGCACCTATTGTCTATTGTCTATAAGCCTCCTCCGACTATTTCCTCACTGTCCTCGAGGTTGCAGGTTTACTCTTCACCAGAGGGCACGTAGCAGGGTTTGAGATGCACCAGGTTGTGATCTGACCTTCCCAGTGGGGGGAGGGGAGAGGAACTGTATGCATCCTTAACGTTAGCATACATCAAGTCCGGAATCTGGTGATGTTATTCCTAAAGAAATCCAGACCCTTTCAGGAACACTGCAGTAGAGGACTGTTCAGAATTTTAGGCTTGTTGTATTACTCACAGGATATTCTGCAGATGCTGGAAATCCGGAGCAACACACCTAAAGTGCTGGTGGAACTCAGCAGGTCAGGCATCATCTATGGAGGGGAATAAACAGTGGATATTTTGGGTATAGACCTGAGACCTCTTTTTCCATTCCCCATTCTGGTTACCCTCTCACTCTTTCTCTACTCCTCACCTACCCCTGGTTTCCCTCTTCCTTCCCTTTCTCCCATGGTCTACTCTGCTCTCTTATTAATTTCCTCCTTCAGCCTTTACCTCTTTCTTCTGTCATCTCCCAGCTCATTATTTCAACCATGTTCACCCTCACCTGGTCTCAACTATCACCTGCCAGCTTGGTATACTTTCTTCTCCCTCACCTTCTCATTCTGGCTTCTGGTCCCTTCCTTTTTAGTCTTGATGAAGAGTATTGTCCAGAAACATGACTGTGTAGTGCCCTTCATAGATACTACCTGATCTGCTGAGGGGTTGGAGGAGGGTGTGGGTAGAGTGGTTGGTGGGGGCGGGGGGAGAGTTTGGGGGAATGGGTGGGCAAAACCGCTGAGCAGTGGTCAGGAATGAAGGCCTGCTGATTTTACCAACAAGCAGATCTATGCTTCTAGAGCCTTCTACAGCGTAGTTGAAAGGGTTCAGGAGGTTAAAATCAGACTGGATCCTCTTTGAATACAAAGATAGCAGGAATGTGCTCAAACAGGTGATTAGAAAGGCCAAATAGGGGACCATAAAATGTCCTTGGCAAGCGGGATCAAGGATAATCACAAGGCATTTTACACTTCCTCCTGACTCATCCTCTTCGGAAAAAGAGGGTGAGTCAGGAGAAAGCAGGAAGGAAGAATGTTGTGCTTGGACTCAGAGCAAATTGCTGAGGTACAAAATGAGTATTTTGTGTTGCTATTTACCAAGGAGAAGGAATTGGAAGAGAGTGGATACAGTGGAGCACACTGATGTGCAGAGACATGTTGAGATTAAGGAGCAGTAGTGCTAGGACTTAGGAAAAGCAATACAATGGATAAGATTCCAGGACCTGATGGCATATATCTTACAATAGTGAAAGAAGCAAATGAGGAGATTGCTGGGGCTTTGACAACAATACTTGTGTCACTAGCGCCGGGCAAAGTCCTGGAATACTGGAGAGTGGCAATGTCCTGCCTTTGTTCAACAAGGAAAATAGGGATAATGCAGGTAATTATAGGCCAATGACTGGTTCAATTCTGACCTTTGGCGATGTCTGTATTGGGTTTGGATCTTCTCTATGTGACCATGTGGGGTTCCCCTGAAGATCTGTCAATCGTCCCATGTGGAGGTCAATAACACACTGGGTAGGCAAATAACAAAGAATCACAGGGAGCTGATGGTTGAGAGAAAGAGTGAACGACAGGGCTGCAGGGAAGTGAGGATGTGGGAAACAGGGCAGGTGGGCCCGCTCTTCTGGTCACAGCACAGAACCCGTGGGCTGAATGTCCTCCCCCTGCCCCCCGCCTTTCTGGGCACTATCGGTTTTGGAGAGAAGGAGAGGGAATTTGCAAGGACAGAATTCCTGAGCTGAAGGCAGTTCCATCAACGCTGGAGCAGTGAAACGGAATGCAGGTGAAGAGGCCGAAGATTGTTGGAATACAGATACCTTGGGGGGCTGAAAGAAGCTGTATCAATGAACAATCTATCAAATCCACTAACTTCTCAAAACACTGTGTAATGTTCAACGCCAGCACTGCCAAACCCAAAAGGGGCTGTTAGCTGTAGGGTATCTCCAATCTCGGACTTCTTCCCTACTTACTGCCGTGTTGGGCTGCCAAGGATGACATCCTCCCACATTCACAGGAATGTCCTCCTGGAAAGCAGGGGGAAGAGAATTCTCCCATGAACTGTTTTGTCAGAACTGGTGGGAGGGGCAGATTTTCCTTGACTCCTGTTTGGAGATCGTTTAAGAAAACATATTTCCAAAGATACTTTTATAACAATAAAAGGAAACAGGAAGTTCCTGCCTTATTTAACTTCCCCAGTCATGTTGTGGAATGTTATTTTTATCAGTAATACTGTTGCCAATGGTATTCAAACTGGAACCCCACCTGCAAGCCCCCCCCCCAGCCCCTCCATCCCTGAACAAATTGGTGACCCAGATACTAACTGGCCCCAGCAAGTACGAAGACTTTGCACGTTGACAAACTCTGCACTCTGTGTGGGTTCCCTGTCGAAATTCTCCCCTCATTCTTCTCAACTCCAGTGAGTATGGGCCCAGAGCCATCAAATGCTCATTCCCTGTATCATTCATTTAAACCTCTGAACTCTCTCCAATGCCAGCACATCTTTTCTTAGATAAAGGGGCCCAAAATGACTTACAATAGTCTAAAGTGCAGTCTGTCCAATGCCTTATAAAGCCTCAGCATTACGTCCTTGATTTTAATATTCCTTATGAAATGAATGTGAACATTGCATTTGCATTCCTTACCATCAACACAACCTGCAAGTTATTCATTAGGGAATCCTGCACGAGGACTTCAAAGTCCCTTTCCACTTCTGAACTTTGAATTTGCTACCCATTTAGAAAATAGTCTATGCCTTCATTCCTTCTACCGAAGTGCATGACAATATACTTCTCTACACTGTATTCCAGCTGTCACTTCTTTGCCTATTCTTCTAATCTGTCCAAGTCATTCTGCACATTCCTTGCTTCTGTAAGACTACCTGCCCCTCCACCTATCTTCGTATAGTTGGCAATTTTTTTAATATAATGTTGTGGGTGGTTGGGACGGAGAGGTTAGAGGATGGGTTACTGGAGCTCAGGCTCAACCAGGGGCTAGATAGGGGAGTACCATTGTGTCGGTGAAGCTCAGGTGTAGGAGAGACCTGGGGCAGGGTAACTGATGAGTTACAGTTACATTCACGCCATTGCACGTCTCCAGACCCAGTCGGATTGGTCATCTCATTATTGGTGGTGTCCCTGGAGTCTCATGGCTGGGTGAGAAATGTGAATGTCTGGTCACTGGCTGTGATCCCTCTCATTCCACAGCCACCCACGGGTGACATTGACTCTCACCTGAGAAGTGAGCTCCTTTGAATGAAGCTGTTTACATTACTGAGAGTTTTGACAATCTGGGTGATGGGACATTGGGTAATGGACATTGCCAGACTGGATGCAGGTTGATCAGAGGACAGAGAATAGCTAATTCATTAGTAGTTTGAGAAAAACAAAGCTTGGTAACAGTCAACCGGTTGTCCGTGCCATTTACACGCAATTAAATACCTGTAGAGTACCACAATTGTTGCTCTGTGGGATGTCTAGCAAGCTTCCATTAAAGAAGTGAGTTACTGATCAGACAAGCTGCTCTGAGTGAGGTGGGTAATGAAAATGTGGACAGGGAAGAGAGTGAGGTATTAACGGGCAGAGGAGGCTGCTTGCATTTTACAGCTCTCTCTGTTCTCCCATGGTTGGTACTCACCCCACTCCGGGCTGCTGCATCTCCACTCCATGGTTCTGCTGCATCTCCACTCCATGGTTCTGCTCTGCTGAAGAACAGGCTCCAGTAACAGCAGACAGTGTGGCTGTCAGAGTCTGCGAGGAAGCTTTGCACTTGTATATGACTGGCCCAAGCTCAGCAGCTTGAATAATAACCAGGGTGGGACTCTTAAAGCAGCACTGCCTTGCATGCGCAAAGCTGTGACTGGCTTTGAGGAACTCTGAGATAGAAACATAGAAAACCTACAGCACAATACAGGCCCTTTAGCCCATAAAGCTGTGCCGAACATGTCCTTACCTTAGAACTACCTAGGCTTACTCATAGTCCTCTATTTTTCTAAGCTCCATGTATCCATCCAGCAGTTTCTTAAAAGACCCTATCGTTCCGCCGCCAGCAGCCCATTCCATACACTCACCACTCTCTGCATAAAAAAACTTACCCCTGACATCTCGTCTGTACCTGCTTCCAAGCACCTTAAAACTATGCCCTCTTGTGCTAGCCATTTCAGCCCTGGAAAAAAGCCACTGACTATCCACACGATCAATACCTCTCATTATTTTGTACACCTCTATCAGGTCACCTCTCATCCTCCGTTGCTTCAAGGAGAAAAAACCGAGTTCACTCAACCTATTCTCGTAAGACATGTCAACCTCAATCCAGTCAACATCCTTCTAAATCTCCTCTGCACCCTTTCTATGGTTTCCACGTCCTTCCTGTAGTGAGGTGACCAGAATTGAGCACAGTATTCCAAGTGGGGTCTGACCAGGGTCCTATATAGCTGTAACATTACCTCTCAGCTCTTAAACTCAATCCCACAATTGATGAAGGCCAATGCACTGTATGCCTTCTTAACCACAGAGTCAATCTGCATAGCAGCTTTGAGTGTCCTATGGACTCAGACCCCAAGATCCGTTTGATCCTCTACACTGCCAAGAGTCTTACCATTAATGCTAAATTCTGCCATCATATTTACCAAAATGAACCACCTCACACTTATCTGGGTTGAACTCCATCTGCCACTTTTCAGCCCAGTTTTGCATTCTATCAATGTCCCGCTGTAACCTCTGACAGCCCTCCACACTGTCCACAACACCCCCAACCTTTTTTGTCATCAGCAAATTTACTAACTCATCCCTCCACTTCCTCATCCAGGCCATTTATAAAAATCACAAAGAGTAGGGGGTCCCAGAACAGATCCCTGAGGCACACCACTGGTCACCGGCCTCCATGCAGAATATGACCCGTCTGCAACCACTCTTTGCCTTCTGTGGGCAAGCCAGTTCTGGATCCACAAAGCAATGTGCCCTTGGATCCAGTCCTCAGACAGAATGATAATTTCACGGAATAGCAGGTACAGGAGGAGGAGATACTTCAGTTTCTCGAGGCTTCATCAGGTCCTCTGCATGTCCTTGCATGATCCCCACGTCTCTTTGTTCCCTGGAACTCATTATCCTCAGTCCTCACAGCCCTTGGATGGAGAACCTGAGATAACAGCCACAGCAGCCTGTGTCTCTCCCTGAGGACAGGCCCCTCAGCCATGGGAAACCCACTGAATATTCCAATTAAAACAATCCTGTTATTTCCAGGGTTTGGTGATTTTCTTGGGATAAAACAGGATAATAATCCCTGTGTCACTTTGTGCAGCTCCGGGGTTTCACCCATCACAATGATGCAATTTCTGATCCAGCCCTTCCTGTCCTCTTCCAATGCACTACAATTTCTGGGCTGCAGTCTTCCAGCACTTGCCTTACCACAAACCCATCTCACTGACAGGTGGGTGATTGTGTCACATTACTGGATTCGGAGTTGTGACAGCTAGAGACAATAACGTATGAAACTTTGGAGGACACAGGTACTTCTACCACATGCATAAACAGAACATAACAAATTATAGACACATTAGATTCTGCAGCTGGATGGGAGTAAACAGTTGATGTTTCAGGCCAAGAGCCTTCATCAGGATGAGTTAAAGATTTGCTTTGGTGCATGTTTTCAGTTGCTTCTGTAATATGTTGGGGTTTTTCCAAAAGTCTGCTAGGTAGAAGGAGGATTCTGCCAACAACCCAGTACTCTGATGAACTAACACTGGGGTCTTAGTTTAGTGCTGACTATTGGTTAGTGTGCCACGTTTAATAACAGAGCTGAGATACAGAAAATGGTGTCTGTTCCACTATTCAATCGTGGCTGGTTTTTCCAACCCCGTTTTTTTGTCTTCTCCCTTAACCCTCTTATATATCAAGAATCTTTCAATCCTTGCCTTAATTGCCACAACAATGAATTCCACAAATTTTCCACTCTCTGGCTGAAGGAATAGCCTCAATCTCTGTTCTAAAGGGGCATCCCTTTATTTTGAGGCTGTGTCCTCAGGTCCTAGACTCTCCTTCTGAAGGAAACACCTCCTCTCACCATCCACTCTATCCAGAGCTGTTGGTACCTGGTTGGTTCCATTTACAGGGGTGGTACACATTCAGTTAGAGGATGTGGAAATGATAAACGAGTCTCCAAGTTTCTAAACGCAAACACAAGGAAATCTGCAGATGCTGGAAATTCAAGCAACACACACAAAATGCTGGTGGAATGCAGCAGGCCAGGCAGCATATATAGGAAGAGGTACAGTCGACGTCTTGGGCCGAGACCCTTCGTCAGGATGAACTGAAAGAAGAGATAGTGAGAGATTTGAAAGGGGGGGAGAGATGGAGCTAAGAGCTGGAAAGCTGATTGGCAAAAGGGATACAAGGCTGGAGAAGGGAGAGGATCATGGGACAGGAGGCCTAGGCAGAAAGAAAGGGGAAGGGGAGCATCAGAGGAAGTTATAGTGAGAGGGACAGAGGGAGAAAAAGAGAGAAAGAAAGGGGGGGAATAAATAAATAAGGGATGGGGTAAGAAAGCGAGGAGGGGTATTAACGGAAGTTAGAGAAGTCAATGTTCATGCCATCAGGTTGGAGGCTACGCAGACGGAATACAAGGTGTTGTTCCTCCACCTGAGTGTGGCTTCATCTTGACAGTAGAGGAGGCCGTGGATGGACATAACAGAATGGGAATGGGATGTGGAATTAAAATGTGTGGCCACTGGGAGATCCTGCTTTCTCTGCTGGACAGAGCATAGTTGTTCAGCGATACGGTCTCCCAGTCTGTGTCGGGTCTCGCCAATATATAGAAGGCCGCACCGGGAGCACTGGACGCAGTATATGTTCACGCACATCTGCTCTCACCCTGTCCTCTGCCACTTCACCATGGATAGGGTTCCCTTTGTCCTCACCTACAACCCCAACAGCCTCCGGGTCCAACATATAATTCTCCGTAACTTCCGCCACCTCCAATGGGATCCCACCACTAAGCACATCTTTCCCTCCCCCACTTTTCTGCTTTCCACAGGGATCGCTCCCTACGTGACTCCCTTGTCCAATCGTACCTCCCATCCCTTCCCACCGATCTCCCTCCTGGCAATTATCCTTGTAAACGGAACAAGTGCTACACATACCCTTATACTTCCTCCCTTACCACCATTCAGGGCCCCAGACAGTCCTTCCAGGTGAGGCGACACTTCACCTGTGAGTCGGCTGGTGTGATATACTGCATCTGGTACGACCTTCTATATATTGGCGAGACCCGACACAGTCTGGGGGACTGTTTCGCTGAACACCTACACTCTGACTGCCAGAGAAAGCAGGATCTCCCAGTGGCTACACATTATAATTCCACATCCCGTTCCCATTCTGATATGTCCATCCATGGCCTCCTCTACTGTCAAGATGAAGCCACACTCAGGTTGGAGGAACAACACCTTATATTCCATCTAGGTAGCCTCCAACCTGATGGCATGAACATTGACTTCTCTGATTTCTGTTAATGCCCCTCCTCCCCTTCTTACCCCATCTCTTATTTATTTATTTATTTATTTATTTATTATTTTTTATTTTTCCCCTTTCTTTCTCTCTCTTTCTCCCTCTGTTCCTCTCACTATATCTTCCTCTGATGCTCCCCTTCCCCTTTCTTTCTGCCTAGGCCTCCTGTCCCATGATCCTCTCCTTTCTCCACCTTTGTATCCCTTTTGCCAATCAACTTCCCAGCTCTTAGCTCTATCCCTCCCCCTCCAGTCTTCTCCTTTCATTTTGGATCTACCCCCCCCTCCCCTCCCCCTCCCCCTCCCACTTTCAAATCTCTTACTAACTCTTTCAGCTAGTTCTGACGAGGGTCTTGGCCCGAAACGTCGACTGTACTTCTTCCTATAGATGCTGCCTGGCCTGCTGCGTTCCACCAGGATTTTGTGTGTGTTCCAAGTTGCTATACTACATTTCCCAACCTCTGTGGTCAAAGGTGTTTTGCATCTGCTACACCTTTACCAAAGCTTTGCCCACTGTGGTAAGCAGAGTGCTTACTGCTCTGAGATAATGAATGGAGCCGTTCATTTCCAATGCTGTTGGACAGGTGGGAGTAATGCTCCTCCACATGGTGCCTCGGAATGCAGATTGAGAACTGATTTGTCATGCCATCAGGAAGAGAGCACCTGTAGCATTTCACCAGCCTTCGGAATCCACTGCTGACCTCTGCTCAGAGGGTGAAGTTTCACAGTTGACCTGTGTTTGAAGAGATTCATCTTGGATCAATACCAATCCATTATGGAGAACATACAAAAGCCTCTGATATTTGCCTTCCCTATTAAAAACAAAAAGATGCACCAATAAAACCATTTTTCCAAAATGAGTGACAAGGTAGCAGAATGGTTAGTGAAACAGTATAAGACTGGGTTTCGATTCCCACCACTATCTGTAAAGAATTTGTATGTTCTCCCCATTACTGTGTGGGTTTCCTCCCACATTCCAAAGACACACAGTTAGGGTTAGTGAGTGTGAGTCTACTTTCTTGGCACTGGGTGGATGCCGACACCCATGGACTGCCTAGCACAATTCTTGCTGATTTCATTTGATGCAAGTGATGCATTTTATTGCATGTTTTAATGGACATGTGACAGATAAAGCTTATCTTTAATTATCATTTTGTCATGTTTTTTATTTTTATAATTCAGGAAGTGTACAGGAATTTTAAAATACTAACACTGCAAACTTTAGGCAATATTTCAGATTATTTTTCCAGCATTCCCAAAGTCTGCCTGGTTCTAGTGAATGTTAACACCAGAATTCATTGTGATTCAAGCTGGTTTTGTTTACATGACTTTTAACCTTCCACATCTCTGTATTGGAGCAGGGATGGACCATGTTTTACAAAGCCACATTCTGGATATAACTGAACACCTGGTCTCAGAGAAGAGTCTTGGTGAACGAGCAGGCGATGGAGAGCGAGGTCCGAAAGACAGTCCAGTTTGAATTCTAGTTGAGGTCTGTCCACGGTCCACACACCACTCACTTTGTGATATTGGCTGAGGAGTCAGGTCCTGACCTGTCCAGAGGGACCACTGCATCTGTTATACCTGTTCAAAAGGCAGAAGAGTCCTTTCTTTAGCATCATTAAAGGACATAATTACTCAGTCCCCACTGCACTGCACAAGCCCCCAGACCACAGGACAAGAGCAAAACCAACAAAGTGACAGCTGGCACCTGCCATTTCATCCACACAAAGGTCTGTATGTGTGAATCACAGACCATGGGCGTGAAACTTCTTTGGCTGGGTGCTGGGTAAAGTGTAGGAAGGTAAAATAATGCATTCCTATTACAGGAACAATGTTAAGCTGGAAATAATGTGGAGAAGATTTACAAGGATATTGCTGGGATTTGAGGGGCTGAGTTATAGAGGGATGTTCACCAGGCCAGGTCTATAATACTTGGAGTGTAGGAGAATGAGGGATGACCTTAAATGTCTAAATTTATGAACTGGATGGTAGCAGCCTCTTACTGCAGGGTAAAGGAGACCAGAACTAGGGGCAACACACATCAAAGTTGCTGGTGAACGCAGCAGGCCAGGCAGCATCTCTAGGAAGAGGTGCAATTTACGTTTCAGGCCAAGACCCTTCGTCAGACCCTTGTCCTGACTTCGTCCTGACATTAGTCCTGACGAAGGGTCTCGGCCTGAAACGTCGACTGCACCTCTTCCTAGAGATGCTGCCTGGCCTGCTGCGCTCACCAGCAACTTTGATGTGTGTTGCTTGAATTTCCAGCATCTGCAGAATTCCTGTTGTTTCCAGAACTAGGGGCATAAGTTTAGGGTGAGAACAGAGAGATTTAAAGGGGACCTGAGAGGAAAATATTTCATGCCAAAGATGGTGCATATGTGGAATGAGCATTCAGAGGAAGTAGTTGAAGCAGGTACGATTATATCATTTATGAAGCAATTGTACAGGTACATGGAGGAATGGGGCTTGAAGGGATATAGGCTGAATGTAGGAAGTTGAGACTAGCTGGGTGGGCACTCTGGTTGGTTAGGCTGAAGGGCCTGCATCTGTCCTGTATTGCTCTATGACTCTATTGCACAGGAACAGGTCTTGTGGACCACAATGTCTGTGCTGAACACAATGCTGAATTCAGCTAAATCTCTTCTACTTAAACAATGTCCATATCCTTCCATTCTTTGCACAATCATCTAAGAGGCCGTTAAATGCCTGTATAGTATTCGCTTCCACCACCAGCCCAGCAGTGCTTTCCAAGCACCACCATTGGGTATAAAAAGCTTTCCCTTCGAACTTATCCCTTTTCACCTTACCCACTTTCATGCTGTCTGGAATTAGGTATTTCAACCCTTGGAAAAAAGATACCAGCTGTCTACTCTGTCTATGCCTCTCATAATCTTATAAACATCCATCAGGTTCCCTCCTCTGCTCCAGAGAAAGCAACCCAAGTTTGTCCTGCCTCTCTTTGTAGCTCATGCTCTCTAATCCAGATAGCATTCTGGTGAACTGTTTCAACCATATTCATGTCCTGTAATGGGATGACCAGAAATGAACACAAAGCTTCAAGCCTGGCCTAACCAAAGCTTTATACAGCTGCTTGACTGTGACTTCTTGACCCTTGCAGTCAATGCTCCAAGTAAAGAAAAGTGAATGGAGTGTTCCTGAACATTCTTACAGGAATTTTGTTCTGATGGGGTGGAGTATTAAGGGCGAGGGCTATAAGGAGGCAGGGTAAACACTAGAGCCTCCCCCCCCCCCCTCCGCCTCCCCATTGGGCAGTGTACTCACCAATGTACTGGTAATTGGTGTGCTGGTGAAGCTGGGGGGGTGGTAGTATTGAGGGTAAGGGATGTAAGGACAGAGTGTAAACACTTGGGACTTACCCCACTGTTGGACAGCGGACTCACCGACACTGTGATCATTGGCATGCTGGTGGAGGCTGAATCTGTGAGGCTTGATCTCTTCCAGTTTCTGCACATTCTGTTCCAGCAGGAACGGTATCCGTCCCTCACCTACAGACGTGGGTCAGGTAACAACACATCAATTAACCCCACAGGAGGGGATGGAGGGGGTAAGTGGCAGGGAGGTTGGAGATGGAGGGGTTGTGAGGGAGGGTGTAGTGGAGGAGGTGGTGAAGGGGTAGGTGGTGAAAGGAGAGGGGCAAAGAGGGAAGTGGGAGATGGAAGGAAGGGAGGTCGGGAGACGGAGAGGAAGTGGTGGGTGAGAAACAGAGAGGTGGAGGAGTGAGAGGGTTATCTAGGCTTTTAAAACATACGAATTTAAATTAGTAAGATAACATTTTAACCTCTAAATTCATTACTTAAATTGTCAAGATGAGATTAAAAAAGTAATCTGTAAATGTAACAGATTAATCATCAGAGCATCTATAATTTTACAATAAAAATAATGCTGAGAATATGAGTTGTAAAAAGCCCTTGGAAGTGAGCCTGGAGGCCAAAAGCTTAGAAAGGCCATTGCCAGTCTCTCTGACAGTGAACTCCAGCAGATCCCCATTCTCTGTCTGTCCAGAGTTGGGGTTGGTGTTTTGGCCCCACCACAGGCAGTGAAGAGTAATGTGGCTAACTCCCTTTACACGTGGAGAGATTTGCTTTGCTACATTGAAGTTGTTTGAAGGAAAGGCAGGTAGGCAGAAAATAAATCCTCATCTGTTGTTCCAGAGACACTGTTCATTAGTGAGATGAGGAAAGGAGAGGGGATGGTATGAGAGAGGCAGGATGGATTGAAGATGGGGAGTAGAGAGAATCAGGAGAGGGTACAAGGAGGAGAAGGGAAAGGGCATGAAGAGAGGGAGAGCACAGGGGAGGGTGAAGGATGAGGAGAAAGAGGAGATAAGAAAGCTTACTGACACCATGACATCAGTGTTCTGAGATTTCATGTCCAGCTCTGTCATCTTCAAAGGTTTCCTCATGGACAGGCTACTCCCAAGCCTGGAGCCCCGAAAGCCTGTGGAATGGGTGCTGCTGGATCTGCTGACTTGAACCCACACACTACAGTGGTGTGGCTCCTACTGTCACTTCAGGGGGAGGGAGACAGAAACAGGATGGACATCTCTTGCAGGGAATGCAGTCAGTCAGGGATAAATCGTACCTGTTGATTCAGCAGACAGAGAATGAGGAAGATGAGGGTTCCCTGGAAACTGTGGATGATGGTGAAGAGGTAGGTGAGGATGGTGGTTGTGCCGTGGAAGTGAAACAAACTGAGAATCCAGGTGCAGCCCAAGACAAACCCCTGTGCAATGGCTTTGAAGATCAGTGTTCTGTGAAGAATTCAACGAGACGTGATTAGCTCTGGTCATCTGGAGCTACAAACAATTTACTGAAAGAAATTAGTAGGTTGAGCAGTAGGTTGTGGGGTGGGGTAAGGAGGAATAACAGTCAATGTTTTGGGTCGAAACTGATTAGCTCCAAATCTCTTCTTGTGCTAGATGTGTTGATGGTGCCAACTGAATCACCATTATGTACATCGAATTTAAGTCTTTGCAAACTAACCAGCATGGCAGGAAAGTGAGGAATGACCTCTCCTTCCCCAACTCCCTCTTCATCGTTAGAGTCTGGGACCACCTTGTATCCCGTGCAGATGCTGGTTGGGCGGGGGCTGGTCTTTGACACGGTGTGGGAGCTGAGAGTACCATGTTTATCCTTCAGACGAATGAGACTGATGTTCATGTTCATGTTTATAGGATCTTGTTGTGCACCAGATTTCAACAACAATGTTTGAAGAAGCACAGACCTGTCTGTGGGATGCCTCAGGACATTCACTGGCTGTGACAGGTGCTCCAGAAATACATCTTTCTCTTTAACATTAACACTCAGAACCCCTGCCAAACCTCTCAGGAAAAGCTGTGAAACTAATACAAGCCCCTCAGCTGAGAAACACCAATGGTGGTGTTTTGTACACCTGCTCCACACACCCATAGCTCAGTGTGCATTACTCCATCCAGGGCTGGTTGCAGCACTTGAGGGAGAGCTGTATAAGTACAGTCCCCTCACTGAGGGTACTGTAGTTCCTGCTAATGCTTTGTATGTTGAAGACGAGATATCTTTGTTTGTAAACACAAGCGATACAGTAGATGCTGGAAATCCAGAGCAACACTACTGGAGGAACTCAGCAGGTCAGACAGAACCAATGGAAGAGAATAAGCAGTCGAGACCTGTTGAAGGGTGTCGGCCCAAAACAGTGTCTCTTTATTCTTCTCCATAGTTGTTGCCTGACCTACTGAGTTCCTGTCATATGTTGACATACAGCACTGGTCTGGGTGAATGAGGTGGGCTTCTGTCACAACTGCAGTTCTAATTGTCACCACTGGATCAATATTCTAACAATTTCACTCTGTGCAACCTTCTGTTTGAACCTTTGCCCATGTGCCATGGAGTTGTGGTTTTACACAAAAACAGGCCCAACTCACCTATGAGGAGAGATCGAGTTGCCTGTACACGCTGGAATTCAGAATAAGAGAGTATCTTATAGAAACAATGTAAAATTATGAAAGGGATAGATAAGATAGAGGCAGGAAAAAGTTGTTTCCACTGGCAAGTGAGACTAGAACTAGGGTACATAGCCTCAAGGTTCTGGGGAGTAGATTTAGGATGGAAATGAGGGGAAATCTCTGCCCAGGGGAGCAGTGGAGGCTACCTCAGTAAATATATTTATACTTTATACTTTACTGTCACCAAATAATTGATACTAGAACGTACAATCATTTAAGACAAAGTTAGCTAGATGTTTGCATAGCAAGGGAATTAAGAGTTATGGTGAAAAGGCAGGTAGGCAGAGCTGAAGTCCACGGCCGGAGCAGCTGTGGTCTAAATGGCTCAAAGGCAAAGCAGGGACCAGCCAGATAACCTACTCCTGCTCCTAGTTCTTACATTACCCCACACTACTCCAACTATCTACATGGTCCTATTGACCAGGGCCCAACTGCCCTCAGGTCCCTTAATTTAAAACCTCTTATTCTTCATCAGAGAAGCAGCATTCACAAGCAAAACAAATTAAACATAAATGATACACAGTCTTTACGAACACAAAGATTTTTCTTGTAAAAACTATATATAATTTATGCTTAATTTCTTTTGAAAATGCTGCTTATCTGATGCTATGTGCCTGTGATGCTGCTGCAAATAAGTTTTTCATTGCATCTCTTCACACATAAATTTGTTCGGATTATGATAAACCTGACGTTGACTTCACTTTTCAACTTCTGCCTGTTGATCAGTGTCTTTGGTTTTACAAAACATGGGAAATACAGGGACAGGCTCTTTGGTGCATGATGTTTTGTGGAACTAAGTAAACGAGTAATTAAACACTTGGCAAAACTAATCCTACACAATGACCATATCCTTACATTCCCTGTACATTCACGTACCTATTTAAGAACCTCTTAAATACCTCTGTCGAATATGCCTCCATCACCACCGCTGGAAGTGCATTCTATGCACCCAGCGCTCTGTGTTTTTTCTGTTACTTATTGGCAGAGTTGAAATTTAATCCCATTTATCTCTTCTGTTTTATCTCAACCCAACAACAATCCACTGCCACTGCGTAGACCTCATCCTCCCACTACCTACAATGATTGCTCCATCCAGCTCCATGTGGACAGGCAGAAGTTTTAGTCTTAATGTGGTTGGGAGACCTCCTGTTCCACCAGCTCCTTGACGCTGGCTGCACTCACCTTGTGTCCTTGATCTTGGTGACCTCAGTGTTCAGGTGGGTGATCTGCATCCTCAGCTTCTGCATTGTCACCATGAACAGAATCATGTTAAACTGGAGAGGGGGCAAGAAGGAATACCATGGGTTAAAGCAACAGGAAAGCTCACCCTGTGCTGGGTGCTGTTGTTGTCATCAGTGTGTCTGGATACTCCTGCTATGTTTTTCATAGAGCACAGAATCAGTCCCCCAGTCCCTGTAGCCAACATAAACATTCCCCCAGTCATCTCTCTGTTCCAGCCCTGTTCCTAGCTCCTCCTGTGTTTATCTGGCTTCCCTCTGTGCACCAGGGGTCAGTGTATCAGTGACCCCTATCAGTAATATTCTGCCATAAACCCTCTCCTTCATACAGAGTGCATCTCGTTCACAAGGTCACACAGTCTCTCCTTGAGGCACTTCCATAGATTCAGGAACAAGACTGGACCATCTCACCTCAGGCCTGATCTGGGCTCTCTACTCAACCTTTCCATTTGCCATCCAGCGCTCTCTGTGTAAGATAAACCTACCAATCTCAATCATCAGTTCAACGTCAACAGCTTTCTTGAGGCAGCTCCCCCAGTATATCCTGGCCCTGACATTCGCCCTCATGGTCTCGCACTGTCTCCAGGAGTGTGTGTCTTGTTTCAAGTGCTGTCACCCTGCTCCTAATTCAACAGGTGTTTTAACTGTAGTCAGCACCTTCATTGTGTCCTGCCCCTCATCCAGGAAACATATCAAGCTGGTTTCATATCTCTGGAGTCTCAGGAGATGCCCTCAGGGTTATTGTTCCTGTGATGAGACTGGCATGAGCAGAACCATTGAACTCAACTCTTCAAGACATCCTCACCTTGTTGTTTAACTTCAGATTCCATGGTGATCTTACCTTTGAACCATTGGACTTCAGGCTGATGTGACCTGAAGCAACATAATCAAACGATGGTCAACAGGGCACAATGGAAGAAGTATTTACATTTGATGGATTTCAAATGCAGGACGCTTTGGGTAAAAGGTATAAGGAACACTGAACATCCTGGATAAAATTTCACAACATATGCCAATGATAATAAACCTGATTCTTTGCAGTTTCTCTGCTAAACATCCAACATCCTTCCTATCACATCGTAAACTCAGCTGACATACTGCCAAGAATTAGAAGCACAAAAAGATTCAGGATCCTTGTTTTGTGGGAAATATTTAACTTCTCCACTGACCAAAGTCACATGCCTTGACCTCATCAATTAACTATGTTGAGATCCTGTTCCACTTGACCACAGCAACCTCCATCAGATTGTACTGTCTGTGCTGGATTTATTTATCCATCCTTTAGGTGTGGGTTCCGCTGGCAAATCTGCCATTAGTTCTCTGAGAAATGAAACAGCATCTGTTTGAATTCCTGAATGAAGAGCAGAGATTGTGGAGGTGTTGATGCAGTCAGGACATGAGGGAGTTAAGGAGTATCGAAACAGATGGAAGGTCTTCTTCCTGAAACATTAACTCTTTTCTCCCCACAGTCTCTGCGCAGCCGATGGGCAGCTTTTATTTCCACATTGACTACAACAATAGCTGTCCTCTTGTGATTTGGTCAGTGTTGTAAAATCCCCCTGACCAGTCCCATTATCCTTTTGTTCATCCAGTGGCAGTGAAGTTGTCTGTTTCTCTGTTGGACTCTGAGTCCTCCCACCTCCTTTTATAGTAAGGTCAAAAGTTGGTGTTAGAATCATGTGGAACATGGAACAGTACAGCACAGTACAGGCCATTTGGTCTACGACGTTGTGCCAACCCTTTAACCTACTCAGCTGAGCTGGATTGGGTGTTGTGCAATGATCCAGAGGTGATAAGAGAGGTTAAGGTCAAGGAACCCTGAGGGAACGGTGATCACAATATGATTGAGTTCACATTAAAATTTGAGAGGGAAAAAATAAAATCCGATGTGTCAGTATTTCAGTGGGATAAAGGAAATTACAATGGCATGAGAGGGGAACTGGCCGAAGTTGACTGGAAAGGAACATTTGCGGGAAAGACAGCAGAGCAGCAATGGCTGGAGTTTTTGCGAAAAACGAGGGAAGTGCAAGACAGATATATTCCAAATAAGAAGAAATTTTCAAAGGGAAGAAGGATACTACCATGGCTGACAAGTGAAGTCAGATCCAAAGTAAGTGTAAAAGAGAGGGCATACAAGCAAGCCAGAGCTAGTGGGAAGACAGAGGATTGGGGAGCTTTTAAAAACTTGCAGAAGGAAACTAGGAAGGTCATTCAGAAGGAAAAGATGAAATATGAGAGGAAGCTGGTGATAAGATCAAAGAAGATACTAAAAGATTTTTTAAGTATATAAAGGGTAGATACAGGACCAAAAGAAAATGACACTGGAGATATTGTAATGAGAGATGCAGAGATGGCAGAGGAACTGAATATGTATTTTGCATCAGTCTTCACAGTGGAAGACATCTGCAGTATACCAGACATTCAAGAGTGTCAGGGAAGTGAAGTTTGTGCAGTGAAAATTACGACTAGGAAGGTGCTCAGGAAACTTAATGGTCTGAGGGTGGATAAATCTCCTGGACCTGATGGAATGCACCCTCAGGTTCTGAAGGAAGTAGCTGGAGAGATTGAGGAGTCATTAACAATGATCTTTCCGATATCAATAGATTCTAGAACTGTACCGGATGACTGGAAAATTGCAAATGTTACTCCGCTATTTAAGAAAGGTGGGAGGCAGCAGAAAGGAAACTATAGACCTGTTAGCCTGATGTCAGTGGTTGGGAAGTTGTTGGAATCGATTGTTAGGGATGAGATTACAGAGTACCTGGAGGCACATGACAAGATAGGCCAAAGCCAGCATGATTTCCTGAAAGGAAAATCCTGCCTGACAAACCTACTGCAATTCTTTGAGGAAATTACAAGCAGTTTAATCAAAGGAGATGCAGTAGATGTGGTATGCTTGGATTTTCAGAAGGCCTTTGACAAAGTGCCATACATGAGGCTGCTTAGCAAGATAAAAGCCCATGGAATTACAGAGAAGTTACTAGCATGGGTGGAGCATTGGCTGATCAGCAGGAAACAGAGAGTGGGAATAAAGGGATCCTATTCTGGCTGGCTGCCGGTTACCAGTGGAGTTCCACAGGTGTCGATGTTGGAACTGCTGCTTTTTACAATGTATATCAATGATTTGGGCTACGGTATTAATGGATTTGTGTCTAAGTTTGCCGACGATACAAAGATAGGTGGAGGAGTGGGTAGTGTTGAGGAAACAGAGAGCCTGCAGAGAAACTTAGATAGTTTAGTGGAAAATGAAATACAATTTTGGAAAGTGTATGGTCACGCACTTTGGTGGAAGCAATAAATGGGCAGACTATTATTTAGATGGAGAGAGAATTCAAAATGCAGAGATGCAAAGGGACTTGGGAGCCCTTGTGCAAGATACCTTACAGGTTAACCTCCAGGTTGAGTCCATTGTGAAGAAGGCAATGTTGGCATTCATTTCTGGAGGTATAGAATATAAGAGAAGGGATGTGATGTTGAGGCTCTATAAGGCACCCGTAAGACCACACTTGGAGTATTGTGTGCAGTTTTGGGCTCCTTATTTTAGAAAGGATATACTGACATTGGAGAGGGTTCAGAGAAGATTCACAAGAATGATTCCAGGAATGAAAGGGCTACTGTATGAGGAACATCTGGCAGCTCTTGTGCTGTATTCCCTGGAGTTCAGGAGAATGAGGGGGGATCTCATAGAAACATTTCAAATGTTAAAAGACCTGAACAGATCAGATATGGCAAAGTTATTTCCCATGGTAGGGGATTCTAGGACAAGAGGGCATGACTTCAGGGTTGAAGGACGTCCTTTTAGAACAGAGATATGCAGAAATTACTTTAGTCAGAGGGTGGTAAATCTGTGGAATTTGTTCTCATGAGCGGCTGTGGAGGCCAAATCACTGGGTGTATTTAAGGCAGGGGTAGTTAGGTTCTTGATTAGCCAGGGCATCATAGGGTATGGGATGAAAGCAGGGGAGTAGGAATGACTGGAAGACTTGGGTCAGCCCATGATTGAATGGTGGAGTAGACTCAATGGGCCGTAAGGCCTATTTCTGCTCCTATACCTTGTGGTCTTACTTCAAGATCAATCTAATCCTTCCCTTTTTTTTTTACAAAGCTACAAAAAATTATTTACACAAAAATACACAAAATACAAACATCAAATATATACAAGACAGTAAACAAGTCCAAATTAAAATATGATTATTACTGTCTATAAAACAATCAATTTCCTGGGGTGCCCACTGTTCCCAGAAATCCCCCCTGTACCCATCGTGACCGCATGCTCCCTCTCCAATGAGCGAACGTATGCCCAGAAGGGGCAAGCAGTCGGCCCTGGCGCAACCCTCAGCTGTTCGCCATCTCCCTTCCCCTCCTTCACTCCCACATAGCCCTCTATCTTACTTTCATCCATGTGCCTATCTAAGAGTATCTTAAATGTCCCTAATGTGTCAGCCTCTACCACCACCCCTGGCAGGGCGATCGATGCACTCACGACTCTGTTTATCACTGTCAGTAAACCCTCCCTACCCATCATGCAGCCACAGGCTGGTGAGTGTGGGAAGTTGTACTGGACAGAATATTAGGTGTGTTTGTAGTCGGGATCAAATTTTCTGCCCAGGTATTTGAGGACGGTTACCAGGATGATGGCACAAATGGGCCCAATGAAACTCCATATTAGTCCTTTCTTGACCGACAGCCAACAGCTGAAACAGAAGACAGAGAAATGATTGGAGAGCCGTCATTAACGCAAGAACACAAGAACCTTCAAGCCTGTCCTGTTATTATATATGGCCATGGCTATCTGTCCCACCTCATCTTCTGTGTCAGCCCTCGGTCCCTCCATGGCCCTCTGTATCATACATTCTCATGTCCCACGTTCCCTGCTCTGACACCTTTATACCCAGACAATATGAAGATTGGTGGTGTTTGCAGATAATGTAGAAGACTGGCAATGGTTACAGCAGGATATATACTCTATATCAGTTGTAGATTTGTAGATTAAGAAATGGCAGATGGAGGTTAACCCAGCCAAATGTGATGTGTTTCTTTTTGGGAGATCAAACGTAAAGTGACATTATATAGTTAATGGCAAAACCCTTAAGAGTGTTGATATATAGAGGGGTCTAGGCATCAAAGTTCATAGCTCTCTGGATGTGGCTGCACAAGTCAATATGGAGCTGAGGAAGGCCTATGACATTCTTGTCTTTATTAGTGAAGGAATTGAGTCCAAGAGTCAAGAAGTTCTGTTGCAGCTTTACAAAACTCTGGTTAGGCCACATCTGGAGTATTACATTGATGTTGAGACTTTGGAGATGGTGCAGAAGAGGTTCACCAGGATTAGAGGGCACGTACTATGAGGAGAATTTGGACAAACTTGGATTGCTTTCTCTGGGGTTGTGGAGGTTGAGGAAGTTTATAAGATTGTGAGAGGGTTCGAGTAGATAGCTGGTATCTTTTTCCCAGGGATGAAATGCCTAATACCAGAGGGAGTGCAATTAAAGGTGAAAGGCTGTAGGTGGGGTAAGTTCTTTTATACACATTGAAAGTGGTGAGTGTTTTGAATGTGCTGCCGTGTGGTGGTGGAGGTAGATACGATAACCACAAGCAAGAAGATCTTAGATAGGCACATGAGTGAGCAGGGAATGGAAGGATAAAGACATTGGTTTAGTTGAGCATTTGATTACTAAGTTAGTTTGGCACAACATTGTATACCAAAGGGCCGATTCCTGTGCTGTTTTCTGTGTTCTACCCTACAGACTTGGCTGTGTCTAATTGTCCTTCTGCTGTCTAAAGATTTCCTTGTCTGTGCCACCGTACAGCTGATTGTTAATAATCTCCATCTCTCTCATTACATTCACAAACAACCAATGATATGTATCACAGGAAACCCCCAGTGGTCACAAGCCTTTGGCCACAAAGACATCATCAACACCAGCCTTTTATTCCTGACTTTGCACTAATTCCCTTTGCCTCTCCCTTGGATCTTGTGGACTTTATGACCTCATTGAAGGCCTCACTAAAATCTACATGGACCACTTCAACCCCTCCCCCTCCCCACCACTGGCCCTCTTCATTACCAATTCTAGGTTGGTCAGACACAACCCATCCCTGAGCCCATGTTGATTGTCTTTGATGACCTCCCCAAATGAAGGTTTAGGCTGAATTCCAATAATGAGACCATCAAAGTTGACTGGACTTCATCATCCAGTTCTTGGGCATCCCTCCTGTAGCCACAGAAGACTGAGATCTGACGTTGGAGCCTCTGGACTAATTTCACTTTGCTGAGGGGAACTGTTGATGCTAAGTTCCTCACTGGCTCTGGGAGTTTCCTGTTTCTGCCCCTCCTAGGATATGGTTTCAGTGAAAGTGTGAGGAGAAACCGAACACGCTGGGAGCAGATGAGGATCTGCCCTGGGTGACTTTGTTAGTTACTTACTACAGGGATGATCCATAACCAGCCGGGTAGGTTGCCGCGGAAACAATGACAATCACAGCAGGTACTCCGTATGCAAATGGGTACATGAAGCACCTAAGCACCTTGTGGACACCGGCATTGCTGATCCTCTGGAGGTTCCTGACTATGAGGTGGAGGTGAACGCCCTCTACACACATCCATGCACAGGCTACGAGGAACAGGTAGTGCAGACACCCTGCCACCAATGCACACACAACCTGAAGGACATAGCAGTTTAAGGTTAGCATGTTCTCTGGAACATTCCCCCCTGGATCCTCACATCACTTTTCTCACCCTCACCTTCATCCCAGGTGGGCTGCCAGGGATGAGGACAGAGTCAAGTCCCAGAAAGAGGGAACCACTGGGGCCAGTCAGAGGCCCTGGTTCCAGACTACCACCTGTTTCCAGCTACTGGGCCAATCGGAGGGCCTGGTGTCAACCACCAAACCAATCAGGGGCCAGCTTATAACTTGAAAAGATGCTGATTGGTTGGGGGCACTGACCAGCAGTTAAGGCCTCTTCCATTCTGCTCTCAGCTGTGGTTCCCATGGAACGGAACAGCCTGGGTCTTCTCAGCACTTTCCACCCTTCACCATGGCCCAAACGGCAGCTGGTATTCTCTGTTCTAACCAAGGAAGAGCTGTGGCCAACTTGTGCACAACCTCCCACAAATGGCCAACTGCATCCAGAGATGTTGATTAGGGGGTAAATTTTGGGCTGAGGGTACTGAGCATAATTTGTGTTGGTGTAACACACTGGTAAAAACACAAGACTCTCATCCATAGCCAACCCACACAATCGATTCCTCCTGTCCATCTCACTGGCTTTGAGGTCTTGATGCCCCTTCATTCATTCTTCCTTCATCAGGAGAGGGCTTTGTCTTTCACTAGGACCTCAGAGATCAAGCCATCTCCTACCAGTCGGGGGTGATGCCTTGGCCCCTTACTGTAGCCTGGAACTGTTTGTTGGTCAGTAATTGGTCACTATGATACAGACCATCTTGCCCAAGCAGCAGAGGTTTAGAGCATCGGAAGTGTCTCAGCCGGTAGAAAGACAGCCCAGGTACAATGGGACTTGAGCCCACAAACTTGAGGTAAGAGTATGCTGTGGTTAAAGTGATAGCAGGAACTGGCCTTCACAGAGGATGGATAAGAAAATGCACAGGGAAATGGGCAGTTTGGAAGCCATGTGTTTGAAGGCGCTAAGAGGCTTAATGGGCATATTTGAGGGAAGCTAATAAAGAAGGTTTGGGTAAATTGATGGATTTAACCAGAGCATTTGGGTGGATGAGTTGAGGGAAGGACTGGTGCCATCTCACCTTGCTGTTGGTCCTCTCTATCCCAAGCAGAAAGAGCAGTTCTCCCAGGAACATGCTGACACACAGGTTGATGTGGATGGTGATGTTGAAATTCTTTGTCTGGACGCAGAACAGGAATGTGGAGATGGCGAGGGCCAGGCACAAGAGAGATGTGGTCAGTCCGACTAGAGTTATCCAGCTGAGGGACTTATCATTGTCTTCCCACACCTGTCACACAGGAACGAACCAAAGGGTCATTGAAACACAATTCCTCCGTCATTCCCAGCACTACTGAGAGAGCCCAGTGACTCCCCCTCCCTTCCTGCACATCATCTTCTCTCCCAGTACACTCACCTCCACACACTCCCCAGGTTACACCGGATCAACAACATAGGGATGGAATATTGGAAAATAGTTAATTTAATTGGAAGAAGGGAACTTATGATATGATTAGGCAGGAACTTGGGGACGTAAATTTGGAATGGATGTTCTCAGGGAAATGCACAATAGAAATATGGAGATAGTTTAGGGAGCACTTGCATGGGGTTCTGGATAGGTTTGTCCCATTGAGGCAGAGAAATGATGGTAGGGTGAAGGGACTGTGGTTGACAAAAGATATGGAATATCTAGTCATATCTACATGTTTAGAAACAGAAAACTGACAGCAAAATACAGGCCCTTCCATCCATAAAGTTGTGCCGAACATGTCCTTACCTGAGAAATTACCTAGGGTTACCCATAGCCCTCTATTTTTCTGAGCTCCATATACCTGTTCAGGAGTCTATGAAAAGACCCTATCGTATTCGCCTCCTCCACTGTCGCCGGCAGCCTATTCCACGCATTCACCACTTTCTAGGTAAAAAACTTACCCCTGACATCTCCTCTGTACGTAAAGAATAGGAGATGACTCAAGTAAGGTAGGACTGATCATGGATAAAGGACCATAAGTTAAAGGAGCAGAATTAGGCCATTTGGCCCAGCGAGTCTGCTCTGAGTATTGGCCCAACTCCGACCCTGAGGCGCAGGAAGGCAAGCATTTCTTGCCCATCCACAGTTATCCCATGAAAAGGTGGGGGTGAGAAATTGTTCCAAACCCTTGCAGCCCTTCCGGGGAAAGTACTCTGTCAGAGGGAAGGGAGTTTGGCGGTCTAGACCCAGTGACAGTGGGGGACTTGCTGTTGTTACCCACTCAGGAAGGTGTGTCAGCTGGGGAATCTGCACGGGATATGTGAATGGGAAGATCAGAGGCATGGAAAGGATGGTGGGAGCAGTTGGGGGAGGGACTGGACCCCATGTTCCATTACATTTTAACCCCTGCACCTTCAGATCTGTGGTTCCACACAGGGCATGAACAAACCTGGCTCTTTCTCATTCAGGAGGCGGACTGTGTTGGTGACCCCTCCCTCGGCGGAGGGGGGGGGTTGCTGGAGAAGCAGCAGAGGAAATGTGAACTAAAGGGGGATGTCTTAGGGAGACTTGGCGGGTTGGGTAGCAGCTTTGGAGGGTGAAACAGTCTCTTCATCAAGGCTAAGGCCTGAGTGCTGGCTGATGATAGACTGAAAGACTTGTTTTTGTGCTGTCTGACCATGACTCTGACAGATAATGTCACCACAGCTGTTGCCTGATCTGCCACATGTTGATCCACTGCACTTTATGTTGTTATTCCAGATTCCCAGGAACCAGGGAATGGGGACAAACAGGGTTAAGGTGGGATCACACTCTGCTTGTCAGCTTCCTCCTTTTGTGGAAGGAGTGTGGGACTCAGTGAATGAGGCAGCTGAGACCAAGCAACTACAGCTCTGGATTGGTACACCACTCCAACATCCAGTCAGCCTGACTCAGGAGTGGGAAAGTTATTGGCAGGGATTCCAGGGGACCAGACGTCTGAGTAGTTAGATAATCATGGACCGATTAGGGATAGTCAGCATGTGTTAGTGCATGGTTGGTCATGTCTAACCAATCTTACAGAATTTTTCGAGGCAGTTATGAGGAAAATGGATGAAAGAAAGGCGATGGATGTTGTTTGCATAGACTTTAGCAAGGCATTTAACAAGGTCCCACATGGGAGGTTGGCCAAGGTGGTTCAGTCGCTCAGCATTCAAGATGAGGTAGTAAATTGGATCAGATATTGGCTTTGTGGGAGAAGCCAAAGGGTGGTTCTCTGACTGGAAGCCTGTGACTAGTGGTGTACTACTGCAGGGATCGGTGCTGGGTTTGTCATCTATGTCAAAGATCTGGATGATAATGTGGTTAAATGGATCAGTAATTTTGAGAATTACTCTAAGATTTGGGGTGTAGTGGACAGTGAAAAAGTCTATCATGGCCTGCAGCAGGATCTGGATCAGCTGGAAAAATGGGCTGAAAAATGGCAGATGGAATTTAATGAACACAAGTGTGAGGTTTTGCACTTTGGGGGACGGGGGCATTGAGGAGTGCGGCAGAACAAAGGGATCTAGGAATAATTTATTGAAAATGGCGTCACAGGTTGATAAGGCCGTAAAGAAAGCTTAGCACATTGGCCTTTGTTAATCAATGTATTGAGTGCAGGAGATGGGATGTTATGTGGAAATTGTTTAAGACATTGGTGAGGCCTAATTTGGAGTATTCTGTTCAATTTTGGTTGCCAGCCTACAGAAAATATGTAAATAAGGTTGAAAGAGTACAGAAAAAATTTACAAGGATGTTGCTGGGTCTGGAGGACCTGAGTTATATGGAAAGATTGAATAGGTTAGAATATATAAATTATGAGGTGTATATATAGGGTAAGTGCAAGCAGGCTTTTTCCACAGAGGTGGGTAGGACTACAACAAAAGGTCATGGGTTAAGGTGAAAGGTGAAATGTTTAAAGGGAACAGGAGGGGAAACTTCTTCACTCAGAGGGTTGTGAGAGTGTGGAATGAACTGCCAGCACAAGTTGTGCATGCGAGCTTGATTTCAAAATTTTAGAAAAGTTTGGATAGGTACATGGATGGTAGGGGTATGGAGGGCGATGGTCCCAGTACTGGTTGATAGGAGAAGGCTGGCTTGACTAGATTAGATGGGCCAAAGGGCCTGTTTCTGTGTTGTACTTTTCTATGACAATGACAAGGATTCCTGCCTCATACAGCACAAAGCATAGAACAGAAGAGCACAGGAACAGGCCCTGTCTGTGCTGACCAGGATGCCAGACTAACTAATTGTGTCTGCCAGACCCCACCATTCCCTACCCATTCACATGTTGGTCTAAAGTTCTGAAAAGCTGCTTCTGTGACTTGGAGTATAACTATGCCTGACTGGGAAAGCATGAGCGGACATGATCCCTGCGAACACTTGGATCCTGAGCAAGGGTCAGGAGTCCAGGAATGAAACCAGGTCACCACCTGCTACAGATTAATCAGAACAAAAATGAAAATTGTTCCTGCAATTGAGAGCATTGATGAAACATTGAATTTATTTGATTACTGGCAGCAATGTTAATGGTAAGAAACAATCAGTAGATAAATCTAGGTCCCTTCCGGATGAGTGGGATTATGCTGTCAGTTTTGATAACCTAGCCACTGTAGTAAACAGCAGTAAGTTTGCCATGATTGTACCTGACTGGTTGAGACGAGAATAGCAAAGCTGGAGAAATGGTGGCAGCCACAGGTAGTGTGTGTGTCGTTGGACTGAAAGACTTTACACCCTTCGGGTGACCAGTGACTAGCATGTCCGGAATGGTTCCAGTAAACGCAAAATATCCATCCATCCATCACCGGATCCTGCACAGGACACACATTCACAGCATCAAAGTTTGAGTTAATGTCACCTTCAACACCATGAAACTTCACAACGTCCTTCCCGAGGGTCTGGCCTAATGGAAGTGGACACTCAGTAGGTACACGAGGATGGGCTTAGGGAAGAAGCTAAAGGAGGCAAGGCTTGGGGAGGTGATCCCAGAATTTGGGGAGGAGTGAGCTGGAGACATGGATAGTAGCAGTGAGAAGGGGACGCGGGTGAAGTAAAGGTGACCCTGATTACCAGACCGCAGAGTCCCTAAAGAAGGGTGGGGCAATTGAGAGGAAGGCAAAAATAATTAAACCTGACCCGAGGGACGGGACAGTGTGTGGATTAGTGTATGGGTCGGTGGGTTAAGGTCAGTGCGTGGACAGGCATACTGGCCGGCCTGTGCTGGGTCAGCGTACAGGTCAGTGTGTGGAGCAGTGTACGGGTCAGAGTACTGTGCAAATGGGACAGTGCAAGTTCAGACTTGGGAATTTACACAAAATGATGGTGGGAATAAATAGTCAACATTTTGACCGAGACCATTCATCAGGACTGAAAGAGAAGGGGGAAGATGCCAGAATAAGGAGGTGGGGGGGGCGGGAGAGGAGAAGTATAAACTGGCAGCTGATAGGTAAGACTAGGTGCCAGGAAGTGGGTGGATGGCTATGAAGTGATTGAGAAGCTGGGAGAAGTAAGGGACTGAAGAAGATGGAATCTGACAGGAGAGGACTTGGGAACTGATGTGTGAATGACCTGAAACATTTGGAGTGTAATCTTGTGACAGTCCCCAGAGTTTGTGGTACCGTCCCGTCCCCTCGCACCACCTATCCACCTCTCAAGTGTCCAGAGTAGAACCCCGTGATGATCTAGAGTCTGTCATTCCGTCCTGTCTCCTTGTACCACCTACCCACCTCAGCGTGAGTAAAACCCTGGATCAGTTACCACAGCCTGTGGTACCATCCTTTCCTCTGGCACTCACCTCTGTGTGCCTCAGGGTGATGTTGACGCTCTCGGTGAAGTGCTGGTTCCTCTGGTTTCCGATAACAGCTGAGACCACCTCTGACCGCATCTGGAAGGGTCTCGATCTCCCCTCCTTGATAAATTCCCCTGACTGCAGAGACTTCAGCTCCTTGTAGGAGAGGAAGACAATAATGGCTGCTCCTGTATGAGAGAGGGGCAGAAGGCACAGAGTTGGTCAGTCAGCATTTGAGAGCAGAACCATCATCAACCAGCCAGCCCCAGGTCAGTGGGTCAGTGGTTTGTCTTCTCGGAGACCACTGATCTCCCGGAGACGGCCAGTTTTCACAAGGAAAGGTGCCACTCACTGACACAGTAACGAAAGCAAGCATCATTGTTCTCTGTAAACTGTGCGGGTGGGCGGCTGCACCGTAACTGAAATGCTCCCGTGCACATAGCCTTTGTTGCCGCACAGCTGGATTTGGATGCAGCAAGAAAAAGTGTACGAAACTTGAAAGATTTTCTTTGTTGTACTGTATTTCAGTACACCCATCAATTAATAAACAAAATCAAAAGAATGTGATTTTTCAATTTTCATTCTAAATATTCATAGTATTATTACAAGTTAAAGGTTAGAGGGAGAAGGCAGGAGAATGGTGTTGGGAGGGATAATAAATCAGCCATGATGGAATGATGGAGCAGATTTGATGGGCCAAATGGCCCAATTCTGCTCCTATATCTTATGGTCTTATGGCCTTAAAACCATTCCTGGGGGTTGATAAGTAGTGGAAACTGCCTCTGTGGATCCTGAATTCAAAAAGGGGTTGGAGGGATTTCTTCTCCTGACGAGTCATGATTATTCAGCATCTCTTCCCTAGAGAGTGCGAGGGAATTTAGAGATAGTCAGCGTCTAGTCCACTGTGGAGAGAGAGAGTTCTGGGCCACAGGAAGGGAGGTGCATCAGATCTGCTGACATGCACCAACCGCTGTACCGTGTCGGCACAGTGACATAAAGGTTAGCCAATTGCTTTACAGTGCTAGTGATCACTGATTGGGGTCCAATTCCAGCCACTGTCTATAAGGAGTTCATATCTTCTCTCCATGACCATGTGGGTTTCCTTCAGGTGCGCTGGTTTCCTCCCATATCCCAGACGTATGGGTTAAGTTGTGGACAGGTTATCTCGTTGCTGGAATCAAGTAGACGCTTGTGTGCTGCCCCTGCCACATCCTCGTACTCTCTCAGCTGTTGACACAAATGATGCATTTCGCTCTGTGTTTTGAGATACATACAAGAAATAAAGCTAGTCTTTATCTCTTTTATATCTTTATCAAAGGGCCGAGCAGCTGTTTCTGCTCATCCTTACGTTCAAGCAATGAGCTGACAATTTACCTGCTTTTTTATCGCCAACCACACTTGTTGCATAAACATCCAGCACATTTCCCTTTGCCAGGAGTGTTATTCTCTCGGGCGCCTTCGATTGAGAGCGTTGGTCACTCACCTGAACTATGCGCACGTCAAGACCTAGGATCCAAGAGAAACAAGTCATTCACTAGTGGGAAATGTGATGAGCTTCCTCTGTCTATAACTGTTGCAATCTAACCTAATGCCTCACTGTTGTGTTATACCACCATCTTTGTGGTCACCTGCTGGTGTGGCCCATCCTCTTCAAGGTTCAATGTGTTCAATATGTATTCAGAGATGTTCTTCTGCACACCACTGTTGTAATGTGTGGTTATTTGAGTTCCTGTCACCTTCCTGACAGATTGAACCAGTCTGGCCATTCTACTCTGACCCCTCTCTTTAACAATCCATTTTGCTCTCAGAACTGCCACTTACTGGATTTTTTTTTTTTTGCACCATTAGCTGTGAAGTTTAGAGACTGTTATGGGTGAAACTTTCCAGAGATCAGCAGTTTCTGAGATACTCAAACCACTCAGACTGGCACTAACAATCATTCCAAGGTCAAAGCCACTTGGATGATATTTCTTCCCCATTCTGATGTTTTGTCTGAACAACAACTGAACTGTTTGACCATGCCTGCATGCTTTTATGTATTGAGTTATTGCCATGTGATTGGCTGATTAGATATTTCCATTAATGAGAGGGCATACAGGTGTATCTAATAAAGTGGCCACTCAGTGTATATTCCAAAAAAAGTTTTGGAATAAGAGGTCAGTGATTAGCTGAGGGGAATTTAGCAAATTGGATCCAACATTGATGATGACAGCAAGAGCCTTTGTTAACCTTGGGACAGCTCACGATGATGAGAGACTTGATCAGGGTGTACATAGAACATAGAAGAGTACAGCACAGGAAGAGGTCTTCAAGCCCATAATCTTGTGCTGAACTGATTATTCTAGCATGTATGGGATGTCCAGGAATGGGTAGCACCGCTGGTGAAGGGGCTTGTTATATCCATTCTGGGGCAGCTCACTCACTTGTGCTCAGTGGGGACCGAAGCCACTTACCTGTGGCTCCAAGTAGCTGTTTGGATGCAACAGTGGCCACACTCCTGACACAGCACTTCATCCAACAGGTTAAACCAGGTCAGGGTAGCTGGCCGGTGAGATAGGAACATGCCTATCCCAGTATGTGGGGCCAGCTCCAGCGCTCCGGGCGGATAAGATCTACAGTGAGATCTGATGGCCTGGAAGCCAGTACTGCAACACTCTGTGCAGGGCAAAAGGCACAAAAGATGTCATGGTCACCAGTTGCAACCAGGGAAGAGCACAGTTTGTGACCCTTGTTCGTACCACTGGATCTGAGGTTCAGAAAGTGGAACTGCCCAGTGCATCAGCTTCTCCACTTTAAAAACTCTCCTGCACAGGTTTTCTGTCATCGTCGGACATGACGGCAACCACCAATTAAACTAGTAATTAAAGTAATCCCTTCTGCCTGCACATGATCCATATCCCTCCACTCTCTATGCGTTGACGTGCCTATCTCAGAGCCTCTTAAATGTTCTGTACGAACTTTTGTAAGCATAGGACAATTTGCAGATGCTGGAAATCCAGAACAACTGGAGGAACTCAGCAGGTCAGGCAGCATCCACGGAAGAGATAAACAGTCGACATTTTGGGTTGAGATCCTTGAGCTTGTTTGCTCTGTTACTTTGACCAGATGAGATAAAAGTTCCAGAAATAATGAAACAGTAGAAATGTTTAGGACGATGTGAGCCCATGTACCACCCTATAACCAGCTGTGTCAGTGTTCAGGGAGCAGACTGTACCCAGGTGCGCAGTGATAATAGGTCTGAGATCTTCAGAAGGTGAGGTCAGTGCAGCAACTAATGCAAAACTCTCCATGGCATCCAGGAAGACGGAGGTTGGCTCCACTCCAGAATCATCGGCAATGAATTTATTTCCAAATGACGTGACGTCCTGTGTGTGAGAGACATTTAATGATTAGGTCAAGATTCCTTCCCCCTTCATAGCTTCATGATCTTGAAGCCCCATGAGTGGTTCAGAGATCCCCTGGGATTTGTCCTTTGGCCTTATGTCCTCTGGTTTGATGCTTAAACTGCATTAGGTATCCAGCTTCCATACTGCCAATGTCTAATGATTCATTGTCCTTTATGGATATGTTCAATGCCACAGCGTATCCTGTTATTCCTTTCCATCTTTCCCCAATCAATCTCCTCTGAATTATATACAGAGTATACATGTCTATAGAGGTCACCCCCACCCATCCTTCCTCACCCTAACTCAAAACTTTCTATTGTACAGTTCTCCAACTGCAACCTGATGGCATGAACAAAGATTTCTCTAGCTTCCAATAATTACTTCCCCTTCCCTCCTTCTCTCTTTTTCCATTCCCCATTCTGGTTCCCCTCTCACCGCTTCTCTTCTCCTCCCCTGCCCATCACCTCACTCTGGTGCCCCTCCTCCTTCCCTTTCTCCCACGGTCCACTCTCCTCTCCTGTCAGATTCCTTCTTCAGGTTTTTACCTTTTCCACCTGTCCCCTCCCAGCTTCCTACTTCATCTCCTCTCCCCCACCCACCCACCTTCCCTCTCACCTGGCCTTACCTATCACTTGCCAGATTGTACTCCTTCCCTTTCCCCACCTTCTTATTTTGGCTTGTGTTCCCTTCATTTCCAGTCCTGATGAAAGGCCTTGATCTGAATCATTGACTGCTCATTCCCCTCAATAGATGCTGCCTGACCTGCTGAGTTCCTCCAGTATTTGTGCATGTGTGTTGCTCTGTATCCCAGCTTTTTGATTGTGGGTGGGCGAGGGAGGGGCTCCATATGGATAGTAGCTTTTGGTATCCTCTTTTATATTATTGGCTAGATCACCTTCACTTTTTCCCACCACTCTGAGGGTAGACACTTTACCTAAGCTCCCAATTGACCCTGTGCAGAGGATTTTACATTTGTACCCCTTGGTTTATACTTTGCCTTTACCCAGAGCTAAGGTTATTGAGCTTCAGAAACTTACTTTTAAAGTTACAGGGCTTGTTTGTGTCTTGTAGGCCTGGTCGGTTTGTTCACACATCCTCTTCGCAAATGTAAGGGTGGAGTTGATGAGGGAACAGAATTCATGTGCTGTAAACTGCTGGACAGGGAAAAGAATGTTGTTATCAAACATTTCATTGACAGGTTTGTATCCCACTGTGTGGATCATTGGCAGGAGAGGGTGCCAGCTCTGATCTTGAGTCAAATGTCCACCTTTTCCAGAGACATGAGCAGGCTGTAGGATCTGCCTGGGACTGAGGCAGGGGAAAACCTGTGGATTAGGAGTTACAGCCCAGCCTGTGTTTGGGTGAACAATCCCATGACCTTGCCTACTGTAAGGCTTGTTGATGCTGATACTTTTGTTATCCAAAGTTTCTTCAGAAGTCAAGAAAGAGGCATAACATTTACGGTTTACAATAATTTTATTAAGTGTTGCAAAAGCAGAAAGAGGAGCTGACAGAACAAAGAAAAGACAAAGGAAAAAGAAGTCATGGTTGTCTCATACTTGGACTGGAGTAAACAAAATTCTACTGGTAAGAATTAACCTATTAAAATAGCCAGATTCAAGTGGCGCGACTCCTTCTACTGAAAACTAAGACATTTCTAGAAAAATGCAAAAGCAACTGTGCTGTAATTACTGGTAAATTTACTATAAGACCATAAGATATAGGAGCAGAAGTAGGCCATTCAGCCCATCATGTCTGCTCCGCCATTCAATCATTCGTTGATCCAATTCTTCCAGTCATCCCCACTTCCCTGCTTTCACCCCATACCCTTTACTAAACCATACAGGTATATATAACTGATATATAAAAATATACAAATAAGTATAGGAAAGTTAAACTACAATTCTACATCCTAATCCGACAGGCTCTATAACTGTGGGAACAGTTTCCAGAATGTATAAGCATAAGTTCTCACAGACAGTGGTATCACATTTTAAAGACTCCCTTCTGTGGTCTCAATTCTCACTTTGATCTCTTTCCTGTTTCCTGAAAGCCCAACTGTCCGCACCCCCAGGTCTTCTTTCCATCTCTACTGTCAAACCTCTCCTGGAGCTCTGCCTTCAGCTCCCTCAGGATAGAATTTCCTCCTGACTTTTCCAACGGCTTCCTTTCCCTATTCCTGACACTGACACCTTTGGCTAACTTGGCAAGTCATTGCCTCATGCACCAAGGCGTCCAGTTAGTGAGTAACTACAGAAGGAGCTGAAAGTTATCTGGTGTACTGAGTCCAAATGAATTACAGCACAGATGGAGGCCATTTGGTACATTGCATTCATGCCAGCCCCATTAGAGCACTTCTGTCAGACTCTTGTGTCCCTGCAGCACCACACCTCAGATCTCTCTCACTACAAACACATGGCCTCTTAATATGCCCATGGCTATTCTCCATGTTAGCACGGTCCATCCTGTGGAATGTGTCGGTTTTCCCCAGGTCCTCCGGTTTCCTCCCACAGTCCAAAGGTGTGCTGGGTAGATTAATTGGTCATTGTAAATTATTCCGGTTAGGTTAGGGTAAATTGGGGTTATCAGGGTTGCTGGGTAGTGTGGCAAAGTCATTGGGTATATTTAAAATGGAGGTTGATAGGTTCTTGGTTAGTGAGGGCATCCGAGGTTACAGAGAGAAGGCAGGAGAATGGGGTGGAGAGGTATAATAAATTAGCCACAATGGAATGGCAGATCAAACTCATTGGCCAAATGACCTAATTCTACTCCTGTGTCTTAATGTCTTATTGTTCACTGCTCTGTAGCACTCTCCTGATACACTCCTATTCCATTATTAACCCAGCTACATTTTAAGTATTTCCAATGATGCAGCTCTCATCACCTGCAGGATCAGAGAATCAACCACTCAGCCAGAAGAGATTTCTCAGTGCCTCAGTTTGTAGCTGTGATCCCTTGTCCAAAACTCTCACACTAGTAAGACCATCCCAGCAACTACCCTGTCAGATTTTCTCAGGGGCTTGTACTGTATGTTTGAATTAATAGACAATAGACAATAGGTGCAGGAGTAGGCCATTTGGCCCTTTGAGCCAGCACCGCCATTCACTATGATCATGGCTGATCATCCACAATCAGTACCCCGTTCCTGCCTTCTCCCCATATCCCTTGACTCAGCTATCTTTAAGAGCTTGAAAGCATCCAGAGAATTGGCCTCCACTGCCTTCTGAGGCAGAGCATTCCACAGATCCGCAACTCTCTGGGTAAAAAAGTTTTTCCTCAACTCCGTTCTAAATGGCCTACCCCGTATTCTTAAACTGTGGCCTCTGGTTCTCGACTCCCCCAACATCGGGAACATGTTTCCTGCCTCTAGTGCGTCCAATCCCTTAATAATCTTATATGTTTCAATCAGATTCCCTCTCATCCTTCTAAATTCCAGTGTATACAAACCTAGTCACTCCAATCTTTCAACATATGACAGTCCCGCCATCCTGGGAATTAACCTCGTGAACCTACGCTGCACTCCCTCAATAGCAAGAATGTCCTTCCTCAAACTTGGAGACCAAAACTGCACACAATACTCCAGGTATGGTCTCACTAGGGCCCTGTAAAACTGCAGAAGGACCTCTTTGCTCCTATAATCAACTCCCCTTGTTATGAAGACCAGCATGTCATTAGCTTTCTTCACTGCCTGCTGTACCTGCATGCTTACTTTCAGTGACTGATGAACAAGGACACCTAGATCTTGTTGTACTTCCCCTTTTTTCTAACTTGACACCATTCAGATAGTAATCTGCCTTCCTGTTCTTGCCACCAAAGTGGATAACCTCACATTTATCCACATTAAACTGCATCTGCCATGCATCTGCCCACTGACCCAACCTGTCCAAGTCACCCTGCATTATCTCAACATCCCCCGCACATTTCACACTGCCACCCAGCTTTGTGTCATCTGCAAATTTGCTAATGTTACTTTTAATCCCTTCATCTAAATCATTAATGTATATTGAGGCCCTACATTTCTCCTTAGAACACCTGGAGAATAAAGACGCATATGTAAGGCTCCTTTTCATTGACTACAGCTCTGCCTTTAATACCATCATGCCAAATAAACTGATTCCTAAGCTCCGGAACCTGGGCCTTAGCACTCAGATCTGCAGCTGGATCTTCAACTTCCTCACAGACAGGACCCAGGCTGTAAAAATAGGGGACAAGCTCTCCTCTACAATCACTCTGAGCACCGGTACCCCACAAGGCAGTGTACTCAGCCCCCTGCTGTACTCACTGTACACCCATGATTGTGTAGCCAAGTTTCCATCAAACACAATATATAAGTTTGCTGATGACACAACAATTGTAGGCCGTATCTCGGGTAATGATGAGTTTGAGTACAGAGAGGAAATTATGAACCTGGTGGCATGGTGCGAAGACAATAACCTATCCCTCAACGTCAGCAAGACGAAGGAATTGGTTGTTGACTTCAGAAGGAGTACCAGACAGCAAGACCCAATTTACATCGGTGGTGCGCAAGTGGAACAGGTCAAAAGCTTTAAGTTGCTCGGGGTCAATATCACAA
Organism: Mobula hypostoma; assembly: GCF_963921235.1. NCBI lineage: Eukaryota > Metazoa > Chordata > Chondrichthyes > Myliobatiformes > Myliobatidae > Mobula > Mobula hypostoma. Next base: position 30,230,495 of record NC_086125.1, read on the forward strand.
ATGACTTGACTTGGTCCAACCAAGCAGAGTCCACTGCCAAGAAGGCCCACCAGCGCCTTTACTTCCTGAGAAAACTAAAGAAATTTGGCCTGTCCCCAAAAATCCTCACTAATTTTTATAGATGCACCGTAGAAAGCATTCTTCTGGGGTGCATCACAACCTGGTATAGAAGTTGTCCTGTCCAAGACCGGAAGAAGCTGCAGAAGATCGTGAACACAGCGCAGCACATCACACAAACCAATCTTCCGTCCTTGGACACACTTTACACCGCACGCTGTCGGAGCAGTGCTGCCAGGATAAACAAGGACGTGACCCACCCAGCCAATGCACTTTTCGTCCCTCTTCCCTCTGGGAGAAGGCTCAGGAGCTTGAAGACTCGTACGGCCAGATTTGGGAACAGCTTCTTTCTAACTGTGATAAGACTGCTGAACGGATCCTGACCCAGATCTGGGCCGTATCCACCAAATATCAGGACCTGCCTCTCGGTTTTTTTGCACTACCTTACATTCCATTTTCTATTTTCTATTTATGATTTATAATTTAAATTTTTAATATTTACTATCGATTTGTACTCCAGGGAGTGGGAAGCGTAGAATCAAATATCACTGTGATGATTGTACATTGTAGTATCAATTGTTTGGTGACAATAAAGTATAAAGTATAAAGTAAATAGCTGCGGCCCCAGCACCGAGCCTTGCGGTATCTCACTAGTCACTGCCTGCAGTTCTGAAAGGGACCCGTTAATCCCCACTCTTTGTTTCTTGTCTACCAACCAATTTTCTATCCATGTTAGTACCCTACCCCCAATACCTTGTGCTGTAATTTTGCCCACTAATCTCCTATGTGGGACTTTATTAAAGGTTTTCTGAAAGTCCAGGTACACTGCATCCACTTGCTCTTTCTTGTCCATTTTCATAGTTACATCCTCAAAAAATTCCAGAAGATTAGTCAAGCATGATTTCCCTCTCATAAATCCATGCTGACTTAGACCGATCCTGTTACTGCTATCCAAATGTGCCGCTATTTCATCTTTTATAATTGACTCCAGCGTCTTCCCCACCACTGATGTCAGGCTAACTGGTCTATAATTCCCTGTTTTCTCCCTTCTTTCTTAAAAAGTGGGATAACATTAGCTACCCTCCAATCCTCAGGAACTGATCCTGAATCTATAGAACATTTTCAACCCCATTTTCTGCCTAATGTGAATTTCCTTCAGTTCCTCCTTTACCCTAGGTCCTCTGGCCACTATTACATCTGGGAGATTGTTTGTGTCTTCCCTAGTGAAGACAAATCCAAAGTACCTGTTCAGCTCGTCTGCCATTTCTTTGTTCCCCATAATAAATTCACCCGTTTCTGTCTTCAAGGGCCCAACTTTGGTCTTAACTGATTTTTTCCTCTTCACATACCTAAAGGAGCTTTTACTATCCTCCTTTATATCCTTGGCTAGCTTACCTTCGTCTCCCCTCATTCTCTGAGCCCAAAGAAATACAGAACCTATTAACTCTCTCATGAGAGGACAATCCTTTTAGCTCCAGACCCTCCTTTGGAGGGCTCCCAATGTTTTTTTTCCAGTAAGGGACATTCCCCAATGCCCTCCTGATTCCTTTTGTTCCCCACCCCCCCCAACTCAGCTACATTAAGGGTTAATTCACGATGGCTGATTAACTGCTCAGCACATTATTTAGATGTGGGAGGAAGCTAGAACTCCTGGGGAAAGCCCATGTGGCCACAGGGAGAATGTGCAAATACCACACAGATAGTGCAGGAGGTCAGGATTGAACCCAGGTGTCTGGAGTTGTGAGACCATTCCTGGACTTTGATAATGATCTTATATAGATACCCTGGGAAGTTTTTCTGTCTTAAAGGTGAGCGACATCTAAATGTTTATTTTAATGTGGCAAGGGTTCCCACAGAGCTCCCTTCTCTGTTGCTCTCAAAAACCAACTGACTGGATGTTGGCACTGATTAGAAAGGTGGGAGGAGATTTGCACTCGGCTTTATCTGCCTGATATCCAATCACCTATTGAAACACACCATCAGGAGGAAGGCTCATGAATAACCAACTCTCACAACACGCTGGAGGAACTCAGCAGGTCGGGCAGCATCCGTGGAAATGATCAGTCAACGTTTCGGGCCGGAATCCTTCATCAGGACTGAAGAGGGAAGGGGCAGAGGCCCTATAAAGATGGTGGGGGGAGGTGGGAAGGAGAAGGCTGGTAGGTTCCAGATACCTACGGGCCCTGTCCCTCTCTCTGCCACCACTCTGGGCCGCGCTCTCCACCGTCTGCCATGGACCTCTCCTACACTTCATTCTCCACCGGATTCACGCCTCCAACTGCCGTTTCTTCTCCTTCCTCGTGTCCAAGAAGGACCACAAGCTCGCCCGCCTGGAGCCCACGACGACGACCGCCTCCAGCCCGGACCCCAACCCCTCGGACCTTGACTTCTCAGGCCTTCCGCAGGTGGAAGACCCATCCACCTCTGACTCTGACCCTGACTGGAACCACGGTGCTCCCGGTGCGGCCTCCTCTACATCGGTGAAACCCAACGCAGATTGGGGGACCGCTTCGTCGAGCACCTCCGCTCCGTCCGCCACAACAGACAGGATCTCCCAGTAGCCACCCACTTCAACTCTGCTTTCCACTCCCATTCAGATATGTCCATACATGATGAGGCTAAACTCAGGTTGGAGGAGCAACACCTCATATACCCTTTAGGTAGTCTCCAGCCCCGTGGTATGAACATTGAATTCTCCAACTTCTGGTAATTCCCTCCCCCTCCCTTCCCCTATCCCAGTTTCACTCTGCCCCCTCCCCAAGCTGCCTATCACCTCCCTCATGGTTCTGCCTCCTTCTACTACCCATTGTGCTTTCTCCTATTCCTTCTTCACCTTTCCTGCCTATCCCCTGTTTCCCCTCCCTCACCCCTTTATCTTTCCCCTTACTGGTTTTTCACCTGGAACCTACCAGCCTTCTCCTTCCCACCCTCCCCCCATCTTCTTTACAGGGCCCCTGACCCTTCCCTCTTCAGTCCTGACGAAGGGTTCCGGCGCGAAATGTCGACTGATCGTTTCCACGGATGCTGCCCGACCTGCTGAGTTCCTCCAGCGTGTTGTGAGTGTTGCTTTGATCCCAGCACCCGCAGAGTATTTTAGTTTAGGCTCATGAATAAACATGAAAGTACCTGCTGCTGTTCCTTGGCGAAACAGTTGTCAATGATGGATTGGTTCTTCAGGAGGTTAGTCAGACAATTCAGAAATGGGCCTGTGAGTTAGAAATGAGTCATTTCGGTTATGATATTTCAGTGGAAGATTTCCCCTAAGACCATAAGACATAGGAGCAGAGTTGGGACATTTGGCCCATTGAATTTCCTCTGCCATTCCATCATGGCTGACTTATTATTCCTCTCAAACCCATTCCGCTGCCTTCTGCCAGTAACCTTTGACACCCTTATTTATCAAGAACCTATCAACCTCTGCTTTAAATAACCCAATAACCTGGCCTCCACGACCGTGTGTGGCAATGAATTCTACATATTCACCACCCTCTAGCAAAAAAAAATCCTTTTCATCTCTGTTCTAAAGGGATGTCCCTCTAATCTCAGGCTGTGCCCTCTGGTCCTAGATTCCCCACTATAGGAAACATCCTCACCACATCCACTCTATCTTGGCCTTTCAATATTCGATAGGTTTCAATGAGATTCCCCCATTTTCTTCTAAACTCCAGTGAGTACAGGCCCAAAGCCATCAAATGCTCCTTGTTCATTAACCCTTTCACTCCTGGAATCACTCTTGTGAATCTCCTCTGGCCCCTCTCCAATGCCAGCACATATTTTCAGAGACAAGGCACCCAAAGCTGCTCATAATACTCTAGTTGCAGTCTGACCAATGCCTTATCTGGGTCTAGTGTGCATTGTATCTCTAAATAAAATAAAATTATAAAGTCTCAGCATTATGTCCTTGTTCTTACATTTGAGTTCTCTTGAAATGATTACTAACGTTGCATTTGCCGCCTTCATCACTGTTTCAAATCCTGCACAAGGACTCCTAAAGTCCCTTTGCACTTTTATTTTAGAAAATTTTAGAATTTTCTCCCCATTTAGAAAATAGTCTACGCCTTTCTTTCCAACTCAGGTTGGAGGAACAACATCTTACATTCCGTCTGGGTAGCCTCCAACCTGATGGCATGAACATCGACTTCTCTAACTTCCGCTAAGGCCCCACCTCCCCCTCGTACCCCATCTGTTACTTATTTTTATACACACATTCTTTCTCTCTATCTCCTTTACCTCCCTCTGTCCCTCTGACTCTACCCCTTGCCCATCCTCTGGGTCCCCCCCCCCCGTCTTTCTCCCTGGACCTGCTGTCTCATGATCCTCTCATATCCCCTTTGCCAATCAACTGTCCAGCTCTTGGCTCCATCCCTCCCCCTCCTGTCTTCTCCTATCATTTTCGATCTCCCTCTCCCCCTCCCACTTTCAAATCTCTTACTAACTCTTCCTTCAGTTAGTCCTGATGAAGGGTCTCGGCCTGAAACGTCGACTGTACCTCTTCCTAGAGATGCTGCCTGGCCTGCTGCGTTCACCAGCAACTTCGATGTGTGTTGCTTGAATTTCCAGCATCTGCAGAATTCCTGTTGTTCTATGCCTTTCTTTTACTCTTTATATATCCGAGAAAAACTTTTGGTATCCTCTTCTACATTATTGGCTAGATTACCTTCATATTTCATCTTTTCTCTCATTATGACTTTTTTAGTTACCTTCTGTTGGGTTTTGAAAGCTTTCCAATCCTCTAACGTCCCACTAATTTTTGCTCTATTATATGTCCTCTCTTTTGCCTTTATACTGTCTTTGATTTCCCTTGTCAGCTACGAATGTGTCATCCTCCCTTTAAAACACTTCTTTGGGATGTATGCATCCTGTGCCTTCTGATTTGCTTCCAGAAACTCCAGCCATTGCTGACCTGCCACCATCCCTGCTGCGCCTCCTTCAAATCAGTTTTGGCTAGCTTCTCTTCAATGCCTCTGTAATTCCTTTACTCCATTGTAATACTAATACATCTGACTTTAGCTTCTCTCTCTCAACCATATTATGATCACTGGTTCCTAAGGGTTCCTTTACCTTAAGCTCCCTAATCTCTCGTTCACTGCATAACACCAAATCCAGAATTACCTTTTCCCTTGTGGGCTCAACCACAAGCTGGTCTAAAAAAGCCACCTAATAGGCATTCTCCAAATTCTCTCTCTCTTATGATCCAGCATGAAACTGTTTTTTCCAATCTACCTGCATGTTTAAATACCTCAGTGACTACTGTCACATTGTCCTTTTAACATGCCTTTTCTATCTCCCATTGTAATTTTCACCTACCTCCTGGCCACTGTTCAACGGCCTGTATATAACTCCCATCAGGGTCTTTTAACCCTTTGCAGATTTTTAGTTCTACCCACAAAGATTCTACATCTTCTGATTCTGTGTCACTTCTTTCTAAGGATTTGACTTACTTTTTTACCAACAGATCCACCCCACCACCTCAGCCTACCTGTCAATCCTTTCAATACAATATGTATCCTTGGATGTTAAGTTCTCGACAATGATCTTTCAGTCATGGCTCAGTGATGCACTCACATCATATCTGCCAATCTCTTACTGCGCTACTAGGTCGTCTATCTTATAGTGCAAGCATTCAAGTATAACACCTTAACTCCTGTTTTCATCACCCTTTCTGATTTTGCCCCCATGTTACACTTTGCCTCATCCCAGTGACTGCAATTTTGCCCAATCATCTTTCTGACCCTCCTCACAGTCCCACTACACATTTTATCTACTGGTATATCAACAGCCCCATCCTCAGCCCAATCACTCTGTGATCACTGCAGTCTGCAGCCTGTAATTTCCCTTTTAAGGATGTTTTGAACTGACTAAATGACCTGGCACTTTTGCGATCTCCTGGGGAATTTGACAGATTCAATTCTCGAGAGTGCAGGTACAGCCGGGATTCCTATCGCTGGGTGTGGACACTGTGTAAAGGCCTAGTGGCAGAAGACAAATCCATAGTCGGCTCCGTTACTCTGTGCTGATTAAAGCATTGAGCAAGGTTAAAATCAAATAGGTGTCCAGTGCCATCTGCATGCATTTGACTGGTCACCCTCTCTTCTCACTACTACTGTTGGGCGGGAGATGCAGGAATCTTGGCTCCCAGGCCGCCAGGCTCAGAGCAGTTGTTGTCCTGCTGCCATTGGGCTGCTGGACGGGCTTTACTCGCCTCATCGCTGAACGAGCTCCGCAGCTGTGGTCTCACTCTTGGGGACTCTGCAGTTCATGTTCTGAGTGTTTTTGTTTACTATTTGTGTGATTTGATCAATACATCAAGGCTGAGGATGAAGGATGAACAAGTGTTCAGCTCACTGCTCTGCAACGTCTACTTGCTTCAGTGCTGAACTGATTCTGCAGCTGTGGCCTGCAGCCATCAGCAGCTGCCTCAGCGCTGAACTGTCCTTGTGGTTATGACTTGCAGCCATTGGGCTTCTGGACCGGCTTCACTTGCCTCTGCACTGAATTGGCTCTGAGGCTGTGGACTCCTTTTTGGGGACTCTGCAGTTAATGTCCTGTGTGATATTAGTTTTTTATTGTTTGCATGATTTGTTCTTCTTTTCGCACATTGAGTGTTTGATGGTCTTTGTTGTGTGTTATTTTAAAAAATGGGTTCTGTTGTGTTTTTTGTTTTGTGGCTGCCTGCAAGAAGACACATCTCAAGTTTGTATGCAGCATACACACTTTAATAATAAATGCATATTGAACTTTGAACTATAGAGTCCCCTATTGCTTCTGCACTCTTCTTCTCCCCACTTCCCTTCTGAGCCACAGAGCCGGACACAGTGCCAGAGACTCAGTCACTGCAGCTTTCCCTGGTAGGCTGTCCCTTCCAATAAGCAGTATGTTTATTATTGAAGGAACAGCGACATGGATGCTCTGCACTATCTGCCTGTTCCCTTTCCCTCTCCTGACAGCATTGAACAATATTACATTACCACAGCATTTAGGACTTTGAGAACATTGATCAACTCTGTCCATGCTAGTGTCTTCCCCAATTCCATCTCCTCCTCTCTCCTTCCCTGGTCCCTGAGCACCTCTCCACTCCATACATTCACATGGCTTCCTCTGTAGATCTATGTTCTCCCCTTTTAGTCATTATTATTTTCCCATTATCTGCCTATCCCCTAATTGTAGAGTCCAGCATTCTCCCAATGACCAATGTGGTCCTTTCCCCCTGTTTGTAAATACTGAGGTCTCATTCCTTGCCCTGCTATCTGCTGGAGTCATTCTGGACGGCCCTCCACAGACTTCCTGCACAAAGGCCTGGGAAGGATGCAGTCATCTCAGCATTTCCCAGTCTTTGGGCTCATTTACATCTCTTACTGCCTCACCTACAGGGGTCCCTTGGTCATCCAATTGTTCCTGAAGGTTTTTGTGTCTTCTTCCAAGAAGATAGACACCTACGAGATTCCTTGCTGTAATTTCTCTGAGGACCTTTAGTTCTCTCCAAGTCTCCTCCTATTCTGTATGACTGCGGCTGCTACATTACTGCTTCATTAATCCTCCATTCTTACACAAGTGCATTGTTTTTCCATTTTCATCAATTAGAATTGAACAATGTGATTGTCTTTTCTTACTGAGAGTGGTTTTAAGTCTGCTGGTCACATGCTGTGTTGTGTGAGAACAGAAGAAGCTTCCTTTGGTGTTGTGGCAGACTTCCTGGGGGCCACAGGGTTGCTGCAAACACTCATTGATATCTGCAGTAAGAAGGAGACATGGTCAGTCTTGGCCTTGGGACCACCACTGGATACCTGGTTCACCCTCCCACAGTCACAGAAGAGTCATTGGTGCCTGCAGTCAGCACCAAGTTTGTTTGTAGTTGCAATTACTGACAATTCTTGGCATGGATGTTATTGGAGAGCATCATGACCACAGCTGGTTAAACATAGGTAAAGTATCGAAAGCTCTAAAACTCTTTGAGTAATGTGAATGTTGTCGGTTGTGTAAACATGGTTCATAGCGTTCAAGGATTCATAAATCTGATGGGGGCTGGGGAATGGTGGGGCAGACTGAGTGATATGAAGTGGGCGTACTTTGTGGACCAGCATTATAGACAGGAGTTGTTCTCCCTGGAGAGGTGAAGGGAAGGGGGCACACTGAAGTTTTTAAGATGATTAAAGGAGTTGATCGGTGGGGGGGGGGGACTGAGGGGGAGCGTAGGTCACAGGGGAAAAGAGGTGGTCAACTTAGGGAGTGTGGGCTGCCAGGGACCCTCCCTGTCCTTACCTTCACACCCGGCGCCGTAACCAGTAAACTTCCTCTCACCAGAAGCTCGAGCAAAGCCAGCATGGCAGAGACAATAGAAACCTCCCATCGTGTTGTAGCAGGTGGCATCCGTGCCGCAGATTGTTTTAACAGTGTAACACTCATTGTAATCTGTAACCCGAAAGGGAGGCATCAGTACAGCAACACCCTCCCCAGTGATCAGCAGAAGGATTGCCAATGGCATCGGCCATTGCGGAACCTGAGGACTGGTATAGGTAGGTTCAATGGTCAGCGTGGACATGGTGGGTTGAAAGACCTGTCTCTGGGCTCAGTGACTTCATGAAAAGTGCATAGACACAACTGGCCACTTACTCCTGTTACAGTTCCTCTTGAACAACTGGAAAAGCAGATGCTGGAAGCACTCAGCAGGTCAGTCAGTCTGAGTGAACAGGTCAGGTACTAGGCAACACACACAAAATGCTGGAGGAACTCAGCAGGCCAGACAGCATCCATGGTAAATAGTACAGTCGATGTTTTGGGCCAAGACTCTTTGCCAGGTAGCAGAGAGGATGAATAGGAGAGGAAATAGACTGCGGTCAGTACTGTCCTGGTGATTCCAGGAAAGAGAGGGAGAAAAGAGATGAAGGAGAGGTAAAAGCTGTAGATTTCGGGTGATAGCTCTTGGTGTGATGTAAACCAAAAGGAGGATTTTGCAAACCTCTGTAGATCAGGAGAGAGAAGAGCCAGTCTCTGTCACAGATGGAACCCTTATAGCAGGACTGGCCACTTGTCATTGAAGTGGAGCAATTTTACTTCGATGAGAGCAACTGGGGTCGGTGATCTGCACTATGCTGTGAGAGACCTAAGGAAGGAATGGTTAACACTGATCCATCTCTCCAGCCCCACTCAGTGAGCCCACTCAAGTATTGAATAGATGTACAACATCAGAAACCAACTGAGGCCATGTCATACAGGGATCCTCCCTCCCCCCATTGGTCCGTTGGTGGCGAACCCGGTCTGGGTGATAGCGATGCCCAGAGGTGAGGAGATGGAGTACAGGATAGAACATTACCTTTACAGGTGGACTCCGTGGAATCTGCAAACCTTCTGTCTCCAGAATCAGAGTAAAATCCAGCCTTACATGTACAGTAGAAGCTTCCCGGGACATTGTGACATTCTGTATTGGGCCCACAGCTCTCAGTGAGGCACAGGTTCTGGTCTATAACAGGGAGAGGTCTCATTAGCACATAATCAGGGTGTACCAGGAGATAGTACACCAAGATGAGGCAGAGGGTCTGGTCCTTGCGGTTTGTTGTAATACCTGTACAAATTTGCCACTTATCCCAGTCACTGGGCACTCGCGGTTTCTACATTCACTTCACAGAGAGCTGGGACTTACCAGCACCAACAGGTGGATGGGCAGAGCTTTCCTGATCCCAGATGCTGCACAGACAGACCCCTGGCATGGAGAAGCAGGGTAAAATATTAAACACTGAGAGCTATGAATCATACATGAGTTAGGAATAACATTAACATAGAAACATAGTAAACCTACAGCACAATACAGGCCCTTCGGCCCACAATGCTGTGCAGAACATGTCCGACCTTAGAAATTATCTAGTGTTACCCAGAGCCCTCTCTCTTTCTGAGCTCCATGTACCTGTCCAAAAAACCTCTCACTATCCACACGATCAATGCCTCTCATCATGTTATACACCTCTATCAGGTCACCTCTCATCCTCCGTCGCTTCAAGGAGAAAAGGCCGAGTTCACTCAACCTATTCTCATAAGGCATGCTCCCCAATCCAGGCAACATTCTTGTAAATCTCCTCTGCACCCTTTCTATGGTTTCCACATCCTTCCTGTAGTGAGGTGAGCAGAACTGAGCACAGTACTCCAAGTGGGGTCACAAATTAACGTACAACAATTAATCAGCCTTGCTCTTCTTGATGAGTGATAGTTGTTATTCACTTAAAGTAACCAGCTTCCCACATTGGATCTCTCCTTTGGTAGCTAAGGACAGAGGTGAAGAAGTTTATCATGGGACGTCTGGAACTTGGGGCTCAGCCATTAACTTCAACGAGACAGGGGAACATCAAGGATCAACTTTATGTGCCATATACGATTACATGTATTAGGCGTTCACTGTGTTGTGTTGCTCAGGGCACGACATGCAACAAAAAATAACATTTAACAATTATAAAGATTAAGGAATTAGATAAAAGAATGAATATAGAATAAAATGTGCACAGATCCTAAGTCCCAGTATGTATTTACAGCATTACAAACAGTGGTTTAAAGTATTCACAATGCAGTACAGTGATGTGTGTAATAGATAGAGGGACTTGGCAGTGGAGGTGGGGGGAGGGAGCTAGCAAGAATGGTTGATCGCAACAAGCTGTGACAATGGGCAGTTGAGGGCTCTCTTTGAGGCAACTACCAGAGTTACAACGTTGCTACTCTCCCAGAGCTATGCCCGTGTCGCTGGAGAAGGAGCATGGATAGCAGCCATGTTGGTTATCTGACTCCTTTCTTGTTCCGTGGCAATACCTAATGTTTTATTGGTAAATCTACAATCTTGGTAGGAAATGTGCTCTTAGGGTGAAATTCAAAATGATTGCATATTCTTGAATTGAAAATTAAAAGTAAACTGCTGGGGACACTCACTCAGGAAAATCACACAGGTCTGAGATTATATCAGAATGTGTGCTGTAGAGAGAAACAGCAACAGTCTTCCCCCCCACACACACACACACACTCACACACACACACTCACATGCTCACACACACACTCACACACATACACTCACACACACACACACACACTCACACGCTCACACACACTCACACACCACTCACACACACAGATACACACACACTCACACTCACACACCCACACACACTCACACACATACAGACACACACACACTCACACTCACACTCACACACTCACACTCACACTCACACTCACACTCACAGGCACACTCACAGGCACACTCACAGGCACACTCACAGGCACACTCACACACACAGACACACACACACACTCACACACCACTCACACACACAGATACACACACTCACACTCACACACACAGGCACACTCGCACGCACAGGCACACTCACACACACAGACACACTCACACACCACTCACACACACAGATACACACACACTCACACTCACACACCCACACACACTCACACACATACAGACACTCACACACACACACTCACACACACAGACACACTCACTCACACACACTCACACCCGCACTCACACACTCACACACACACACTCACTCACACACACAGACACACACTCACACACACAGAGGCACACTCACACGCACAGGCATATTCACACACACACAGACACTCTCACACACACACACTCACTCACACACACTCTCACACACACACTCACACACACATAGAGACACACTCTCACACACACACTCACACACACACATAGAGACACACTCTCACACACACACTCACACACACACATAGAGACACACTCTCACACACACACTCACACACACACATAGAGACACACTCTCACACACACACAGACACTCACTCACATACAGACACTCACACACACACACTCAAACTCACACTCACACGCACACTCGCACGCACAGGCACACTCGCACGCACAGGCACACTCACACACCACTCACACACCACTCACACACCACTCACACACCACTCACACACCACTCACACACCACTCACACTCACACTCTCACACACACAGACACACTCACTCACACACACACATAGAGACACACTCTCACACACACACAGACACTCACTCACATACAGACACTCACACACACACACTCAAACTCACACTCACACGCACACTCGCACGCACAGGCACACTCGCACGCACAGGCACACTCACACACCACTCACACACCACTCACACACCACTCACACACCACTCACACACCACTCACACTCACACACACACAGACACACTCACTCACACACACTCACACACACACATAGAGACACACTCTCACACACACACAGACACTCACTCACATACAGACACTCACACACACACACAGACCCATACACACACAGACACACACACACACACACACTCAAACTCACACTCACACGCACACTCGCACGCACACGCACACTCGCACGCACAGGCACACTCGCACGCACAGGCACACTCGCACGCACAGGCACACTCGCACGCACAGGCACACTCGCACGCACAGGCACACTCACACGCACACTCACAGGCACACTCACAGGCACACTCACAGGCACACTCACACACCACTCACACACCACTCACACACCACTCACACACCACTCACACACCACTCACACACCACTCACACACACACTCACACACACACACACACACACACACTCCCACACATACAGACACACACACACTCACACACACTCACACTCTCACACACACAGACACACTCACTCACACACACTCACACACACACATAGAGACACACTCTCACACACACACAGACACTCACTCACATACAGACACTCACACACACACACAGACCCATACACACACAGACACACACACACACACACACTCAAACTCACACTCACACGCACACTCGCACGCACACTCGCACGCACAGGCACACTCGCACGCACAGGCACACTCGCACGCACAGGCACACTCGCACGCACAGGCACACTCGCACGCACAGGCACACACACACTCACACACACACTCACACACACACTCACACACCACTCACACACCACTCACACACCACTCACACACCACTCACACACCACTCACACACCACTCACACACACACTCACACACACACTCACACACACTCACACACACACTCACACACACACACACTCACTCACACACACACTCACTCACACACTCACTCACACACACACTCACACGCACAGGCATATTCACACACACAGACACTCTCACACACACAGACACACACACTCACACACACACACACTCACACACACACTGACTCACACACACTCACACACATACACTCACACACACAGACACACTCACTCACACACACGCACACACACATAGAGACACACTCTCACACACACACTCACAAACACACAGACACTCACTCACATACAGACACACACACACAGACACACACACACACTCACACACACAGATACACACTCACACTCACACACGCACACAGACAGACACACACACACACAGACACACACACACACACATGCACACAGGCACACACAGACACTCACACACACACACTCACACACACAGACACTCACACACACAGACACACACACAGACACACACACAGACACACACACACTGTTTGAGGTCAGAGACTGTCAGATCATGTGTTGCGGACAAATACATACAGAGTGTTTCAGGTCAGAGCCTGTCAGAATTTGTGCTGTGGAGGGAGACATGGCAATAGTGTTTCATAAGACCATAAGATACAGGAGAAGAATTAAGCTATTCTCCCATCAAGTCTGCTCCACCATTCCACCATGGCTGATCGCAGAGCCCACTCAACCCCATACACCTGACTTCTCGCCATATTCTTTGATGCCCTGACTGATCGACTTCTGCCTTCAATATACCCATGGACTTGGTCTCCACTGCAGACTGTGGCAGAGCATTCCACACATTCATTACTCCCTGGGTAAAAGAGCTTCCTCCTTACCTCTGATCTAAAAGGTTCCCTCTCAATTTTGCAGCTGTGCCCTCTTGTTCTGGATACCCCACCATAGGAAACATCCTTTCCATATCCAGCCTATCTAGTTCTTTCAACATTCGGTAGGTTTCAATGAGAACACCCCACATTCTTCTAAATTCCAGTGAGTACAGGCCCAAAGCTTCCACACGGTCTTCATATGTTAACCCCTTCATCTCTGGAATCGTCCTTGTGAACGTCCTCTGGACTCTCTCCAATGACAACACATCATTTCTGAGCTATGGGGCCCAAAGCTGTTGGCCTGACTAGTGTCATATAAAGCCTCAACATTATCAACCTGCTTTTATATTCTATTCCCCTTGAAATAAATGCCAACATTGCATTTGTCTTCTTTACCACAGACTCAACCTTCTAGGAGTCTTGCACGAGGACTCCTAAGTCCTGTTGCATCTCGGATGTTTGAACCCCTTCCCCATTTAGATAATCGTCCACATTTTTCTTTTTGCCAAAATGCATTACCATACATTTCCCAACACTATAATCCATCTGCCACTTTTTTTTTTACCCATTCTTCCAATTTGTCTAAGTCCTGCTGCAATCACATTGTTTCCTCATCACTACCTACCCCTCTACCTATCTTTGCATCACCTGCAAGCTTTTCCAAAAGCTATCAATTCCATTAGCTAAATCATTGACAAACAATGTGCAAAGGTAGCAGTCCCAACACTGACTACTATTCTCTGGCAGCCAACCAGGAAAGGCCCCTTTTATTCCTGTTTACGGCCTCCTGCCTGTCAGCCATTCCTCTGTCAATGCCACTATTTTTCCTTTAATACCACAGGATTTTATCTTCTTAAGCAGCCTCATGTGTGGCACTTTATCAAATGCTCTAGCAGATTCGTCAGGCAAGATTTCCCTTTAATGAAACTATACTGACGTTGACTTATTTTGCAACTGGTCTCCAAGTACCCTGAAACCTCATCCTTAATAATAGGCTCCAACATTTTCCTAACCATTGAAGTTAGGCCAACTGCCCTATAACTTCCTTTCTTTTGCCTTCCTCCCTTCTTAAAGAGTGGAGTGACATTTGCAATCTTCCAGTCCTCCAGGACCTTGCCAGAATCAGGTGATTCTTGAAAGATCATGACCAGTGTATCTCTTCAGCAACCTCTCCCAGGACTCCGGGATGTAATCCATCTGTCCCAGCTGACTTATCCACCTTAAGATCTTTCAGTTTGCCGAACACATTTTCCTTTGTAGTAGCAATGGTACTCACTCACGAACCTCTGGCACACTGCTAGTATTTTCCACAGTGAAGACAGATGCAAAGTACTCAATAAGTTCATCTGCCATTTCTGTGTCCCCCATTATATATACATCCACAATATGTAGATAAGCCTACAAGAGGAGAGGCTGTACTTGATCTGGTATTGGGAAATGAACCCGGTCAGGTAGAAACACGGAAACATAGAAAACCACAATACAAAGCTGTGCCGAACATGTCCTTACCTTAGAATTACCTAGGCTTACCCATAGCCCTCTATTTTTCTAAGCTCCATATACCTATCCAGGAGTCTCTTAAAAGACCCTATCATATCCGCCTCCACCACCGTTGCCGGCAGCCCATTCCATGCACTCACCACTCTCTGCATAAAAAATTACCCCTGACATCTCATCTGTACCTACTTCCAAGCACCTTAAAACTATACCCTCTCATGCTAGCAATTTCAGCCCTAGGAAAAAGCCTCTGACTATCCACAAGATCAATGCCTCTCATTATCTTGTACACCTCTATAAGGTCACCTCTCATCCTCGGTTGCTCCAAGGAGAAAAGGCCGAGTTCACTCTACCTATTCTCATAAGGCATGCTCCCCAATCCAGGCAACATCCTTGTAAGTCATCTTTGCACCCTTTCTATGGTTTCCACATCCTTCCTGTAGTGAGGCGACAGAATTGAGCACAGTACTGCAAGTGGGGTCTGACCAGGGTCCTATATAGATGCAACATTACCTCTCGGCTCTTAAACTCAATCCCACGATTGATGAACCGTATGCCTTCTTAACCACAGAGTCAACCTGCGTAGCAGCTTTGAGTGTCCTATGGACTCGGACCCCAAGATCCCTCTGATCCTCCACACTGCCAAGAGTCTTACCATTGATACTATATTCTGCCATCATACTTGACCTACCAAAATGAACACCTCACACTTATCTGGGTAGAACTCCATCTGCCACTTCTCAGCCAGTTTTGTATCCTATCAATGTCCTGCTGTAACCTCTGACAGCCCTCTACACTATCCACAACACCCTCAAACTTTGTGTCATCAGCAAATTTACTAACCCATCCCTCCACTTCCTTATCCAGGACATTTATAAAAATCATGAAGAGTAGGGGTTCCAGAACAGATCCCTGAGGCACACCACTGGTCACCAACCTTCATGCAGAATATGACCCATCTACAAACACTCTTTGCCTTCTGTGGGCAAGCCAGTTCTGGATCCATAGAGCAATGTCCCTTTGGATCCCATGCCTCCTTACTCTCTCAATAAGCCTTGCATGGGGTACCTTATCAAATGCCTTGCTAAAATCCATATACACTACATCTATGGCTCTACCTTCATCAATGTGTTTAGTCACATCCTCAAAAAATTCAATCAGGCTCATAAGGTACGACCTGCCTTTGACAAAGCCATGCTGACTATTCCTAATCATATTATGCCTCTCCAAATGTTCATAAATCCTGCCTCTCAGGATCTTCTCCATCAATTTACCAACCACTGAATTAAGACTCACTGGTGTATAATTTCCTGGGCTATCTCTACTCCCTTTCTTGAATAAGGGAATAACACCTGCAACCCTCCAATCCTCCGGAACCTCTCCCGTCCTCACTGATGATGCAAATGTAAGGGGGTTTCGTCTTTTATGTTGCTGCATAGACCAATTAGAATGGCTTCTTTGTTATGTTATACTTGGGAATGCTTCTTTTGTTATGTTAAATGCTGAGAAAGTTTTTGCGTTAACAGCTTGTTTTGGTTTAGAGTGTGATAAGAATATGTTACAAACCAATTGGGATAGTTGTTATGTTTTTGATGTATTTGAAGATACTGTATGCGCGGGGTTTTGGGGCAGAAGTCGGGAGAGAGAGATAGAGGATGGACCAGGTGCTGTGATGTCCGCTAACGGGGTCGGACCCCGAGGAGGGCGTTCGGCGAGGAGACGGAGATGGACTTGTGTGGAGCATCTAGTCAACCACTGTTGTTGGTCCCAGGCGGCCGGTCGAGGTGGTCCAAGAAGGGTGAAGAAGAAGGGTCCTGAGCTCCAACTGTTTGTGCACGAAGAGATTGAACTTTGATAAGAGTGGCCTCTTTTATTTTCCTTTTCTATTTTACTCTCTTAATTAAATAGTTCCAGCAATATCTATAAACTGTAAATCATTTAATCGTATCTGGTGTATTGTCTGTTATTTGGGCAGGGTGGGGTACATCACACAGCATCCACACAAACTAATTACCCAGTTTGGCGGGGCCGAGGGCTGTTTCCCTAGACGACAGCGAGCCGAGCGACCCTGAGGTTGGCCGGGGGGGCTACACAAAGATCATCGCCAGAGGCTCAGCAATCTCCTCCCTCGCTTCCCACAATAGCCTGGGGTACATCCCATCTGGTCCCGGCGACTTATCCAACTTGATGCTTTCCAAAAGCTCCAGCGCATCCTCTTTCTTAACGTCTATATGCTCAAGCTTTTCAGTCCACTGCAAGTCATCCCTACAATTGCCAAGATCCTTTTCCATAGTGAATACTGAAGCAAAGTACTCATTCAGTACCTCTATCTCCTCCAGTTCCATACACACTTTTCCACTGTCACACTTGATTGGTCTTATTCTCTCATGTCTTATCTCTTGCTCTTCACATACTTGTAGAAATATCTGCCAAGGGCTTCTCATGGCCCCTTCTGGCTCTCCTAATTTCTTTCTTAAACTCCTTCCTGCTAGCCTTATAATCTTCCAGATCTCTATCATTTCCTAGATTTTTGAACCTTTTGTAAGCTCTTCTTTCCTTCTTGACTTGATTTACAACAGCGTTTGTACACCATGTTTCCTGTATCCTACCATCCTTTCCCTGTCTCATTGGAACGTACCTACGCAGAACTCCATGCAAGTATCCCCAGAACATTTGCCGCATTCTTCCATACATTTCCCTGAGAACATCTGTTCCCAAGTTATGCTTCCAAGTTCCTGCCACATATTTCGCCTTACTTTAATTAAACACTTTCCTAACTTGTCTGTTCCTATCCCTCTCCAATGCGATGTGTAAGGGGTTTCTTCTTTTATGTTATTGCTAAGGCTAATAAAATGGCTTCTTTGTTATGTTAAAAATAAAATGGCTTCTCTGTGATGTTAACTGCTGAGACAGTGGTTCTCTCTCTAGCAGCTTTTTTGGCTTATAATTACTGATAACGAGAGTTGTATTCATTTGCTAACCAATTGGGATAGATGTTATTTTTTCTTGTGTGTCTGTAAGTTATTGTTTTCGCGGGCTTTGGGCAGAAGGCGTGATGAGGATAGAGAGGGGAAACGCGATGCTGTAAGCTGGGCGATGGAACAGACCCCGAGCGGGAGTCCAAGGCCCAGGGTTTTTCGGGAGGAGAACCGAAGAGGAAGGACATGCTGGTCACGCTTTGGTCGACTACCGTGGTTGGTCTCAGGCGACAGGTCGAGGAGGGCAGAAGAGATCAAATGTGGGAAAGAAGACTCTGTTACCTGAGCTCCAACGGTTGTGCACAAAGTGGTTGAACTTTGATAAGTTTGGCACCTTTTACTTTCCTTTTATATTGTATCTCTATTAATTATATAGTTCCTGTAAGATCTATAAAGTGTAAACTGCAAATCATACATTGTGTGCTGTCTGTTAATTGGCGGTGTGGGATACACCACACGGCATCCACACAATCTTGATTACCCAGTTTGGCGAGGCCAAAGGCTGCTCCCCCTAGATGAAAGTGAGCTGAGCGAGCCTGAGGCTTACAGGGGGCTACATATGGTAAAGGAAAACAACAGGAATTCTGCAGATGCTGGAAATTCAATTATGATTTCTATCTCCAAAATGCTCTCCCACTGACAGATCTGACATCTGACCCTGACGCGTTAGGGAACTAGAGATGCAGCTCGATGACCTTCGTCTGGTCAGGGAGAGTGAGGAGGTGATAGATAGGAGCTATAGGCAGGTAGTCACACTGGGACCTCATGAGACAGATAAGTGAGTAGTAGTCAGGAGAGGGAAGGGCAAGAGGCAGATGCTGGAAAGTACCCCGGTGGCTGTCCCCCTTAACAGTAAGTACTCCTGTTTGAGTACTGTTGGGGGAGATGGCCTACCTGGTGGAAGCAACAGTGGTCGCGCCTCTGGCACAGAGTCTGGCCCTGTGGCTCAGAAGGGTAGGGAAAGGAAGAGGATGGCAGCAATAACAGGGGATTCTATAGTTAGGGGGTCTGACAGGTGATTCTGTGGACACAGGAAAGAAACACGGATGGTAGTTTGCCTCCCAGGTGCCAGGGTCCAGGATGTTTCTGATCACAATCCACAATATCTTGGAAGTGGGAAGGAGAACAGCCAGAGGTCGTGGTACATATTGGTACCAACAATACAGGCAGGAAAAGGGAAGAGGTCCTGAAAGCAGACTACAGGGAGTTAGGAAGTAAATTGAGAAGCAGGACCTCAAAGGTAGTAATCTCGGGATTACTGCCTGTGCCACGTGACAGTGAATATAGGAATAGAGTGAGGTGGAGGATAAATGCGTGGCTGAGGGATTGGAGCGGGGCAGGGATTCAGATTTCTGGATCATTGGGACCTCTTTTGGGGCAGGAGTGACCTGTACTAAAAGGACAGTTGCACTTGAATCCAAGGGGGACCAATATCTCGGTGGGGAGGTTTGCTAAGGCTATTGGGGAGAGTTTAAACTAAAATTGCTGGGGGTTGGGAACTGAACTGAAGTGAAGAAGGAAAAGGAGGTTAGCTCACAAATAGAGGAAGCTTGGAGACAGTGCGAAAGGGAGGATAGGCAGGTGATAGAGAAGGGACATACTCAGACTGATGGTTTGAGGCATCTATTTTAATGTGAGGAGTATTATGAACAAGCCTAGAGCGCGGATCAGTACTTGGAGCTATGATGTTGTGGCCATTGCAGAGACTTGGATGGTGCGGGGGCAAGAATGGTTACTTCAGATGCCAGGCTTTAGATGTTTCAGAAAGGACAGAGAGGGAGGCAAAAAGGTGGGGGAATGGCACAGTTGATCAGGGATAATGTCATGGCTGCAGAAAAGGAGGAAGTCATGGGTTGTCTACGGAGTCTCTGTGGGTGGAAGTTAGTAATAGGACGGGGTCAATAACTCTACTGGTTTTTTTTATAGACCACCTAATAGTAACAGGGTCATCAAGGAGCAGATAGGGAGACAGACAATAGACAATAGGTGCAGGAGTAGGCCATTCAGCCCTTCAAGCCAGCACCACCATTCACTGTGATCATGGCTGATCATCCATAATCAGTACCCTTTTCCTGCCTTCTCCCCATATCCCTTCACTCCGCTATCTTTAAGAGCTCTATCTAACAGATTCTGCAAAGGTGTAATAATTACAGGGTTGTTGTGGTGGGAGATTTTAATTTCCCAAATATTGATTGGCATCTCCCTGGAGTGAGGGGTTTTGATGGAGTGGAGTTTGTTGGTGTGTTCAGGAAGGTTTCTTGACACAATATGTAGATAAGCCTACAAGAGGAGAGGCTGTATTTGATCTGGTATTGGGAAATGAACTAGTGTCAGGTCTCTCAGTGGGAGAGCATTTTGGAGATATTGATCACATTTCTATCTTCTTTACCATAGGATTGGAGAGGGATAGGAAACAAGTTAGGGAAACGTTTAATTGGAGTAAGGGGAAATATGAGGCTAGCAGGCAGAGACTTGGAAGCGTAAATTGGAAACAGATGTTCTCAAAGAAACATATGGAAGAAATGTGACAAACGTTCAAGCGATATTTGCTCGGGGTTCTGCATAGGTACATTCCATAGAAACATAGAACACCTACAGCACAATACAGGCCCTTCAGCCCACAAAGTTGTGCCAAAAATGTCTCTACCTCAGAAATTACTAGGCTTACCTATAGCCCTCTATTTTTCTAAGCTCCATTTACCTATCCAAAAGTCTCTTAAAAGACCCTATCATATCTGCCTCCACCACCATTGCCGGCAGCCCATTCCACGCACTCACTACTCTGAGTAAAAAACTTACACCTGACATCTCCTCTGTACCTACTCCCCAGCACCTTAAACTTGTGTCTTCTTGTGGCAACCATTTCAGCCCTGGGAAAAAGCCTCTGACTATCCACACGATCAATGCCTCTCATCATCTTATACACCTATATCAGGTCACCTCTCATCCTCCGCTGCTCCAAGGAGAAAAGGCCAAGTTCACTCAACCTATTCTCATAAAGCATGCTCCCCAATCCAGGCAACATCCTTGTAAATCTCCTCCGGATTCTTTTTATGGCTTCCACATCCTTCCTGTAGTGAGGTGACCAGAACTGAGCACAGTACTCCAAGTGGGGTTTGACCAGGGTCCTATATATCTGCAACATTACCTCTTGGCTCCTAAATTCAATTCCACAATTAACGAAGGCCAACACATCGTATGCCTTTTTAACCACAGAGTCAACCTACTCAGCAATCTCCTCCCTTGCCTCCCACAGTAGCCTGGGGTACATCTCATCCAGTCCCAGTGACTTATCCAACTTGATGCTTTCCAAAGCTCCAGCACATCCTTGTTCTTAATATCTACATGCTCAAGCTTTTCAGTCTGCTGCAAGTCATCACTACAATCACCAAGACCCTTTTCCACAGTGAATACTGAAGTATTCATTAAGTACCTCTGCTATTTCCTCTGGTTCCATACACATATTCCCACTGTCACACTTGATAGGTCCTATTCTTTCACGTCGTATCCTCTTGCTCTTCACAAACATGTAGAATGCCTTGGGGTTTTCCTTAATCCTGCCTGCCAAGGCCTTATCATGGCCCCTTCTGGCTCTCCTAACTTCCTTCTTTAGCTCCTTCCTATTAGACTTAATCTTCTAGATTTCTAATGTTACCTAGCTCTCTGAACCTATTGTAAGCTTTTCTTTTCTTCTTGACTAGATTTATTACAGCCTTTGTAATAAATTTATTACAGCTCAGAAACATAGAAAACATACAGCACAATACAGGCCTTTGGGCCCACAGCTGTGCTGAACATGTCCTTACCTTAGAACAACCTGTTGCAAGGACGTGGCAATGGTATGAAACCAAGTGCTGAACACAGGCACAGAGGCTTGAGAAGCGTTATGGTCGTAGGGAGTGTGGAACTGGTGTCCGGAGAGAGTGTTTAGCCAAAGTCTTGATTTTAGTAGAGAATTCAGGAACGATGCTAGAATTAGAACTGATAGTCCTAAGAACCATGGAACAAGGCTACTCATACAAGAGTCAACCAACAAACTGGCAGCTCCTTGTTGTGGTCACAGGGTCTTTATCCTGCAGGTTCTGATGGGAAGCAGGTGTGTGTAGTTAGTGGAACCTGGGAATGATTGGAATTTAAATGAGGTGATTGAGGCCCAATTCCTGAGGTAAATGGCATGGTGGGGGATTGCCAGAAGGGACCATGACACTACCTAGGCTTACCTATAGTCCTCTATTTTTCTGAGCTCCCTGTATCCATCCAGGAATCTCTTAAAAGACCCTATCGTTTCCGCCTCCACCACCGCCGCCGGCAGCCCATTCCACACACTCACCACTCTCTGCATAAAAAACTTACCCTGACATCTCCTCTGTACCTACTTCCAAGGACCTTAAAACAATGACCTCTCGTGCTACCCATTTCAGCCCTGGGAAAAAGCCTCTGACTATCCACACAATCAATGCCTCTCATGATCTTGTATATGTCTATCAGGTCACCTCTCATACTCCGTCACTCCAAGGAGAAAAGGCCAAGTTCACTCAACCTATTCTCATAAGGCATGCTCCCCAATCCAGGCAACATCCTTATAAATCTTCTCTGCACCCTTTCTATTCTTCCACATCCTTCCTGTAGTGAGGTGACCAGAATTGAGCACAGTACTCCAAATGGGGTCTGACCACGGTCCTACAATATTACCTCTCGGCTCCTAAACTCAATTCCACGATTGATGAAGTCCAATGCACCATATGCCTTCTTAACCACAGAGTCAACCTGCACAGCGGCTTTGAGTGTCCTATGGACTCGGACCCCAAGATCCCTCTGATCCTCCACACTGCCTAGAGTCATGCCATTAATGCTATATTCTGACATCATATTTGACCTACCAAAATGAACCACCTCACACTTATATGGTGGAATTCCATCTGCCACTTCTCAGCCCAGTTTTGCATTCTATCGATGTCCCATTGTAACCTCTGACAGCCCTCCACACTATCCACAACACCCCCACCCTTTGTGTCATCAGCAAACTTCCTAACCCATCCCTGCACTTCCTGATCCAGGTCATTTATAAAAATCACAAATCTTTTCATACTCACACTTTCTGCAACACCTTCAAGTTAGACATTTCTTACAAAAATATTTAAGTAATTTTCCTTGCATATTGGAGGCTGACCTGTTAGATACTATTATGAGCATGAATCCTTTGATTAAGGGTTCTATTGGAAGAATTTATAATTTATTATTACAATGGGATAAGCGTCCTTTATTGAAGATTAAACAGGATTGGGAAAAGGAACTTAATTTGACTTTTATGATGGAGGATTGGATGCGGATTTTGAAGTTGGTTAACTCTTCTTCAATTTGTGCTAGCCATTCATTGATTCAATTTAAAATTGTACATCGTTATCATTTGACAAAGGAGAGACTTTCTAAAATCTTTTCTAATGTTGATAGTCATTGTGATAGATGTAAAACTGAGATAGCTACACTGACACATATGTTTTGGTCTTGTTCTATATTGGAACAGTTCTGGAAGTCGGTTTTTTCAACAATTTCTAAAGCACTTAAAATTATTTATCTACAACCTAATAAATTAACTGTGCTTTTTGGAATAATTCCTCAAAATATTCATGGTATTTCTGTGTCTGACCAACATGTTATTGGATTTGTTACATTGATAGCTAGGAGGGCCATTTTGTTGAAGTGGAAGCTCCCACTTTGTCACAGTTCCCATCAGTTCCCACTTTGTCACAATGGTTCTCTCAAGTGATGCTATGTCTTGGTTTAGAGAAAATTAGAAGTCGAACCTTTGAACCTTTATTTGATTTTGAGAAAAGATGGAGCTCATTTGCTCGTTATTATCATTTGAGCTAATTGATATAATTTTTCCATGATCTAATTGTAAATTTTTTAGTATATTTTCTTTTCTTGCTGGCAGTTTGATGATTATTTTTTAGAAGCTTTTTGTATGACGCCTGACTCCGGGGTTGTACACCTAACGGGTTCTTTTTTTTTTCTCACTTTTCTGCTTAGTAGGTTTTTATTGTTATCACAAAATTTTTTTTTCAATCTTTAAGATAATGTCTTTTTTGAGACATTATGTGTTGTTACTTCAATGTACTCATGTTATTTTTTCTGTATAATATAACAATAAAAAGATTTGAAAAGAAAAATCACAAATCTATGTTTCTGTTACTTCCTCACCAGTATGATTTTCCAGTGGTCCAATATCAACTCTCACCCGCCTTTCACTCTTTATATAACTGAAAATCTTTTGGTATCATTTTGGTGTGATTGGCAACTAAATATTCCTGGATTTCATTGCTTCAGGTGTGATAGAATCAGAGGGGCAAGAGGGGGAGGTGTTGCATTGCTTGTCAGAGAAAATATTACAGCGATGCTCTGGCAGGATAGATTAGTGGACTCGTCTAGGGAGGCTATTTGGGTGGAATTGAGGAATAGGAAAGGTGTCGTGTCGCTTATAGGGGTGTATTATAGACCACCTAATGGGGACCAAGAACTGGAGGAGCAAATTTGTAAGGAGATAGCAGATATTTGTAGTAAGCACAAGGTTGTGATTGTGGGAGATTTTAATTTTCCACACATAGACTGGGAATCCCATTCTGTAAAAGGGCTGGATGGTTTGGAGTTTGTCAAATGTGTGCAAGATAGTTTTTTGGAGCAATACATAGAGATACCAACTAGAGAAGGGGTCGTGTTGGATCTCCTGTTAGGGAATGAGATAGGGCAGGTGATGGAGGTATGTGTTGGGGAGCACTTCGGGTCCAGTGATCACAATATCATTAGTTTCAGTGTAATTATGGAGAAGGATAGGACTGGACCTAGGATTGAGATTTTTGATTGGAGAAAGGCTAACTTTGAGGAGATGCGAAAGGATCTACAGTTATATTAATAGCAAAAGGATAGTGAGGGATAAAATTGGTCCCTTAGAGAATCAGATTGGACGGCTATGTGTGGAGCCAAAAGAGATGGGGGGGATTTTGAATAATTTCTTTTCTTTGGTATTCACTAAGGAGAAGGATATTGAATTGTGTAAGGTAAGGGAAACAAGTCGGGTAGTTATGGAAAGTATGATGATTAAAGAAGAGGAAGTACTGGCACTTTTAAGGAATATAAAAGTGGATAAGTCTCCGGGTCCAGACAAGATATTCCCTAGGACTTTGAGGGAAGTTAGTGAAGTTAGTGTGGAAATAGTAGGGGCACTGACAGAAATATTTCAAATGTCATTAGAAACGGAGATGGTGCTGGAGGATTGGCATAATGCTCATGTGGTTCTATTGTTTAAAAAGGGTTCTAAGAGTAAACCTAGCAATTATCGGCCCGTGAGTTTGACGTCAGTGGTGGGTAAATTGATGGAAAATATTCTTAGAGATGGTATATATAATTATCTGGATAGACAGGGTCTGATTAGGAACAGTCAACATGGATTTGTGCATGGAAGGTCATGTTTGACAAATCTTATTGAATTTTTTGATGAGGTTACTAAGAAAGTTGATGAGGGTAAAGCGGTGGATGTTGTCTATATGGACTTCAGTAAGGTCTTTGACAAGGTTCCACATGGAAGGTTAATTAGGAAGGTTCAATCGTTAGGCATTAATATCGAAGTAGTAAAATGGATTCAGTAGTGGCTAAATGGGAGATGCCAGAGAGTAGTGGTGGATAACTGTGTGTCAGTTTGGAGGAGGGTGTGTAGCGGTGTGCCTCAGGGATCTGTACTGGGTCCAATGTTGTTTATAATATATATTAATGATCTGGATGAGGGGGTGGTAAATTGGATTAGTAAGTATGCAGATGATACTAAGATAAGCGGAGTTGTGGATAATGAAGTTGGTTTTCAAAGCTTGCAGAGAGATTTAGGCCAGTTAGAAGAGTGGGCTGAAAGATGGCAGATGGAGCTTAATGCTGAAAAATATGAGGTGCTACATTTTGGTAGGACTAATCAAAATAGGACATACATGGTAAATGGTAGGGCATTGAGGAATGCTGTAGAACAGAGGAATCTAGGAATAATGGTACATAGTTCCCTGAAGGTGGAATCTCATGTGGATATAGTGGTGAAGAAAGATTTTGGTATGCTGGCCTTTATAAATCAAAGCATTGAGTATAGGAGTTGGGATGTAATGTTGAAATTGTATAAGGCATTGGTAAGGGCAAATTTGGAGTATTGTGTACAGTTCTGGTCACCGAATTATAGGAAGAATGTCAATAAAATTGAGAGAGTACAGAGGAGGTTTACTGAAATGTTACCTGGGTTTCATCTCCTGAGTTACAGAGAAAAGTTGAACAAGTTATGTCTTTATTCTTTGGAGTGTAGAAGGTTGAGGGGGGACTTGATAGAGGTGTTTAAAATTATGAGGGGTATTGATAGAGTTGACGTGGATAGGCTTTTTCCATTGAGAATGGGGGAGATTCAAACGAGAGGACACGAGTTGAGAGTTAAAGGGCAAAAGTTTAGGGGTAAACTAGGGCCCATGGACAATTCTGATTTGATGGAGACAGACGTGAACATCTTGAGAAATTTCTGAAATGCCAGTTCACGGCTGTTGTTACTGTGCGGTCGGGCATCTTCCAGAGGGAAGGCCTCAAAATCCTTGGCTTTGCCCGCTGTTGGCGACCAAGATTGAGGTCGAATCGTTTGGACAGAGATGGCGCTCAGTACTCAGTGTCGGAGAGCTGATTGGAGGCTCGAAGTTTTCGGATGACTCAGAGTCGGACTGTGGTCGGGCATGGCAGGGAGAGTTTTTCTTCCTTCTCCTGTCTGTGTGAGATGTGGGACGTTTGAGAGACTTTGAACTTTTTACTGTGCTCATGGACTTCTTCATCAAATTATGGTATTGTTGCACTGTTGTAACTATATGTTATAATTATGTGGTTTTGTTAGTTTTTTTTCAGTCTTGGTGTGTCCTGTGTTTTGTGATATCACACCGGAGGAATTATTGTATCATTTCTTAATGCATGCATTACTAAATGACAATAAAAGAGGACTGTGTGTCTTCATAATCTAAAATGAGGGGGAACTTCTTTACTCAGAGAGTGGTAGCTGTGTGGAACGAGCTTCCAACAGAAGTGGTTGAGGCAGGTTTGATGTTGTCGTTTAAGGTTAAACTGGATAGATATATGGACAGGAAGGGAATGGAGGGTTATGGGCTGAGTGCAGGTCAGTGGGACTAGGTGAGAGTAAGAGTTCGGCACGGACTAGAAGGGCCGAGATGGCCTGTTTCCGTGCTGTAATTGTTAAATGGCTATGTGTTATATCCTGCTTTATATTATTGGCTAGTTTGCCCTCATATTTCATCTTTTCCCTTCTTATTGTATTTTTAGTTGCTTTTTGTTGGATTTGAAAAGCTTCTCAATCATCCAACTTCCCACTCACTTTTGCTACCTTTTCTGCCCTTTCCTTGTCTAATGCAGTCCTTAAATTTCTTTGTCAGGCACAGTTGCCTCCCTCCGCCATTTGAGAACTTCTTCCTCTGTGGGACATGTCTATCCTGCAGCTTGTGAACTTTTCTCAGAAACCTCACCCACCTCTGCTCTGACATCATCCCCGCCAGTATCCTCCTCCAATTCATCTGCACAAGCTCCTCTCTCATGACTCTGTAATTCACTTTATTCCTTTGCAATACTAATACATCTGACTTATGCTTCTCCCTCTCCAGTTGCAGTATGAATTCAATCATACTATGATCACTGCCTCCTAAGGGCTCCTTTACATTAAGCTCCCTAATAAGATCTGGGTTATTACACAACACCCAATCTAAGATGGCCTTTCCCCGAATAGGCTCAACCACAAGCTGCTCTAAAAAGTCATCTTGTAGGCATTCAACAAATTCCCTCTCTTGTGATCCAATACCAACCTGATTTTCCCAATCCCCTTGTGTATTGAAGTTGCCCATTATAATTGTGTCATTACCTTTTTTACATGCCTTTTCCAGCTCCCTTTGCTATCTTAACCCCATACCTTGACTACTATTTGGAGGCCTATATATGATTTCCATAACTACCTTTGCAGTTTCTTAACTTCATTCACCAACATTCAACATTCCCTAACCCTAGGTCATCTCTTTCTAAAGATGTAATTCCATCTCTTACCAACAGAGCCACACCACCACCTAGGTCTTCCTGACTTTCCTTTCAATACAATATATCTCCTTTGATGCTAAGTTCCCAACTATGGCCATCTTTTAGCCATGATTCAGTGATGCCCACAATGTCATACAGGCCAATCTCTAATTGCACCATGAGTTTATCCACTGTATTCCAAATGCTACGTGCATTTAAACACAGCACCTTCAGTCCTGAATTCTTCAACCTTTTGCATTTTGCCTCTGTGGTACAATTTAACTTTTTGCTCTGTCTGCATATGTATCCAATCATTGGCTTGTCCTTCCTTACCTTCATGTTACTTCCATCATCTATTTGTAAACCTGCTGGCTCATCCTCGGCTCTATCATCCCCGTTCCCATCCCCCTGCCATATTAGTTTAAACCACTCCCAGCAGCTCCAGGATACCAGCCCACAAGAATATTGGTTCCCCTCGGATTCATGTGCAACCCATCCCTTTTGTACAGGTTCCACCTGTCCCAGAAGAGATCCCAATTATCCAGAAATCGGAATCCCTGCCTCCTGCTCCAATTCTTCAGCCGCATATTTATCTGCCACGTCATTCTATTCCTATCCTCACTGTCACATGGCACAGGCAGCAAACCCAAGATTCCCACTTTTGAGGTCCTGCTTCTCAGCTTCCCTGCTAACCCCTTTTTTTTCAGGATCTCCTCCCTTTTTGTACCTATGTCATTGGTACCAATATGTACCATGACTTCTGGATGCTCACTCTCCCTTTTCAGGATATTTTGGGATGCATCCAGAAGCATCTCGGACCCTGGCACCTGGGAGGCAAACTACCATCCGTGTTTCTTTTTCATACCTGAGTCTGTGTCAGAATGTGTGATGTGGAGAGAGAAACACCCATACTGTTTCAGAGACACAGGGACTGTGAGAATGTGTGCTGTGGAGAGACATTTGGAGACCTGGAGAAAGTGTTACAGATTGGAGACTGTCAGAATGTGTGATGTGGAGAGAGAAACACCCATACTGTTTCAGAGACACAGGGACTGTGAGAATGTGTGCTGTGGAGAGACATTTGGAGACCTGGAGAAAGTGTTACAAGTTGGAGACTGTCAGAATGTGCCATGGAGTGAGATGCACAGATAGTCGAAGTCTGTGTCAGAATGTGTACTGTCGAGAGAGACACAGTGATAATGTTTTATGTCTGACACTGTGTCAGACTTTATGCTGCTGAGAGAGATACACAGATACTGGTTCAAAGACACTGAGGCTGTCCGAATGTGTGCTGTGGAGAGAGACACACCATACTGTTTCAGAGAGGCAGAGATCATGTCAGAATGTGCTGTGGAGGGAGACACAGAAATATTGTCTCAGAGACACAGAGTGTGAGAATGTGTGCTGTGGAGGGAGACATGGAGGAATTGTTTCAGGTTGGAGTATGTGTCAGAACGTGTTATGGGGAGAGACACACAGGTACTGTGACAGAGACACAGAGACTGTGTCAGAATATGTCTGTGGAGAGAGACACACACAGATCGTGTTTCAGGTCCGAGACTGTGTCAGAATGTGTTTTGGGGAGAGACATGGAGAATGGGTTTCAGGTTGGAGACCACCTCAGAATGTGTTGATAGGAGAGAGACACAGAGTGTTTCAGAGAATCAGAGACTGTGTCAAAATGTGTACTGTGTAGAGAGACACACAAAGTGGTTCAGAGACGCAGACTGTATCAGAATGTGTGTTGACTGTTTCCAGTGGATGAGTGTATACTGTGTCTGCAAAAGGGTCGCCTTAACACAGGTACATTGTCCTTTTACTCTGCCTAAGTTTTCACTTGCTGTTTGTACCTCTCAATCCAAGAGTAATTGCAGATTGAATTTAAAGTATTACCTTCTCCTTGTCATTTGGACACCATGACATGTCAGCTTCCTGCACAGTCCAAAATGGTGGAACATAATGAGTGAAGCAGCAGTTACCGGTAAGGTAGCAGTTATCGATTTCACTTACCGAGGAATGCCAAGTAACTCTTTCTCATCTCTGTTACTTCTTCTCCACCAGTAAGGCCAGTACTCAGTGCGTTAACAAGATGTGTGAAATCTGTGGCTTTTGAAAGAGTTACATCAGAATTTCGTAATGCTCTATGATAGAGGTGGTGCCAAGTTGTGATGCCCATTGAGGTTGTAGCTAAATCTCTGTGTTTCTCAGGTTCGTTAGAATGGTCTTGGGGTCAGTGCATTGTTTTAGAGGTCCGTCTGGGATTTATGGATGGGGGTGAGGGGGAGGGGGCAGGCGTCCAGGATTCTCTGGGGTTCAGGTCAAGATTAGTGAGGACGAAGACCAGTGTACCCTGTGTCAAGGATCCTAGTTGATGGGCTCCAAGAACTAGGGCTGGTGACCCCTCCAGGCCTATGAGTCCTGGGGTTGGAGGTCCTCGTGAGTCCAGACTAATTCCCACGATTGATGAGTTCTGGTGTTGATACTGGAGATTGAGGGCTGAAGTTTGAAGCCCCTGGATCAGCATGTCTGGATATTGGATGCCCAACATCCGTGTCTGCAAGTCTGCAAGGTCGACTAAGAGTTGGACTGTCCATGGGTGGAGGCCTGTGTGTGTGTGAGTGGGTGGGAGGGTGGGAAAGGGGTGTGTTCTGCTTCTTTTTTCTCTTGTTGGTGGTGTTGTCAATGTTACTTGTATTGATCTGCTGAACATGGTGCATGTTATATTGGTCCCATTTGTGGGCTGCCCCAGCACCTTCTTGGGTTGTTTTGGTTGCTAATGCAAAGAATGCATTTCACTGTATGTTTCAATGTAAATGTGATAATAAATTGATCTGAAACCTTTAAACTAAAATATGAAATATGAATATCTGAAGTCTGGAATCTGGAATCTGATACATGCTGTGGGACTGCGTTACCCCAAGGGCAAATCCACTTGTGCTCAAGATGACTGAACATAGAACATATAGAATAGTACAGCACAGTACAGGCCCTTCGGCCCACAATGTTGTGCCGACCCTCAAACCCTGCCTCCCATATAAGCCCCCACCTTAAATTCCTCCATATACCTGTCTAGTAGTCTCTTAAACTTCACTAGTGTATCTGCCTCCACCACTGACTCAGGCAGTGCATTCCATGCACCAACCACTCTCTGAGTAAAAAACCTTCCTCTAATATCCCCCTTGAACTTCCCACCCCTTACCTTAAAGCCATGTCCTCTTATATTGAGCAGTGGTGCCCTGGGGAAGAGGCGCTGGCTATCCACTCTATCTATTCCTCTTAATATCTTGTACACCTCTATCATGTCTCCTCTCATCTTCCTTCTCTCCAAAGAGTAAAGCCCTAGCTCCCTTAATCTCTGATCATAATGCATACTTTCTAAACCAGGCAGCATCCTGGTATATCTCCTCTGTACCCTTTCCAATGCTTCAACATCCTTCCTATAGTGAGGTGACCAGAACTGGACACAGTACTCCAAGTGTGGCCTAACCAGAGTTTTATAGAGCTGCATCATTACATCATGACTCTTAAACTCTATCCTTCGACTTATGAAAGCTAACACCCCATAAGCTTTCTTAACTACCCTATCCACCTGTGAGGCAACTTTCAGGGATCTGTGGACATGTACCCCCAGATTCCTCTGCTCCTCCACACTACCAAGTATCCTGCCATTTACTTTGTACTCTACCTTGGAGTTTGTCCTTCCAAAATGTACCACCTCACACTTCTCCGGGTTGAACTCCATCTGCCACTTCTCAGCCCACTTATGCATCCTATCAATGTCTCTCTGCAACCTTTGACAATCCTCTACACTATCCACAACACCACCAACCTTTGTGTCATCTGCAAACTTGCCAACCCACCCTTCTACCCCCACATCCAGGTCGTTAATAAAAATCATGAAAAGTAGAGGTCCCAGAACAGATCCTTGTGGGACACCACTAGTCACAATCCTCCAATCTGAATGTACTCCCTCCACCACGACCCTCTGCCTTCTGCAGGCAAGCCAATTCTGAATCCACTTGGCCAAACTTCCCTGGATCCCATGCCTTCTAACTTTCTGAATAAGCCTACCGTGTGGAACCTTGTCAAATGCCTTACTAAAATCCATATAGATCACATCCACTGCACTACCCTCATCTATATGGCTGGTCACCTCCTCAAAGAACTCTATCTGTTAGACACGATCTGCCCTTCACAAAGCCATGCTGACTGTTTCTGATCAGACAATGATTCTCTAAATGCCCAGAGATCCTATCTCTAAGAATCTTTTCCAACAGCTTTCCTACCACAGGCGTAAGGCTCACTGGTCTATAATTACCCGGACTATCCCTACTACCTTTTCTGAACAAGGGAACAACATTCGCCTCCCTTCAATCCTCCGGTAGCATTCCCGTGGACAACAAGGACATAAAGATCCTAGCCAGAGGCTCAGCAATCTCTTTCCTTGCCTCGTGGAGCAGCCTGGGGAATATTCCGTCAGGCCCCGGGGACTTATCCGTCCTAATGTATTTTAACATCTCCAACACCTCCTCTCCCTTAATATCAACATGCTCCAGAACATCAACCTCACTCATATTGTCCTCACCATCATCAAGTTCCCTCTCATTGGTGATTGTATTTGGCTGTTTGGCTGTTTGCTGTTTGGATGGGATCATATTTGGCTGTTTGTTGTGTCTAACACAAACGGTGAGCATTCACCTCACTCTCCCAGAAAATAAATCACTTTACGTACCTTTAAATCTTTCCTTGGCAAGTGGATGGTTATGTCATTCGATCCAACATTCAACAGGTTGTCCAGGAATGTCTTTGTTCTACCAAAGGTTATAGACACCACTCTCTAATCCAGATGCAGAAAGATGACTGTGATTGCTATCATGTTCGAGGGTCTCTGTAGTTCTGTGGTTGTCATAAATCTTAGTTCTGAGAGACGTTAGTAACTGGGTCACAACGGCTGCTTTATCCCATTTACACTATTTCAGAGTGCTGGTACTATCGGATGTGAGGCTGTCATCCCCAGTGTGCTTGAGAAATCTGGGGCTGCAACAATACTCCAGAGTGAGGAGGGGCCACTGTGAATCTGTGTAACATTGGTAGGCTCAGGAGCACGCTGAAACCCACTCAGCCTCAGAGTTTGTTTGAAGGCTGGCTTACCAGCAGTGGTTTGAAAAGCCAGCACCTGCGAAGGCTCTGTAGCCTCTCTCCCCGCTAGCCCTGCCCACATCCTCTTCTTGTTTGGAAAACAACAGCTGGCCCACCAGCCAGCTGCATCAAATAGTCACCTTACAGCTAATCTAGTCAGCAATGCTGCTGCTCGGGGCAATGGGGTGGTGCTAGGTGCCTGCAGAAGTTTGTACAGGGTGCTGAGTAGTGCCAATAGGTGTTGATTGGTGCTGATGGGTGTTGAGATGCTGAGGGGTACCAATTGGTGTTGATGGGCACAGAGGAGTGCCGATGTGCACTGAGAGGTGCTGATGGGTGCTCATGGTGCTGATGGTTATTGAGGGGTGCTGAGGGGTAAAGTGGTGTTCCCTTGAGCAGCTTCCCATAAATGTACCCCTCTGGCATGCTCCTACGCAAGGCATTTGCATTGTGTATAATGTTTCACTCCCTCTCTTCACCCGCATATCTACACTGCCTCTGCTTCCATATTAAACTGATAGTATTCAGCTCTTCTTGGCAGCTTCAGTTGGATCCCATCTCCCAGCACTCTTGGGAGGGAGCTCCTACTTTGCAAAAACCTTTGTGTAATGTTCATCCCTCTTCAGAATGGTCTGGCTCGAGGTTTAGTCGGATGTGTTTTACTGGATCCGTTTGACTTGCCATCACAGAATTCGTGTTTTCTGCTGACCAGGAGCAAATAACGAAGAGCGTGGAGAAGGCAATGAGTTTCTGGGTGAAAACTGGCACAGAGAGGGTATATCTTTAACCTCAGAGGTTGAAGGGTTAGGAAGCAAATGGGAAGGAGAGAGCTAGATGAATTCAATGTCAAATTAGAGACAGAAAGAGAAATGAAGAGAGAGAATGAAATGTAGGAGCATGGAGAGAGAGAAAAATACAGAGAAAAAGAACAAAGATTGAATAAAAAAACATGTCCTGATGAAGGGTCTCGGTCAGAAATATTGACTCTTTATTCCTCTCCATTGATGCTGCCTGACCTGTTGGGTTCCTCCAGCATTTTATGTATGTTGCTCTGGGAAAAAAAAATGACTTTTTGTTTTTTTTAAAACCTCCTAAAACGATCACAGTATCAAGACCCAAGATTCTGCATTTATAGCCATTACCACGGTGGAGTGGAGGTGTGGTATGAAATCATGGACAGTTAGTATTGTGTGTTACAACACCGATTATACATTTGAATTTTTGTGTCAGGGACAGTGGGAGCTGTTGCTCAGGGCGAAAATGATGAAGCTCAAGATGGATTCTCTGTGAACAGTTATCTTTGTGAAGCTAACTTCCTCTTCAATGCTAATAAGTTCAGATAATTCCCCTTTCCTGTAGGACAACACTGGCCCATAAAGTGACCCAGAGGATCAGAGGGACACAGGTTTGCAAGGACACAGAGTGGTCTTTGCACTCCTGAAAGAGATCCAGCGAGATCTTCAGTGGTGGGTTCCTGTGGGCGCCATCACTCTCTCAAACAATGACATGAAGGGTTACTGTTGCAAAGACGAGGTGGAAGCTGTTTTTATTTTTAACTCACATATTGTTTTCCTTCCTCTTTTCTTCCACGATTTCAAAATATTATCAGAAGTTTCATGGTTTTGCTTACCAGTTCTGTGTCAAAGAGTCACAAGTCATACAGCACAGAAACAGTCCCCCGGCTCAGCTGGTCCATGCTGACCAAGATGCTCCATCCAAGCTAGTCCCATTTGCCAGTGTTTAGAAAATAGAACATAGAACAGTCCAGCACAATACAGGTCCTTCTGCCCATGATGTTGTTTCAAGCTTATAACCTAGTCAGGGATCGATCTGTTTGGCCCATGACTTTCAAAACCTTTCTAATCCATGTTCCAATTCAAGATTCTTTCAAAAGATGTTAACATACCTGCATCAGTCTCTTCCTTTGGCAAATGATTCCACCATTAGTGTCAAAAACTCTGCCCCTCTTAAATTTTATTAAATGCCTCCCCTCTCACCTTAAACCTATGCCCCCCAGTTCTTGATTAACTAATCCTGTGCAAAAAGCTAAGTGCTTTCACCTATCAATGCCCCTCATGATTTTATACACCTCTAGAAGATCACTTTGTGTTCGAAGGAATAAAGTCTTCGCCTACCCAGCCTCTCTCTATAACTCACTCCTTCAATAATATTGATACCTTTCCTGTAGATAGGTGACCAGAACTGCACAGACTTCTCCAAACTCAGCCTTACCAACATCTTATACAACTTCAACATAACATCCCAACTCCTGTACTCAGTGTCCTCATTTATGAAGGCTAATGAGTCAAATGTTTTCTTTACCACCCTGTCTACCTGTGGTACCACTTACAAAGGATTATAGACTTGTATTCCCAGGTCACTTTGTTCTGCTGCTGTGTCTGGAGACTTTGCCTTGCAGCCTTGTCAAGTTCTACCACCGGAGTGAGATCGGAGCCTTGCTGTGTCAAGACAGGGAACTGTCTATCGTTGAGTTGGAACTGTCTCTGTGTCCACACCTTTGCTAGGTAGGTCTGGCCGATTGCCGCTACCTAGTGTTGGGAACCGTCTCTGTGCCCACGCCTTCTCTAGGTAGGTCCGGCCATTTGCTGCTACCTAGTGTTGGGAACCGTCTCGGTGTCCACGCCTTCGCTAGGTAGGTCCGGCCATTTGCTGCTACCTAGTGTTGGGAACCACCCTGTCATGTTCAACATTCTATGTAGAGCCCCGGCCCCAAGTCCTGTTCACAAGGAGGGGTCCCAGCTCTGTGTTCCGTGTACTAGTCCCGGCCCTAAGTCCTGTTCCCAAGGAGGGGTCCCGGCTCTGTTCCATGTCCATGTGTTCCTGTCTTTCAAGTCCAAGGTGCCACGTTCCTGTACTCTAGACCAAGGCTCTGTGTTCTGCATTCCTATCATCCCAGGTCCAAGATTCTGAGGTTCCTGTCATTCCAAGTCCAAGGCTCGGCTGTTCCTGAGTACCAAGGCAAGACTTCGTGTTCTCGTCCTGTCCATGTGCCTCATTCTGTGCTGGAGTTCCTGCATCCTGTCCATGTGCCTCGTCCTGTCCCTATGCCTCGTCCTGTCCATGTGCCCCCTCGTCCTGTCCCTGTGCCTCGTCCTGTACTGGAGTTCCTGCGTCCTGTCCATGTGCCTCGTCCTGTCCATGTGCCCCCTCGTCCTGTCCATGTGCCCCCTCGTCCTGTCCCTGTGCCTCGTCCTGTCCATGTGCCCCCTCGTCCTGTCCATGTGCCTCGTCCTGTCCCTGTGCCTCGTCCTGTCCATGTGCCCCCTCGTCCTGTCCCTGTGCCCCCTCATCCTGTCCATGTGCCTCGTCCTGTCCATGTGCCTCGTCCTGTCCATGTGCCCCCTCGTCCTGTCCCTGTGCCCCCTCGTCCTGTCCATGTGCCCCCTCGTCCTGTCCATGTGCCTCGTCCTGTCCCTGTGCCTCGTCCTGTCCATGTGCCTCATCCTGTCCATGTGCCTCGTCCTGTCCATGTGCCTCGTCCTGTCCATGTGCCCCCTCGTCCTGTCCCTGTGCCCCCTCGTCCTGTCCATGTGCCTCGTCCTGTCCATGTGCCTCGTCCTGTCCCTGTGCCTCGTCCTGTCCCTGTGCCCCCTCGTCCTGTCCATGTGCCCCCTCGTCCTGTCCATGTGCCCCCTCGTCCTGTCCATGTGCCTCGTCCTGTCCCTGTGCCTCGTCCTGTCCCTGTGCCCCCTCGTCCTGTCCATGTGCCTCGTCCTGTCCATGTGCCTCGTCCTGTCCATGTGCCTCGTCCCGTCCTGTCCATGTGCCTCGTCCTGTCCCTGTGCCTCGTCCTGTCCATGTGCCTCGTCCTGTCCATGTGCCTCGTCCTGTCCCTGTGCCTCGTCCTGTCCATGTGCCTCGTCCTGTCCATGTGCCCCCTCGTCCTGTACTGGAGTTCCTGCGTCCTGTCCATGTCCCTCATCCTGTGCTGGAGTTCTCTCGTCCTGTGCTGGAGTTCCCTCGTCCCGCCCATGTGCCTCGTCCTGTCCCTGTGCCTCGTCCTGTGCTGGAGTTCCCTCGTCCTGTGCTGGAGTTCCCTTGTCCTGTGCTGGAGTTCCCTCATCCTGTGCTGGAGTTCCCTCGTCCTGTGCTGGAGTTCCCTCGTCCTGCCCATGTGCCTCGTCCTGTCCATGTGCCTCGTCCTGTGCTGGAGTTCCCTTGTCCTGCCCAGGAGTCTCTTGTTCTGTCCTGTAGCCTCGCCTAGTACTGTCTCCCAAGACCAAGTCATGTCTTTGCCCAGTTCCGGGGTCTGAGCCCGAGTCAAGACCCGGGTTCTGGGTCCTTGTCCAGTCTCCGGCTCAGAGTCCAAGTCCAGGCTCCCAGTTCCTAGTTCCTTGTCCTGGTCCTGCTTGCCTAGCCAATGTCCTAGCCCAAGTCTGTGTTCTTGTCCCAGATCCTAGTCTGCATCCAGTCACATCCCTAACCCAGCTCTCCAGTCAAGCCCTGTTCCTGGTACTTCAGTGTCTGTGTCTTGTATTTGGGTCCGCTCCCAGTGCCTACCTTATGACACGTAGTGGTGAAACGAAGGTGACCAAATGATCCTGAGCTGCTGAGGCGTTGTGTTGCCAGGACGTAGGAATTGAAGAACCCTGTTGTGCGGAGACTTCCAGCGGCTGGGGTTAAGGGGCCTTAGAGGCAGCTACAGGTTCTCCTGAATGTGGGTTTAGAGGTTTGGGGTTCGTTGCCCTTTAACCCTTACCAGGGTCCAGTCCGCATGGGGCCCAACTGCAGACTGCAATTTCCAGCTTCTGTTATTTGCCTCCCTGCCCATACGTAGCCTTGTAAGTTCTGGTAGTCAGGAGCAAGCCAGTAGTGTGTTAACCTCAATACCTTTGATGAGGTAGTTATGAGGGTGATTGATAAATTCGTGGCCTAAGGTAGAAGGAGTCAATTTTAGAAAATCTAGCACATTTATTTTTCAACATAGTCCCCTCCTACATGTGCACACTTAGTCCAGCGGCCGTGGAGCATACGGATCCCTTCTTTGTAGAAGTGGTCCACAGCAGGGGTGATTGATAAGTTCGTGGCCTAAGGTAGAAGGGGATGAGTTATATAGCTCTCGTTACATACATGTGCAGTTCAACTCTTTGAGTGAAAATGCAGACAATTTGAAGTTTCTCCTCATCTCCTTCCACCTTAGGCCATGAACTTAACAATCATCCCTCGTATATCTGAACTTGATGGGACCTGCTGTGGTGGATTGGGTGTCACCAGGGCTCTGACTTGGAACCATTGTCCTACCTACATTGCATCCAACTCCAGGATGTCCTTGGGTATCCTAACGGTAATTTATAGGGAGGGGTTAGATCAGGAGATGTGTGGAAGTTAATGGAGAGATTAAATCAAGTGGAAATTAAGGGAGAGGTTGTCGGAAATGTATGGAGCCTTGAAGGGAATTGGTAGAACCTTTATTTTCAGGTGAGTTTCTGTGTGAGGGCAGATTGCTGTAAAATTAGTGTTTGGCTATGCGAGGGGTAATCTAGGAAATGTTCACTCACTGAATGAATAGTTGTCAAAAGGCATGGTTCTCTTTGACAAAGCAGCAGAAGGCAACCAGTGCAGACAAGGTAGGTGAACAACACTGAGGTACATTCCTGACAGGTTACCTGCGTCGTACACCCAGGGTGCTCTCTTCAGTTTCCTGATGAGGTAACCATAGCCTTTGGCCAGGAGCAGATTTCGTCAGGAGGTGCCCTGCCTTTACTGAGCACTACACTCTCCAGTTGGCGGGTCAGCGGTGGTGACCAAGCCACTGTCCATCTGCTACTGACTTCTAGCTCAACTCCTTTCATCTGCTCTATGTCCAGCAAGAGGCTCCTCCCCCATCCTGTGGGCTGCTTGGTTCTTGCTCTTTTCGTCAAGGCCCAGCACAGACAACAACCTCCATGCCGACCTCGACAACCGATCTCTATGGGGAATAGCCAGGTCTGCCATCCTTTGTCCCTGCACTCCTGGAATAAGGACTGGTACTTCAGGGCCTTCCTCTTGTGAGTCTCCTCACATCCTTCCTCCCGTGCCACTGTGAGCTCCACCAGGATGAGATTCTTGTCTTTGGTGGACTACAGTATGATGTCTGGTCGAGGTGTGGTTTGCACAGTGCCGGGAACTGCAGCTTCCTCCCAACATCGAGCCTCGTCTTCTATGATTTGGCAGTTTGCAGCAGATTAGATTTAGGCCTCTTTGATATGACCGGTGTGGCCTTCTCCTTGATGAAAATGACTGCCCTGTATGTCTCTCTGCCAGCTGGTCTCTTTTTATACCTCTCCTGCTCCAGTGTGTCAGCAAGGGACACCAGGATGTTGCTGTGGTGCCATCTACACCGTCCTTGTGTTAAAGCTGTTTTGCATCCTGGCAGTACGCGTGCCAGTGAACCCCGCTGACCACAAACCTTGCAGATGGGATCCGCTCTCAGCCTCCATGTGTGCAGCTGTGTTGGTGTAGGGAGAGTGTCATACACAGACCACAGGAGGAAAGAAATGCAGAAGGGCTCCAGACTCCAAACCCCTACCCAAGTGATCTTGTGCTTGGGAAGGTCCCGTTTCATCCAGGCGCTGTCTCCACTTCTTTCAATACCTACCTTTCATCCTCGCAGTTCTGTATCTTTGCCCGGGCCATGCCCCGCCTACCCCTTGCACACGCACTCCCTCATCGTTGGAAGCGTGCAGAGCTGTCCCAGGCATAGGTTGCCGATGATTTCAGTCAACTGCAGGTAGCTCACTGCCTGGTCTATGGCCGAGTTGGTGGCCCACTCGTGTTGTGACTCCTACTTGGTTTGGTAGCTTGTCATCGGAGATCTTCAGTGTTAATATAACTCTACACTTTTCCACCTTGAACTTCTCCACTACCAATGACAATGAGAGCTGTTGCTGGCCTGATCTTTCGTATAGCCCCAAAGAGGAAAAACTTGGAGGGATCCTCAGCCACCTCCGCAGGTGCTTGACTTTCCTCTCAATGCCTTCTACAGTGGTCATGGGGAACTTGTACACTGTGAAAAGCCAGAATAGCCTTGGTAGACCATTTTGGTACAGCCATGTCTTAAATTTACCAGGGAGTCCAGTTTTGTCGATCCTTTTCAGCAACTGTTCAGTCTGTGATGTTGGCGCTGTCCGTCATTGCTTCATTAAACCACTTTCCAAGACACTTTACGGGTTGTCCTCTGTGGATAGAATGGCTTCCCCCTTCACTTGAAGAGTAAACTTGCTAGTAACCTTACCCTTTTTGATCACTGTGCATCTGGACTTCCTGGCCTTGAAGGTCATCCTAGCCCAGGTGGCTACATTGTCCAGGGTTTCTAATACCCATCTTGCTTGAACATGGGTTACAGTGGTTACTGTGATATCATCCATGAACCCCCCCCCCCCCCCGTATTGGATGCCGAGCTCCAACACTGGGCCTCGGGTTATGTCTGCTGCTGCTGTTATGAGGAGTTTCATACCCATGATGAACAAGATGGTACACCAGTTGGAATCGCTTTTTGGAGGTCTTGCCACCTGGTTGTAAAGTGGGCGGAAGTGAAGCATAGTTTGGATCGTCCTTAGTAACTGTGATCATGTCCTGAGTTACTGGTGGGATATGGTAGTGGTCCAGGCCAACCCAGATGAGGACTTGTGGAATTGATCGGTAGGCATTGGCTAGGTCTAACCAGATGACTGTCAGGTCACCTTTCTTCTGTCTGGCCTTGCAGAGCAATTGGCTGATTGTTGAGCTGTGTTCAAGGTACCCAGAAAAGCCCAGGATGCCAACTGGTTTTAACACAGACTTCTGTGGAACACCACTAGTCACTGGCAGACAGCTAGAAAAACGTCCCTTTATTACCACTCTTTGCCTCCTACCAATTAGCCACTGCTTTATCCATGTTAGAATCTTCCCTGTAATACCTTATCTCTTCAATTTTCTAACATTCCCAATGTGTCTGGTCTCAGGACCCACCCTCACATCCCACCCCCTGGCCCTACAACTGAGCCCTGATGACTGAGATCCCAGCAACAACCCCAGAGTCTTGTTTGGTATCCTTAGACTTTTGTAATATTCAGAATTCCTCCTCCTCCTCACACCTCCTGAATCAGACGCATCACTCTCTGGCTGTAATTCCAGCTCACATATCTCCCTAGGCACAAAGACAAAACTTGCCAAAGACACACAAACTTTGGGTCAATATCAGAAATAAGGAGGGGTGTGTGACTGGATCACATGATGTAGGTGTGTGATGGCAGATGGAGGTGGAGCCAATAGGAGGTGGCAATAGGATGAAAGGGCAGAGGATGGAACATCAGATAGAGGGGCTAGTATAGTAGTGATGGGCTGAAGACCCCTTGCTGTATGGCTCTGAGACTGTGGTATACAGTATTTGCGGAAGCATGCCTCTGTGACTGGGAAGTTGCAATCAGGTTGTTATGTGAAACACAAGAGTAAGGGAG
This sequence comes from Mobula hypostoma, assembly GCF_963921235.1. Lineage (NCBI taxonomy): Eukaryota > Metazoa > Chordata > Chondrichthyes > Myliobatiformes > Myliobatidae > Mobula > Mobula hypostoma. The sequence continues at coordinate 30,272,607 of NC_086125.1, forward strand.
CAGTCAGATGGACAACAAGTTCTGTGACAATTGAAGAGGCTCCACTCTGGGTGTCTGCCCCAGAAGGGCCAGATCTTGAGGAGGAGGGAGGGTGCCCTGTTTGAGGTTGCAAGGCAGAGCAGGAGGGGGTCCTTGGTGGGGTGGGCTGATGGAAAAAAGGGATGGGGACGGGGAACGGTGGGGAGAGAGGAGAATAGTGTCGTGTGAGGGTGGGAGGAGGGAGTGAGGGAGTGGGGTCCTGAGTGAGGTAGGAGGGAAGGAAGTGAGAGGGAGAGGCAAGTGGGAGGGAGGGGGGCATGAGGGAGCTCCTGTGAGAAGTTGGGATGTGGGAGGAGGTAGTGGAAAGAGGGTCCTGTGTGAGGTTGGAGGGTGGAATTGGAAGCAGAAAGCTCTGTGGTGAACGCAGTTGAGAGATGGCAGTGTTTCTGGGGAATAGTTACTTGGAGAAGTAGAATGGGTGGGGGTTCAGACTCAGGAGCCGATCACATCCTCTGCAATATCAGTACCAGTTCAAGAGCTCGGAGTTCTCGGGGAGCTCGGTGTAGTTGGAAGGACAGGACACCTGACGCAGCTGTGAATGCACAACCTACGATAATGGGCAGAGCCGAATGAAGCTGGGATCCGTGAAACCTATTGACATTAAATGAGAACACATTCCCAGGACCTGTTTTATTTGCATTTTTTGTCTTTATCTGCACATTAGTGGTTTGTCAGCCTTTATTTAGAATCAGAATCAGGTTTAGTATCACCGGCATTTGTTGTGAAATTTGTTAACTTGGTAGCAGCAGTACAATGCAATACATGATAATATAGAAAAAAAAGTAAATCAGTTATAGCACTTATATATGTTAAATGTATGTTAAATAGTTAAGTTGAATGTAGTGCAAAACAAATATAATAAAAGTGAGGTAGTGTTCATGGATTCAATGTCCATTGAGGAATTGGATGACAGAGGTGAAGAAGCCGTTCCTGAGTGTGAGCTGTTCTTGAGACATCGAAACATCCTTCCTGATAGTAACAATACAACATGGCATAACCTGGGTGATGGCTGTCCTTAATAATGGATGATGCATTTCTGAGGCATCACTCATTGAAGGTGACTTGGATATTTTGGGGGCTAGTATCCAAGATGGAGCTGACTAATCTTGCAACTTTCTGTAGCTTCTTTCAATCCTGTGCTGTGGCCCCCCCCCCACCCCCAAACCAGGCAGGCTGTCAGAATTCTCTGTGGTACATCTGTAGAAATTTTTGAGTATTTCAGGTGACAAACCAAATTTCCTCAAACTCCTGAGAGAAACATAAAAAACCTACAGCAAATACAATGACCTTTGGCCTACAATGCTGTGCTGAACATGTACTCACTTTCGAAATTACCTAGGGTTACCCATAGCCCTCTATTTTTCTAAGCTCCATGTACCTATCCAGGAGTCTCTTAAAAAAACCCTATTGTATCCGACTCCACCACCATTGCCGGTAGCCCATTCCACGCACTCACCACTCCCTGCGTAAAAAAAACAACTCACCCCTGACATCTCCTCTGTACGTACTTCCAGGCACCTTAAAACTGTGCCCTCTCGTGTTAGCCATTTCAGCCCTGGGGAAAAAGCCTCTGACTATCCACACGATCAATGCCTTTCATCATCTTATACATCTCTCATCCTCCGTCGCTCCAAGGAGAAAAGTCATAGTCATCGTCATAGTCATACTTTATTAATCCCGGGCGAAATTCACTCAACCTACTCTCGTACGGCATGCTCCCCAATCCAGGCAACATCCTTGTAAATCTCCTCTGCACCCTTTCTATAGTTTCCACATCCTTCCTGTAGTGAGGTGACCAGAACTGAGCACAATACTCCAAGTGGGGTCTGACCAGGATCCCATATAGCTGTAACATTACCTCTCAGCACTTAAACTCAATCCCACGACTGATGAAGGCCAATGCACCGTATGCCTTCTTAACCACAGAGTCAACCTGCATAGCAGCTTTGAGTGTCCTGTGGACTCGGACCCCAAGATCCCTCTGATGCTCTACACTGCCAAGAGCCTTGCCATTAATGCTAAATTCTGCCATCATATTTGACCTACCAAAATGAACCACCTCACACTTATCTGGGTTGAACTCCATCTGCCACTTCTCAGCCCAGTTTTGCATCCTATCAATGTCCCGCTGTAACCTCTGATAGCCCTCCACACTATCCACAACACCCCCAACCTTTGTGTCATCAGCAAATTTACTAATCCATCCCTCCACTTCCTCATCCAGGTCATTTGTAAAAAATCATGAAGAGAACAGATCCCTGAGGTGCACAACTGGTGACTGACCTCCATGCAGAATATGACCCACCTACAACCACTTTTTGCCTTCTCTGAGCAAGCCAATTCTGGATCCACAAAGCAATGTCTCCTTCGATCCTGTGCCTCTTTACTTTCTCAATAAGCCTTGAATGGGTATTTTATCAAATGCCTTGCTGAAATCCATATACACGACATCTAATGCTCTACCTTCATCAACGTGTTTAGTCACATCCTCAAAAAATTCAATCTGGCTTGTAAGGCATGACCTGCATTTGATAAAGCCATGCTGACTATTTCTAATCATATTATGCCTCTCCAAGTGTTCATAAATTCTGCCTTTCAGGATCTTTTCCATCAACTTACCAACCACTGAAGTAAGACTCACTGGTTTATAATTTCCCGGGCTATCTCTACTCCCTTTCTTGAATAAGGGAACAACAGCTGCAACCCTCCAATCCTCCAGAACCTCTCCCGTCCTGATTGATGATGCAAAGATCATTGCCAGAGGCTCAGCAATCTCCTCCCTTGCCTCCCACAGTAGCCTGGGGTACATCTCGTCTGGTCCCGGAGACTTATCCAGCTTGATGCTTTCCAAAAGCTCCAGCACATCCTCTTTCTTAATGTCTATATGCTCAAGCTTTTCAATCTGCTGTAAGTCATCCCTACAATTGCCAAGATCCTTTTTCGTAGTGAATACTGAAGCAAAGTATTCATTGTTACGTACCCCGTAACTGGGTTGCCAAACCAGCAGAAATGGATCACTCAGTTGGAGTCTGGATTACTAGAACTAAGAAAGTTTTATTAAAGAAACAAGCAACACAGTACTCTAATCAAAAGGATAATAAATGCAACAGTTCGGCAATGATAAACACACATCTACACAGAATTAAGATAACAGGATCAATCAAGCTCTATCGTCGTCTAGGGGTAAATGACCAGTTTCAAAGTGACGCAAAGTTCAGTTCAATTGAATTGTTCAGTTCGCAGTAATCACTGTCATGGGAGATGGACAGTGTGGGGGGAAGGAGAGAGAGAGCAAAACTAATGAATATTCAAACGGCTTCCACACAGACCTTCGACATTCTTCGCAGTCAGCTTTCAGGCGAGCCCTTTGTGATGTCTTCTGAGGTCACCGACCTTGACCCCTCCGTTTCCAGATACGATCGTTTCTCTAGGTGAACCTGGCACCCAGGCAAGGGTGGACACACACCAGGTTCCCGCTGATCGTGCCTTTCCACCCTGTGCGTCTATGGCTTGGTCCCGCGACCAGCCGTCCAAAGCTTCCCACCGACTTGTGGGAGACGCACCGCTTCCAGGGTCTCGTTACCTCGGGGTGTCGTGTGTGTATTGCCTTAGCGAACCTGTCCCTTTTTATCCCCCTGCTGGGGTATCGCCTGTCCATCACTTCAAACAGTTCAGGGTTCATAGGGGGAGCTGATCTTGACAGCTCTCCTTCCGTTAAACTCTCCCGTCCCTTCATTAACATCTTCAAATACTGCTCCATTGTTTTCCTTATCTCTCTTTCTCCTGAAGACAGGTGGCAGACCAACTGGTGATCCCACTGGTGTCAGCACAGGCCAGCTAACATCTTAATCTATGTGTATTCTCGTCACATCATTAAATACCTCAGCTATCTCCTCCAGTTCTTTACCCACTTTTCCACTGTCACACTTGATAGGTCCTATTCTCTCACATATTCCTCTTGCTCTTCACATACTTGTAGAATGCCTTGGGGTTTTCCTTAATTCTGCTCGCCAAGGCCTTCTCTTGGCCCATTTTGGCTCTCCTAATTTCATTCTTAAGCTTCTTCCTGCTAGCTTTAAAATCTTCCAGATCTCTATCATCTAGTTTTTTGAACTTTTTGTGAGCTTTTCATTTCTTCTTGACTAGATGAAATACCTAATGAAATATAGCTGCCGTTTTGCATTCTTTATAGCTGCATCAATATGTTGGGACCAGGTTAGATCCTCAGAGATCTTGACACCCAGGTACATGAAATTGCTCACTCTCTCCACTTCTGATCCCTCTATGACGATTGGTTTGTGTTCCCTTGTCCTGTCCTTTCTGAAATCCACAATCAGCTCTTTGGTCTTACTGACATTGAGTGCAAGGTTGTTGCTACAACATCACTCAGCTAGCTGGTATATCTCGCTCCAATATGCCCTTTCGTCTCCATCTGAGATTCTGCCAACAGTATTTGTATCACCATCGGCTATACTTAACCACACAGTCATGGATATAGAGAGAGTAGAGTAGGGGCTAAGCACTCATCCCTGAGGTGTGCCGGTGTTGATCGTCAGCGAGGAGGAGATGTTATCACCAATCCACACAGATTGTGGTCTTCCGGTTAGGAAGTCAAGGATCTAATTATAGAGGGAGCTACAGAGACCCAGATTCTGTAGCTTATCAATCAGGACTGTAGGAATGATGGTGTTATACGCTGAGGTATAGTCAATAAACAGCATCCTGCCCTGGGTGTTTGTACTGTCCAGGTGATCTAAGGCCGCGTGAAGAGCCACTGAGATTGCATCTGCTGTTGACCTATTGTGGCAAGAGGCAAATTGCAGTGGGTCCAGGTCCTTGCTGAGGCAGGAGTTGATTCTAGCCATGACCAACCTCTCAAAGCATTTCATCACCATAGATGTGAGTGCTACTAGGCGATAGTTATTAAGGCAGTTCACACTACTCTTGGGTATTGGTATAATTTTTTGCCTTTTTGAAGCAGGTGGGAATTTCCAACCGTAGCAAAGAGAGGTTGAAAAATTCCTTTAATACACCCGACAGTTGGTTGGCACAAGTTTTCGAAGCCTTACTGGGTACTCCATCGGGGCCTGCTGCCTTGTGAGGGTTCACCCTCCTGAAAGACAACCTGTCATTGGCCTCCAAGACAGGTGTCACAGGGTCACTGGGTACAGCAGGGATCTTCACAGCTGTAGTTACATCCTCCCTTTCCAAGCAGGCATAAAAGGCGTTGAGTTCATCTGGTAGTGAAGCGTCACTGCCATTCAGGCCTTGTAGTAAGTTAATGTTAGTAAGTTAAGCTAGAGTTGATGTCCATCTGATGTTGCCTCCAACCTCGCTTGGAATTGTTTCTTCACTCTTGAAGTAGCCCTCCACACATCATACCTGGTTTTCTGTCTAGGTCGCCAGACTTAAATGCCACAGACCTAGCCCTCAGCAGACCACAAATCGCCTGGTTCATCCACGAGTTTTGGTTTGAGAAGGTACAGCAAAATTTCATAGGCACACACTCATCCGCACAGGTTTCAATGAAATCAGAAACAAACGCTGCATACTTATCCAGATTCAAAGATGAATCCCTGAATACAGTCCAGTCCACCGATTCAAAGCAGTCCTGTAGGCGCTCCCGTGCTTCCCTTGTCCAAACCTTCTCGGTCCTCACTGCTGGTGCTGCAGTCTTCAGTCTCTGCCTGTACTCAGGGAGTAGAAGTACAGCCAGGTGATCAGACTTGCCGAAGTGTGAGGTGGGATAGTGCTTGATCTTAGTGTAACAGTGATCCAGTGTGTTAGTTCCTCTGGTATTACAAGTGATTTGTTGATGATAATTATTTAGTGACTTTTTCAAGCTGGCTATTCATAAATAGCTAGTTGTTCATAAATATTGTGTTCCTTTATTTTCATATAAATGCCTGCAAGAAAATGAATCTCAAGGTGATCTGTGGTGACATACTGTACAGGTGCTTTGTTAATGGATTTAGCTTGACTTTGATTTTGACCAAGTGCATCCTAGGATGACGTGGGAAGCCAGGAAAGAAAGTACTGGGGCTTTGGCAATGGTTTTTGTATCTCCCTTAGCCACAGGCAACATACCAGAAGGCCGCAGGGTAGATAATGTCACGCCTTTATTTAAGAATGGCTGTAAGGACAATGAGGATCAGGGAGGCTAAAGACAGGTACAGGAGGAAGCTTGAGTAGAAACTCCAGCAGAACAACATGAGAGAGGTCTGGAGGGGGATGAGGACCATCACTGGGTTCCAGTAAACTAGCAACAGAGGAGCTGAAAGCAGTGTGGACAGGGCCAACAAACTTAACCTGTTCTTTAACAGATTTGACATTGTGACCCCTGCCCATCCACCACATGAGCCATCTGTTGTCGGCCCCCAACCAACACATATTCCACTCTCCCCTCCTACCCCTCCTCACAGTCCCCCGCCCTGCTCTCATGACTATACCCCTTCCCCACACAAAACCACCATGGTGGGCTTCACGGCTGAACAGGTGAGAAGACAGCTGAAACGTCTCAACCCAAGCAAGGCTGCAGGACCGGATGGTGTCAGCACCAGGGTGCTCAAAGCCTGTGCCCCTCAGCTATGTGGAGTACTTCACCATGTATTCAACCTGAGCCTGAGGCTCCGGAGGGGTCCTGTACTGTGGAAGACGTCCTGCCTCGTCCCTGTGCCGAAGATACGGCGCCCCAGCGGCGTCAGTGACTACAGATCGGTGGCATTGACCTCCCACATCATGAAGACCCTGGAGAGACTTGTTCTAGATCTGCTCCGGCCTATGGTCAGGCCACACTTAGATCCCCTCCAGTTTGCCTACCAGCCCTGACTAGGAGTTGAAGATGCCATCGTCTACCTGATGAACCGTGTTTACGCCCACCTGGACAAGCCAGCGAGCACTGTGAGGGTCATGTTTTTTGACTTCTCCAGTGCATTCAACACCATCTGCCCTGCTCTGCTGGGGGAGAAGCTGACAGCGATGCAGGTGGATGCTTCCCTGGTGTCATGGATTCTTGATTACCTGACTGGCAGACCACAGTACGTGTGCTTGCAACACTGTGTGTCTGACAGAGTGATCAGCAGCACTGGGGCTCCACAGGGGACTGTCTTGTCTCCCTTTCTCTTCACCATTTACACCTCGGACTTCAACTACTGCACAGAGTCTTGCCATCTTCAGAAGATTTCTGATGACTCTGCCACAATTGAATGCATCAGCAAGGGAGATGAGGCTGAGTACAGGGCTACAGTAGGAAACTGTCATATGGTGTGAGCAGAATTATCTGCAGCTTAATGTGAAAAAGACTAAGGAGCTGGTGGTAGACCCGAGGAGAGCTAAGGTACCGGTGACTCCTGTTTCCATCCAGGGGGTCAGTGTGGACATGGTGGAGGATTACAAATACCTGGGGATATGAATTGACAATAAACTGGACTGGTCAAAGAACACTGAGGCTGTCTATAAGAAGGGTCAAAGCCGTCTCTATTTCCTGAGGAGACTGAGGTCCTTTAACATCTGCCGGATGATGCTGAGGATGTTCTACGAGTCTGTGGTGGCCAGTGCTATCATGTTTGCTGTTGTGTGCTGGGGCAGCAGGCTGAGGGTAGCAGACACCAGCAGAATCAACAAACTCACTCGTCAGGCCAGTGATGTTGTGGGGATGGAACTGGCCTCTCTCACGGTGGTATCTGAAAAGAGGATGCTGTCTAAGTTGCATGCCATCTTGGACAATGTCTCCCATCCACTACATAATGTACTGGGTGGGCACAGGAGTACATTCAGCCAGAGACTCATTACACCGAGATGCAACACAGAGCGTCATAGGAAGTCATTCCTGCCTGTGGCCATCAAACTTTACAACTCCTCCCTTGGAGGGTCAGACACCCTGAGCCGATAGGCTGGTCCTGGACTTATTTCATAATTTACTGGCATTATTTACATATCAGGGAAAGTGAAGAGGTGATAGACAGGAGCTACAGGGAGGTAGTCATCCCTAGGCTACAGGAGTCAGAACACTGGGTCACTGTCAAGAGAGGGAAGGGAAATGCCCGGATAGTGGAGAGCACACCTGGGCTGTCCCCCTCAGCAACAAATATCTTGTTCTGGATGCTGTTGAGGGGGATGACCTGACAGGGGACACCCACGGTGACCGGGTCTCTGGGACTGAGCCTGGCGCTGTTGTGCAGGAGAGAAGGAGGGAGAAGGGAAATGCGGTAGTCATGGGGGATTCCATAGTCAGGGGAACGGACAGGAGATTCTGTGAGCCTGACAGAGATACCCGCATGGTGTGTTGCCTCCCAGGTGCCAGGGTACGGGATGTCTCGGATCAGGTCCTGAATATTCTGAAGGGGGAGGGTGAGCAGCCAGTTCTCTTGGTAAATGTTGGTACCAATGACATAGATAGGACAAAGGAGGAGGTCCTGAAGAGAGATTTCTGGGAGTTAGGAAGGAAGCTGAGAAGCAGGACCTCCAGGGTAGTAATCTCAGGATTGCTACCTGTGCCACGTGCTAGCGAGGGCAAGAGTAGTCGGATCAGGCAGATGAATGCCTGGCTGAGAGACTGGTGTAGGGGGCAGGGCTTCAGATTCTTGGATAATTGGGATCTCTTCTGGGGGAAGTATGACCTGTTCAAAAAGGACAGGTTACACCTGAACCCGAAGGGGACCAATATCCTGGCGGGAAAGTTTAATAGAGCTGTTAGGGAGGGTTTAAACTAATTTGGCAGGGGGATGGGAACTGGAATGATAGAGCGGAGGAAGGGGAAAACAGAAATAAATCTAAGATAGTGAGCAGTGAAGATGTCAGGAAAGACAGGCAGGTGATGGGGCAAATGTGTAGCCATTGGGATGAGTTGCAGTGCAATAAAGTTGCAATGAAATCAAAGCAAAAAGTATCAAATACTGGTCTTAAGGTGTTGTACTTAAATGCACACAGCATAAGGAATAAGGTGGATGATCTTGTTGTACAGCTACAGATTGGCAGGTATGATATTGTGGCCATCACTGAGACGTGGCTAAAGGATGCATGTCTCTGGGAGCTGAACGTCCAAGGATACACGATGTATCGGAAGGATAGGAAGATAGGCAGAGGGGGAGGCGTGGCTTTATTGGTAAGAAATGATATTAAATCATTAGAAAGAGGTGATGTAGGATCGGAAGGTGCAGAATCTTTATGGGTTGAGCTAAGGAATAGCAGGGGTAAAAGGACCCTGATGGCAGTTATTTATAGGCCTCCAAACAGCTGCAGGGATGTGGACTACAAATTACAACTGGAAATAGAAAAGGCCTGTCAGAAGGGCAGTGTTATGATAATTGTGGGGGATTTTAACATGCGAGTAGATTGGGAAAATCAGTTCAGCACTGGATCTCAAGAGAGAGAATTTGTAGAATGTCTGCGAGATGGCTTTTTAGAACAGCTTGTTGTTGAGCCCACTAGGGGATCGGCTGTACTGGATTGGGTATTGTGTAATGAACCAAAGGTGATTAGAGAGATTGAGGTGAAGGAACCCTTAGGAGACAGTGATCATAACATGATTGAGTTCACTGTGGAATTAGAAAAAGAGAAGCCGAAATCTGATGTGTCGGTGTTTCAGTGGAGTAAAGGAAACTACAGTGGCATGAGAGAGGAACTGGCCAAAGTTGACTGGAAAGGGACACTGGCGGGAAAGACGGCAGAGCAGCAGTGGCTGGAGTTTATGCGAGAAATGAGGAATGTGTAAGACAGGTATATTCCAAAAAAGAAGAAGTTTTCGAGAGGAAAAAGGATGCAACCATGGTTGACAAGAGAAGTCAAAGCCAAAGTTAAAGCTAAGGAGAGGGCATACAAGGAAGCAAAAATTAGTGGGAAGACAGAGGATTGGGAAGTCTTTAAAACCTTACAAAAGGAAACCAAGAAGGTCATTAAGAGAGAAAAGATTAACTATGAAAGGAAACTAGCAAATAATATCAAAGAGGATACTAAAAACTTTTTCAAGTATATAAAGAGTAAAAGACAGGTGAGAGTAGATATAGGACCGATAGAAAATGATACTGGAGAAATTGTAATGGGAGATGAGGAGATGGCAGAGGAACTGAACAAGTATTTTGCATCAGTCTTCACTGAGGAAGATAGCAGGATACCGGACACTCAAGGGTGGCAGGGAAGAGAAGTGTGCGCAGTCACAATTACGACAGAGAAGGTACTCAGGAAGCTGAATAGGCTAAAGGTCGATAAATCTGGTGGACCAGATGGAATGCACCCTTGTGTTCTGAAGGAAGTAGCTGTGGAGATTGCGGAGGCATTAGCGATGATCTTTCAAAAGTCGATAGATTCTGGCATTGTTCTGGAAGACTGGAAGATTGCAAATGTCACTCCGCTATTTAAGAAGGTGGCAAGGAAGCAAAAAGGAAATTATAGACCTTTTAGCTTGACGTCGGTGGTTGGGAAGTTGTTGGAGTTGATTGTCAAGGATGAGGTTACAGAGTACCTGGAGGCATATGACAAGATAGGCAGAACTCAGCATGGATTCCTTAAAGGAAAATCCTGCCTGACAAACCTATTACAATTTTTTGAGGAAATTACCAGTAGGCTAGACAAGGGAGATGTAGTGGATGTTGTATATTTGGATTTTCAGAAGGCCTTTGACAAGGTGCCACACATGAGGCTGCTTAACAAGATAAGAGCCCATGGAATTACGGGAAAGTTACATATGTGGATAGAGCGTTGGCTGATTGGCAGGAAACAGAGAGTGGGAATAAAGGGATCCTACTCTGGTTGGCTGCCGGTTACCAGTGGTGTTCTACAGGGGTCCGTGTTGGGGCCGCTTCTTTTTACATTGTACATCAACGATTTGGATTATGGAATAGATGGCTTTGTGGCTAAGTTTACCGACGATACGAAGATAGGTGGAGGGGCCGGTAGTGCTGAGGAAATGGAGAGTCTGCAGAAAGACTTGGATAGATTGGAAGAATGGGCAGAGAAGTGGCCAATGAAGTACAATGTTGGAAAGTGTATGGTTATGCTCTTTGGCAGAAAAAATAAACGGGCAGACTATTATTTAAATGGGGAAAGAATTCAAAGTTCTGAGATGCAACGGGACTTGGGAGTCCTCGTACAGGATTCCCTTAAAGTTAACCTCCAGGTTGAGTCGGTAGTGAAGAAGGCGAATGCAATGTTGGCATTCATTTCTAGAGGAATAGAGAATAGGAGCAGGGATGTGATGTTGAGGCTCTATAAGGCGCTGGTAAGACCTCACTTGGAGTACTGTGGGCAGTTTTGGTCTCCTTATTTAAGAAAGGATGTGCTGACGTTGGAGAGGGTACAGAGAAGATTCACTAGAATGATTCCCGGAATGAGAGGGTTAACATATGAGGAACGTTTGTCCGCTCTTGGACTGTATTCCTTGGAGTTTAGAAGAATGAGGGGAGACCTCATAGAAACATTTCAAATGTTAAAAGGCATGGACAGAGTGGATGTGGCAAAGTTGTTTCCCATGATGGGGGAGTCTAGTACGAGAGGGCATGACTTCAGGATTGAAGGGCGCCCTTTCAGAACAGAAATGCGAAAAAATTTTTTTAGTCAGAGGGTGGTGAATCTATGGAATTTGTTGCCACGGGCAGCAGTGGAGGCCAAGTCATTGGGCGTATTTAAGGCAGAGATTGATAGGTATCTGAGTAGCCAGGGCATCAAAGGTTATGGTGAGAAGGCGGGGCAGTGGGACTAAATAGGATAAAATGGATCAGCTCATGATAAAATGGCAGAGCAGACTCGATGGGCTGAATGGCCTACTTCTGCTCCTTTGTCTTATGGTCTTATGGTCTATATTACTACTTAACTATTTATGGTTCTATTACTATTTATTATTTATGGTGCAACTGTAACAAAAACCAATTTCCCCTGGGATCAATAAAGTATGATTATGACTATGAGTTCAAGAGTGGGCAACATCAAAGTCAAATTCATTGTCATGTGCACAAGTACGTGTGTGCACGTGTGCAATAAAAGACTTACTTGCAGCAGCATCACCGATTCACAAGGAAAACATAAATTATACACAATTTTTACAAGCAGGAGTACAATTACAAAGCAGCCCAAAATCAGAAAAAATCAATGTCAATTGTAATGTAAAACTTTAAAAAGGCATAGAATTGCTATACTGAGTTTGAGATTAGTTATTGGAAGTGTTTCTGAAAGACAAAATCTACCTACACATTTGGGAAGGCAAATACTGATTAGAGATAGCCAGCATGGCTTTGTGTGTGGGAGAGTATGCCCTACAAATCTGAGGTTTTTCCAGAGGTGACCAAGAAAATTGACAAGGGCGGGGTGGTAGAACACAAAATATTCTGCAGATGCTGGGGTCAAAGCAACACTCACAACACACTGGAGGAACTCAGCAGGTCGGGCAGCATCCGTGGAAATGATCAGTCAACGTTTCGGGCCGGAACCTTCGTCTGGACTGAAGAGGGAGGGGGCGGGGGCCCTATAAAGAAGGTGGGGGGAGGGTGAGAAGGAGAAGGCTGATAGGTTAAAGGTGAAAAACAGTGAGGGGAAAGATAAAGGGGTGGGGGAGGTGTCCAGTAAGGGGAAAGATAAAGGGGTGGGGGAGGGACCTACTGTAGGTAACCGTAGTCTTTCTCATTACCCTGAGGCACTGCAGGGCACGTATCTGTGTTACTGCATTGGAGCTAATGCAGAAAGATCCAGGAGACAGTCTGTGCCTTCTTCCAGGGCAACACTGTTTCACTGTTTACAATTTACCATGTGAAACTAGGACCCAGTAATGTACAACTTAATGTTACCCAAACAAAACAGGAAACTCTCAAATAACGAGTACAACAACTAGGCCATTAATCAGCGCATATCTTGGCCAACACCTTACTGTCACACAAAGAAACAAACAACCCATGTTAAATAACTAGGCGTGGAACATAAATGCAATGAAAACACATTAGGTTGGAAGCAGTTGATTAAAAATTAATTTTAAAAATTAAAAAGTGTACATCGAAACATTCAGTGAAACGCAGTAGAGGGCAGCACTGGGTTGTCTGGAAGATATTGATCACTCTCACTCTCTCACACTCTCTCTCTCTCTCTCTCTCTCTCTCTCACACACACACACACACACACACACACACTCAGGGCTTTCACATGCCGTGGGAGAATGGGTCACTGACCATCTGGGTGGAAACCCCATACATTTTTGACCCTTCCATCACTCTTAATGTCTCAGGGCAAGGACCTGTGGCTGGCTCCACTAACACCATCATAGTGTAGAGACCAGCTGGTGATCTCTTGGCAATTTATTCTGTGGCTCATCTGTTGCGTCAGTGACCTCTCTGTGTGGAATGGACTCCAGGTTATTGCTGCTGATGAAACAAACCTCTGGGCAGCTGGGACTGGCAAGAGAGATTCACAGCAACCAGTTCAACCTCAGGTTACCCCAACCCAGGCTGTGCATCCAATCTGGCTCTCTCCATCCCAGCTCCCTCCTTGATTCTGGATTCTATTCCTTGTCCCAATTCCAACCCTGAAATCCAGGCTGAGCTCCCAATTGTGAGCCCTGATCCTGGACTCCCCAAGGTTGTTCTCCCCTCCCCCCCAGCCACCTTAATCCCAGGATCTCTTCCTCAGCCCAATCTATCCTTTATCTTAGGTTGATCTCAAGAGAGAGAATTTGTAGAATGTCTGCGAGATGGCTTTTTAGAACAACTTGTTGTTGAGCCCACTAGGGGAGCGGCTGTACTGGATTGGGTATTGAGTAATGAACCAGAGGTGATTAGAGAGATTGAGGTGAAGGAACCCTTAAGAGGCAGTGATCATAACGTGATTGAGTTCACTGTGAAATTTGAAAAGGAGAAGTCAAAATCCGATGTGTCGATATTTCAGTGGAGTAAAGGAAATTACAGTGGCATGAGAGAGGAACTGGCCAAAGTTGATTGGAAAGGGACACTAGTGGGAAGGATGGCAGAGCAGCAGTGACTGGAGTTTATGCGAGAAGTGAGGAAGGTGCAAGACAGACATATTCCAAAAAGGAAGAAATTTTCGAATGGAAAAAGGATGCAACCGTGCCTGACAAGAGAAGTCAAAGCCAAAGTTAAAGCAAAGGAGAGGGCAGACAGGAAGCAGAGGATTGGGAATGTTACATGCTTAAGGAGATCTGGGTTTTTTTGTGAGAATGATACAATGGTCTTTTGGAGGTCACCTGATGTGATTTTTACGCCGATGTGAAGTCACATGTGCACCATGGGAATATATGGGTCGACCCAGGTGATGCAGTAGGTTTTTAGTTTGTAGGTTTCCAGGTAGAACATGCTGTGTCTCTGTTTCTGTTGTGTGTTTGTTTTTGTGATGCAGTTTCATTTTTAAAACGGAGTATTGCGTTCTATTGCAAGATACCATATTATCTGACTGGAAATTTTTGCTAGATGTGTTGATTTACCCGATTCCAACAGTAGAAGGGAGAGTGAAGAATTTATCGAAGCACAGGATTGAAGGATCGAGAGGAGTCGGCATCGTTTGGCAGTTTAATAAAGGATCGACCTTATTGAGTCTTCGTTGGAAGAGTAGCGACCTGCATCGAGGATAAATCTTGCCAAAAAGAGCAAGGAGTTCATGCAAAGGTTTGCTCTCTCTCTAAACGAATTTAAGGTCAGTTGGTTTAAACTGTTTATTTTCGGCATCGTGAAGCCTCTTGCCAGAACCAGCAGGAAAGTCGCGTCTAGGAAGAAATCCTTCTCCAGAGAAGTCTCTCCCAATTGAACGTATAAATCTGTTGGACTTTCGAATTTATCACTTTAAGAACTATATCTGACTGTATCACTTTAAGAACTGTTTTCGCATTTGGAAACATAGAAACATAGAAAATAGGTGCAGGAGTAGGCCATTTGGCCCTTCAAGCCTGCACCGCCATTTATTATGATCATGGCTGATCATCCAACTCAGAACCCCGCCCCAGCCTTCCCTCCATACCCCCTGACCCCCAGAGCCACAAGGGCCATATCTAACTCCCTCTTAAATATAGCCAATGAACTGGCCTCAACTGTTTCCTGTGGCAGAGAATTCCACAGATTCACCACTCTCTGTCTGAAGAAGTTTTTCCTAATCTCAGTCCTAAAAGGCTTCCCCTCTGTCCTCAAACTGTGGCCCCTCGTTCTGGACTTCCCCAACATCGGGAACAATCTTCCTGCATCTAGCCTGTCCAATCCCTTTAGAATTTTATACATTTCAATCAGATCCCCCCTCAATCTTCTAAATTCCAACGAGTACAAGCCCAGTTCATCCAGTCTTTCTTCATATGAAAGTCCTGCCATCCCAGGAATCAATCTGGTGAACCTTCTTTGTACTCCCTCTATGGCAAGGATGTCTTTCCTCAGGTTAGGGGAAACGCTTTAACGCTTTAAGAACCAGTGCCGAGTGACGAGTTGGTGAATGGCTGCAGAACAGTTAACTTCCGGTTAAAGTTTTCATTTGTTTTTTCCTTATCGTTTACCCGTGTTTAATAAATGTTTGGTTGTTTTTATATAACCTGTCTCGATTGATATTCATTATTGCCGGTTACGTAACATAATCTGCGGAGGCTCGTTGGGTTATGTTCCGAATTTGAGTTTAAGTGCTAGTAATTGCCATTTTGATTTGGAGAAAGGAAATATCCGATTTTTTTTTTGGTTTGATTGGTGTGTGTTTTATACATTTTATACATTTTATACATTTCAATCGGCAACAATGAATATTGACGGGTTTATGGAGACGCCTGACTTGGGATCTTTAGAGAATGCGAGAAAACCTGAGGTATTGGAGATTGCTAGGAAGTTGGATATTAAAGGAATTACGAGGAATTCCACCAAGGCTTTCATACAAAGAAAAATTGCTGAACATTATATTACTTTGAATTTATTTGATGAGGAGGTGTTAGATAAGTTTCCAATGAGTAATCTGGAAATGCGGTTACATCTTGAACAAATAAGGTTAAAGCAATTAGAAGCTGATTTGGAAAAGAGTCAGTTAGAAGCTGTAAATAAACAGAAGGAATTCGAGGCTATGGAGGCTATTAAATTAAGGGAATTTAAAGAAAGAGAAGCTGAAAACCAGAGGAAATTTGAGCTAGAGATGCAGAAATAAAAGTCTGGGAGTTAGTCTTCTGGTTCTATGAAACAGTTTATTGCTAGTTGTGAGGTTATTTTGGCTCCTCCACTTAATGAAGCTGAAGTGGACAAATATTTCTGATATTTCGAAACTATTGCTCTGAGTTTAAAGTAGCCAAAAGACCAGTGGCCAATGATGTTACAAAGTGTAATTAAAGGCAAGGCACAACAAGTTTATACAGCTTTAGATGCTGAGCAAGCACTGAATTATGATATTGTTAAGCAGCATATATTAAAGGCATATGAGATGGTTCTGGAAGTGTATAGAGAAAGATTCAGAAGTTTGAAGAAATCGGTGGAAAAAACTTATGTGGAATTTGCCTATGAGAAATCTGTGTGTTTTGGGAGATGGGTTTCCTCTAAAAATGTGAATGGGGAGTATAATAAATTAAAAGAGCTGATTTTGCAGGAGGAATTTAAAAGAAGCATTCCTGTTGAAGTGAGAACATACTTAAATGAATGGGACAATGCTACATTGCAGGAGATTGCTAAATTAGCTGATGAGTATGTTTTAATTCACAAGAATAAATTTTCTCCAGGTAAAATTTTTAAAAGGAAAAACAGCACAGAGAAAGTAAACCAGAAAGTAAATCTGAAGTTAGTGAGAAAATTAAGGATGAAGGGAGACATGTGAAGGAAAAACATTTTGGTATTATTTGTAATTATTATAAGAAACCTGGACATGTAGTAGCTAATTGCTTCCAATTGAAGAGGAAAGAGAAAGAAGTGGTCCCAGATACTTGTGTGCAGCATATTGGAAAACCTGTAAAACCACAGGGTTTAGAAAATACTAATGAAGATGTGTCAGAGTCTGACCAAGTTAAGAAGGGATTTGAAGCTTTTATAACAGAAGGATTTGTATCCTTGAAAGAAGGATCCAATTCAGTACCAATAAGGATACTTAGAGATACTGGAGCTTCGCAATCACTAATATTAGACAGTGTGCTAAGGTTTAGTGATGAGTCTGACATTGCTGAGGTAAATTATATAAGAGGAGTTGGGAGTGCCCTTATGCCAGTACATTTACATAGAGTAAATTTAAGGTCAGGATTAGTTACAGGAGTTGTTAAAGTAGGATTACAATCCAGTTTACTTGTGAAGGATGTTTCTCTTTTGTTAGGGAATGATTTAGCAGGTGGACAAGTTTTTCCTGAAGTGCATTTGACAATAAATTCAAATTCTGAGGAACCACAGAGGGATTCTAACACAGATTCTTCCTGTGTTGTAACAAGAGCTATGGTTAAAAAGACTGACGTAAAGGATGAGGTTGTTACCCATGACAGTTCAAATCAAGATTCGAATTTTGAGGATGTATCAGAAACTTTCTTACCTACATTATTTGATCAGGAATTTGGTGGTAAGTCTGACCAGGAAGATTTGTCTTTATCTCGGAAGGAGATGATAGCAGAGCAGGGTAGAGATCCTGAGATAGTTAAATTAAAAGAACAAGCTCTTCCAGATAGTGAAATTGAAAAAGTACCAGTTGGATATTATTTTGAAAAGGGGGTATTAATGAGAAAGTGAAGATCGCCTACAATTCCTGCTAGTGAGGAATGGGAAGTTAATCATCAGGTTGTTGTTCCTAAAATTTACCAAAATGAGATTTTAACTATGGCTCATAGTATTCCTTTGGGTGGTCATTTAGGTGTAAAGAATACTATGAACAAAGTTTCTAAACATTTTTATTGGTTTAGTTTAAGACAAGATGTGGCGACATTTTGTAGAATGTGTCATACGTGTCAAATTGTGGGTAAACCTAATCAGGTTACTCCAGTGGCCCCACTGCAACCAATTCCTGTATTTGGTGAGCCGTTCTCAAAAATCATTGTAGACTGTGTAGGTCCTTTGCCAAAAACTAAAACTGGGCATCAATATTTATTAACTATTATGTGCACAGCATCTAGGTTTCCAGAGGCAGTACCTCTTAGGAATATAACAGCCAAAACTGTGACAAAGGCTCTTATAAAATTCTTTACTT
This sequence comes from Mobula hypostoma, assembly GCF_963921235.1. Classification (NCBI taxonomy): domain Eukaryota; kingdom Metazoa; phylum Chordata; class Chondrichthyes; order Myliobatiformes; family Myliobatidae; genus Mobula; species Mobula hypostoma. The sequence continues at coordinate 30,290,739 of NC_086125.1, forward strand.
ATTTTGGGTTGCCTGAGGAAATACAAACAGATCAAAGTAGTAATTTTATGTCTGGGTTGTTTCAGCAGATAGTTTATAAACTGGGAGCAAAACAGATTATTTCCTCAGCCCATCATCCAGAATCACAAGGAGCCTTGGAGAGATTTCATTGTACACTAAAAACTATGATTAGGACATATTGTGTGGAAAATGAAAAGGACTGGGATGAAGGTATACATTTACTACTTTTTGCAGTAAGGGAGGCAGTACAGGAATCATTAGGTTTTAGTCCTTTTGAACTTGTGTTTGGGCATAGTGTTCAAGGACCTTTGGCTTTGTTGAAGGAACAGTGGATTAATAAAGAAGTACATACTAATTTGCGAGATTATGTTTTGAAATTTAAAGAAAGATTGTATAAAGCTTGTAGTTTGGCCAAGGAAAATTTAAAGTTAGCTCAGGAGAAGGTGAAGACGTGGTATGATAAGGAAGCTAGGATGAGGTCATTTAAGCCTGGAGATAAGGTGTTGGTTCTTTTTCCAGTGCAAACGAACCCATTACAAGCCAAATTTCATGGTCTTTATGAAATTAAATCTAAGGTAAATGATATGGATTATGCGGTAAAAACCCCAGATCGGAGAAAGACAATACAGCTGTGTCATATAAATATGATAAAACCGTATTATGAGAGAGAAGTTGCTACTATACTATGACTGTTGTGATCAATAATGAGTCTGATCTTGATAGAAACTTAATAGAGGATTCATCCGAAACCCATTTTAAACCCAACATTATTTCAGCCAAGTTACCAAATTCAAAAATCCTGGAAAATATTGATAAAAAATTAGCTCATTTACAGCCAGAGCAGAGAGAGCAGATGAAACAGTTAATTTTTAAATATAGAGATTTATTTCCAGATGTCCCTGGAAGAACCACCGCAGCTACGCATGATGTAGATGTTGGAGATGCAAAACCCATAACACAACATCCGTATCAAATGAACAGGGAAAAACGTGAACTTGCTGAACAGACAGACAAGTATATGTTAGAGAATGATATTATTGGACATTCTAATTCGAATTGGACTTCACCGTGTGTTATGGTGCCTAAGCCAGACAATAGTATTAGGTTTTGTACAGATTACAGAAAGGTGAATGCTGTGACAAAATCTGATGCATATCCAACCCCTAGAGTAGATGATTGTGTGGATAAAGTTGGACAGGCCAAATTCCTTACAAAAATTGATTTGTTAAAAGGTTATTGGTGTGTTCCATTGACGGATAGAGGTAGAGAGGTTTCAGCATTTGTAACCCCATCTGGGTTCTATGAATATAATGTTCTTCCATTTGGGATGAAGAATGCACCAGGTACTTTTCAGAGGATGATTAGTAGCGTGATTCAGGGATTAAAAGATACCCTGCTGATTTAGTTACAGGAAATAATACATGGAAAGCATATATTATGGCTGTGGAGAAATTATTTGAGAGACTTTCAAAAGCTAACTTAACTATTAACTTAGCTAAAAGTGAATTTGGTCATGTCACAGTGACTTACCTTGGTTATGTTGTGGGTCAGGGAAAATTAGCACCTGTTCAAGCAAAAGTTCAGGCAATTTTAGAAGTACCCGCTCCAACTGGTAGAAAAACTCTCAGAAGATTCTTGGGTATGGTAGGATATTACAGAAAATTTTGTAAGGATTTTGCAAACGTTGCTCTTCCATCAACTAATCCTTTGAAGAAAAATGAGAAGTTTGTTTGGACAGAGTCTTGTCAGAAGGCATTTGATAAATTGAAAGCTATAAAATATGTAGTCAACCTGTACTTAAATCTCCTGACTTTGGAAAACCATTTTCGTTAGCTGTAGATGCTAGTGATTAAGCTACAGGAACAGTGTTACTTCAAAAAGATGATGGTGATGAAGTTGAATGTCCAGTAGCTTATTTTTCTAAGAAATTTAATGCCCATCAAAGAAATTACTCAACAATAAAAAAAGAATTGTTATCTCTTGTTTTGGCTGTACAACATTTTGAAGTGTAAGTTGGTACTACTCATAAACCACTCACAGTTTATTCCGATCACAATCTATTAGTGTTTTTGAGTAAGATGAAAAACAAAAATAGAAGATTATTAAATTGGAATCTACTGTTACAGGAGTACAATATTTTCATCACTCATATTAAGGGTAAAGACAATGTGATCGCTGATTGTTTGTATAGATGTTAAATGTACAATGAAAATTTGTTTTTTTGGAGTGATATTTTAACATTTGTAACACTCCTACTGTACATTAGTTTGTAAATGGCTGAAAGATAAGATTGTATATATTGTGTATTTTGTAAATTTTATACCTTTGTATTTTTTTTGTATAAATTGTTAATTGTTAAAATTTTGTTCTTTAAAAGACCAAAATATTTTTTGGAGGCAGGTGTTACATGCTCAAGGAGATCTGTTTTATTTTGTGAGAATGATACAATGGTCTTTTGGAGGTCACCTGATGTGATTTTCACGCCGATGTGAAGTCACATGTGCACCATGGGTATATAAGGGTCGACCTAGGTGATGCAGTAGGTTTTTAGTTTGTAGATTTCCAGGTCGAACATGCTGTGTCTCCATTTCTGTTGCGTGTTTGTTTTTGTGATGCAGTTTCATTTTTAAAATGGAGTATTGTGTTCTATTGCAAGATACCATATTATTGGACTGGAAATTTTTGCTAGATGTGTTGATTTTACCCAATTCCAACAGTAGAAGGGAGAGTGAAGAATTTATCGAAGCACAGGATTGAAGGATCGAGAGGAGTCAGCATCGTTTGGCAGTTTAATAAAGGATCGACCTTATTGAGTCTTCGTTGGAGGAGTAGCGACCTGCATCGAGGATAAATCTTGCCAAAAAGAGCAAGGAGTTCATGCAAAGGTTTGCTCTCTCTCTAAGGGAATTTAAGGTCAGTTGGTTTAAACTGTTTATTTTTGGCATCGTGAATCCTGTGGACAGAACCAGCAGGAAAGTCGCATCTGTGAAGAAATCCTTCTCCAGAGAAGTCTCTCCCAATTGAATGTATAAATCTGTTGGAATTTCGAATTTATTGCTTTATGAACTATATCTGACGGTATCACTTTAAGAACTGTTTTTGCATTTAACGCTTTAAGAACCAGTGCCGAGTGACGAGTTGGTGAACGGCTGCATAACGGTTAACTTCCGGTTAAAGTTTTCGTTTGTTTTTTCCTTATCGTTTGGTTGTTTTTATATAACCTGTCTCGATTGATATTCATTGTTGCCGGTTATGTAACAGGAAGTTTTTAAAAGCTTACAAAAGGAAACCAAAGCAACACACATCAAAGTTGCTGGTGAATGCAGCAGGCCTGCTGTGTTCACCAGCAACTTTGATGTGTGTTGCTTGAATTTCCAGCATCTGCAGAATTCTTCGTGTTTGCGTTTTTAAAAGGAAATTAAGAAGGTCATTAAGAGGTAAAAGATGAACTATGAGAGGAAGCTAGCAAATAATATCAAAGAGGATACGAAAAGCTTTTTCAAGTATATAAAGAGTAAAAGACAGGTGAGAGTAGATATAGGACCGATAGAAAATGATGCTGGAGAAATTGTAATGGGAGATGAGGAGATGGCAGAGGAACTGAACGAGTATTTTGCATCAGTCTTCACTGAGGAAGACATCAGCAGTATACCGGACACTCAAGGGTGGCAGGGAAGGGAAGTGTGCGCAATCACAATTACAACAGAGAAAGTATTCAGGAAGCTGAATAGTCTAAGGGTAGATAAATCTCCCGGACCAGATGGAATGCACCCTCGTGTTCTGAAGGAAGTAGCTGTGGAGATTACGGAGGCATTAACGATGATCTTTCAAAAGTCGATAGATTCTGGCATGGTTCCGGAGGACTGGAAGATTGCAAATGTCACTCCGCTATTTAAGAAGGGGGCAAGGAAGCAAAAATGAAATTATAGACCTGTTAGCTTGACGTTGGTGGTTGGGAAGTTGTTGGAGTCAATTATCAAGGATGAGGTTACAGAGTACCTGGAGGCATATGACAAGATAGGCAGAACTCAGCATGGTTTCTTTCAAGGAAAAACCTGCCTGACAAACATGTTACAATTTTTTGAGGAAATTACCAGTAGGCTAGACAAGGGAGATGCAGTGGATGTTGTATATTTGGATTTTCAGAAGGCCTTTGACAAGGTGCCACACATGAGGCTGCTTAACAAGATAAGAGCCCATGGAATTACAGGAAAGTTACATACGTGGATAGAGCGTTGGCTGATTGGCAGGAAACAGAGAGTGGGAATAAAGGGATCCTATTCTGGTTGGCTGCCGGTTACCAGTGGTGTTCCACAGGGGTCCGTGTTCGGGCGGCTTCTTTTTATGTTGTACATCAATGACTTGGATTATGGAATAGATGGCTTTGTGGCTAAGTTTGCTGATGATACAAAGTTAGGTGGAGGGGCCGGTAGTGCTGAGGAAACAAAGAGTCTGTAGAGAGACTGGGATAGATTAGAAGAATGGGCAATGAAGTGGCAAATGAAATACAATGTTGGAAAGTATATGGTTATGTACTTTGGCAGAAGAAATAAACGGGCAGACTATTATTTAAATGGGGAAAGAATTCAAAGTTCTTAGATGCAACGGGACTTGGGAGTCCTCGTGCAGGATACCCTTAAGGTTAACCTCCAGGTTCAGTCAGTAGTGAAGAAGGCGAATGCAATGTTGGCATTCATTTCTAGAGGAATAGAGTATAGGAGCAGGGATGTGATGTTGAGGCTCTATAAGGCGCTGGTGAGACCTCACTTGGAGTACTGTGGGCAGTTTTGGGCTCCTTATTTAAGAAAGGATGTGCTGATGTTGGAGAGGGTACAGAGAAGATTCACTAGAATGATTACAGGAATGAGAGGGTTAACATATGAGGAAAGTTTGTCCGCTCTTGGACTGTATTCCTTGGAGTTTAGAAAAATGAGGGGGGACCTCATAGAAACATTTCGAATGTTGAAAGGCATGGACAGAGAGGATGTGGCAAAGTTGTTTCCCATGATGGGGGAGTCTAATACTACAGGGCATTACTTAAGGCTTGAAGGGCGCCCATTCAGAACAGAAATGCGAAGAAATATTTTTAGCCAGAGGATGGTGAATCTATGGAATTTGTTGCCACGGGTAGCAGTGGATGCCAAGTCATTGGGTGTATTTAAGGCAGAGATTGATATGTATCTGAGTAGCTAGGGCATCAAAGGTTATGGTGAGAAGGTGGGGGAGTGGGACTAAAAGGGAGAATGGATCAGCTCATGATAAAATGGCAGAGCAGACTTGATGGGCCGAATGGCTGACTTCAGCTCCTTTGTCTTATGGTCTTATGATCTTGGGCTCTTCCCCAATCCTGATTCTCTCCCTAATCTTGAGCTGAGCCTTTATCCCAGGGAAACAGCTCCAGCCTCGCTTCTAGTCTCATGCCTCCTGCCTCCAGCCTACAGCCTCGCCTCCAGTCTCCTGCCTCCAGCCGCGCTTCTAGTCTCATACCTCCTGCCTCCAGCCTCGCCTCTCGTTTCCTGCCTCCAGCCTCGCCTCTTGTCTTCTGGCTCCAGACTCGCCACTAGTCTCCTGCCTCCAGCCTCCAGCCTCGCCTCTAGTTTCCTACCTCCTGCCTCCAGCCTCGCCTCTAGTCTCCTGCCTCCAGTCTCGCCTCTAGTCTCCTGCCTCCAGTTTCCAGACTCGCCTCTAGTCTGCTGCCTCCAGCCTCACCTCTAGTCTCCTGCCTCCAGCCACCAGACTTGCCTCCAGTCCCCTGCCTCCAGCCTCCAGCCTCGCCTCTAGTCTCCTGCTTCCAGCCTCCAGCCTCGCCTCTAGTCTCCTGCCTCCAGCCTTCACCATTGCCTCTAGTCTCCTGCCTCCAGCCTCCAGCCTCCAGCCTCTCCTCTAGTCTCCAGCCTCCAGCCTTGCCTCTACTCTCCAGACTCCAGACTCGCCTCCAGTCTCCAGCCTCCAGGCTCACCTCTAATCTCCTGCCTCCAGCCTCCAGCCTCGCCTCTAGTCTCCTGCCTCCAGCCTCCAGCCTCACCTCTAGTCTCCTGCCTCCAGCCTCCAGCCTCTAGCCTTGCCTCTAATCTCCTGCCTCCAGCCTCCAGCCTCGCTTCTCGTCTCCTGCCTCCAGCCTCGCCTCTTGTCTCCTGCCTCCAGATTCGCCTCTAGTCTCCTGCCTCCAGCCTCCAACCTCGCCTCTCGTCCTCTGCCTCCTGCTTGCAGACTCGCTTCTAGTCTCCTGCCTCCAGCCACCAGCCTCGCCTCTTGTCTGCTGCCTGCTGCCTCCAGCCTCGCCTCTAGTCTCCTGCCTCCAGCCTCCAGCCTCGCCTCTAGTTTCCTACCTCCTGCCTCCAGCCTCGCCTCTCGTCTCCTGCCTCCAGCCTCCAGACTCACCTCTAGTCTCCTGCCTCCAGCCTCCAACCTCCAGCCTTTCCTCTAGTCTCCAGCCTCCAGCCTCGCCTCTAGCCTGCAGACTCCAGCCTCGCCTCTAGTCTCCAGACTCCAACCTCGCCTCTAGTCTCCAGCCTCCAGCTTCACCTCTAATCTCCTGCCTCCAGCCTGCAGCCTTCCCTCTAGTCCCCTGCCTCCAACCTCCAGCCTCACCTCTAGTCTCCTGCCTCCAGCCTCGCCTTGTCTCCAGCCTCACCTCGAGTCTCCTGCCTCCAGCCTCGCCTCTAGTCTCCTGCCTCCAGCCTCCAACATTGCCTCTAGTCCCCTGCCTCGAGCCTCCAGCGTCGCCTCTAGTCTCCAGCCTCCAGCCTCGCCTCTAGTCTCCTGCCTCCAGCCTCCAACCTTGCCTCTAGTCCACTGCCTCGAGTCTTCAGCCTCGCCTCTAGTCTCCTACCTCCAGCCTCCAGCCTCCAGCCTCCAGCCTCCAGCCTCCAGCCTTGCCTCTAGTCTCCAGCCTCCAGCGTTGCCTCTAGTCTCCAGCCTCCAGCCTCTATCCTCTGTTCTCCAGCTTCGCCTCCAGCCTCCAGCCTCGCCTCTAGTCTCCTACCTCCTGCCTCCAGCCTCCAGCCTTGCCTCTAGTCTCCAGCCTCCAGCCTCCAGCATCGCCTCTCGTCTCCTGCCTCCAGCCTCCAGCCTCCAGCCTTGCCTCTAGTCTCCAGCCTCCAGCGTCGCCTCTAGTCTCCAGCCTCCAGCCTCGCCTCTAGTCTCCTGCCTCCAGCCTCCAACCTTGCCTCTAGTCCACTGCCTCGAGCCTTCAGCCTCGCCTCTAGTCTCCTACCTCCAGCCTCGCTTCTAGTCTCCTGCCCCCAGCCTCCAGCCTCGTGTCTAGTCTCCGGCCTCCAGCCTCCCCTCTAGTCTCCTGCCTCTAGCCTCCAGCCTCGCCTTGAGTCTCCTGCCTCCAGACGTGCCTCTAGTCTCCTGCCTCCAGCCTCCAGACTCGCCTCTAGTCTCCTGCCTCTAGCATCCTGCCTCCAGCCTCGCCTCTAGTCTCCTGCCTCCAGCCTCCAGCCTCACCTCTAGTCTTCTGCCTCCAGCCTTGCCTCTTGTCTCCTGGCTCCAGCCTCCAGACTCGTCTCTAGTCTCCTGCCTCCAGCCTCCATAATCGCCTCTAGACTCCTGTCTCCAGACTCCAGCCTCGCCTCTCGTCTCCTGCCTCCAGCCTCGCCTCTAGTCTCCTGCCTCCAGCCTCCAACCTTGCCTCTAGTCCCCTGCCTCGAGCCTTCAGCCTCGCCTCTAGTCTCCTGCCTCCAGCCTCGCTTCTAGTCTCCTGCCCCCAGCCTCCAGCCTCGTCTCTAGTCTCCGGCCTCCAGCCTCGCCTCTAGTCTCCTGCCTCCAGCCTCCATAATCGCCTCTAGACTCCTGTCTCCAGACTCCAGCCTCGCCTCTCGTCTCCTGCCTCCAGCCTCGCCTCTCGTCTCCAGCCTCCAGCCTCGCCTCTCCTCTCCAGCCTCCAGCCTCGCCTCTCGTCTCCTGCCTCCTGCCTCGCTTCTAATCTCCTGCCTCCAGCCTCCAGCTTCGCCTTTCATCTCCTGCCTCCAGCCTCACCTCTAGTCTCCTGCCTCCAGCCTCGCCTCTAATCTCCTGCCTCCAGCCTCGCTTCTAGTCTCCTGCCTCCAGCCTCGCCTCTAGTCTCCTGCCTCCAGCCTCAAGCCTTGCTGCTAGTCTCCTGCCTTCAGCCTCCAGCCTGGCCTCTCGTCTCGGGCCTCCAGCCTGGCCTCTCGTCTCGGGCCTCCAGCCTCGCCTCTAGTCTCCTGCCTCCAGCCTCAAGCCTCGCGTCCAGTCTCCTGCCTCCAGCCTCAAGCCTCCCCTCTAGTTTCCTAGCTCCAACCTCTAGCCTCGCCTCTAGTCTCCTGCCTCCAGACTCGACTCTCAGCTCCTGCCTCCAGACTCGCCTCTAGTCTCCTGCCTCCATCCTCCAGACTCGCTTCTAGTCTCCTGCTCTAGACTCCAGACTGACCTCTAGTTTCCTGCCTCCTGCCTCCAGCCTCGCCTCTCGTCTCCTGCTTCCAGACTCCCGACGCGCCTCTAGTCTCCTGCCTCCAGCCTCCAGCCTCCAGCCTCTCCTCTAGTCTTCAGCCTCCAGCCTTGCCTCTACTCTCCAGCCTCCAGCCTCGCCTCTAGTCTCCAGCCTCCAGCCTCCAGCCTCTCCTCTAGTCTCCAGCCTCCAGCCTTGCCTCTATTCTCCAGCCTCCAGCCTCGCATCTAGTCTCCTGCCTCCAGCCTCGCATCTAGTCTCCTGCCTCCAGCCTCCAGCCTTGCCTCTAGTCTCCTGCCTCCAGTCTCCAGCCTGGCCTCTCGTCTCCAGCCTCCAGCCTCGCCTCTAGTCACCTGTCTCCAGCCTCCAGCCTCGCCTCTAGTCTCCAACCTCCAGCCTCCAGCCTCGCCTCTAGTCTCCAGCCTCCAGCCTCCAGCCTCTAGTCTCCTGTCTCCAGCCTCCAGCCTCGCCTCTACAGCCTCCAGCCTCCAGCCTCGCCTCTAGTCTCCTGTCTCCAGCCTCCAGCCTCGCCTCTAGTCTCCAGCCTCCAGCCTCCAGCCTCGCCTCTAGTCTCCTGTCTCCAGACTCCAGCCTCGCCTCTAGTCTCCAGCCTCCAACCTCCAGCCTCTCCTCTAGTCTTCAGCCTCCAGCCTTGCCTCTACTCTCCAGACTCCAGCCTCGCCTCTAGTCTCCTGCCTCGAGCCACCAGACTCGCCTCTAGTCTCCTGCCTCCAGCCTCCAGCCTCCAGCCTCTCCTCTAGTCTCCAGCCTCCAGCCTTGCCTCTACTCTCCTGACTCCAGCCTCGCCTCTAGTTTCCAGCCTCCAGCCTCACCTCTAATCTCCTTCCTCCAGCCTCCAGCCTTGACTCTAGTCCCCTGCATCCAACCTCTAGCCTCGCCTCTAGTCTCCTGCCTCCAGCCTCGCTTCTAGTCTCCTGCATCCAGCCTACAGCCTCGCCTCCAGTCTCCTGCTTCCAGCCTTGCCTCTAGTCCCCTGCCTCAAGCCTCCAGCCTCGCCTCTTGTCTCCTGCCTCCAGCCTCCAGCCTCGCCTCTTGTCTCCTGCCTCAAGCCTCCAGCCTCGCATCTCGTCTCCTGCCTCCAGCCTCGTTTCTAGTCTCCTGCCTCCAGCCTCCAGCCTTGCCTCTAGTCTCCGGCCTCCAGTCTCCAGCCTGGCCTCTCGTCTCCTGCCTCCAGTCTCGCCTCTAGTCTCCTGCCTCCAGTCTCCAGACTCGCCTCTAGTCTCCTGCCTCCAGCCTCCAGCCTCTCCTTTAGTCTCCTGCCTCCAGCCTTGCCTCTACTCTCCAGACTCCAGCCTCGCCTCTAGTCTCCAGCCTCCAGGCTCACCTCTAATCTCCTGCCTCCAGCCTCCAGCCTTCAGTCTAGTCCCGTGCATCTAACCTCCAGCCTCGCCTCTAGTCTCCTGCCTCCAGCCTCGTTTCTAATCTCCTGCCTCCAGCCTACAGCCACGCCTCCAGTCTCCTGCCTCCAGCCTCACATCTTGTCTCCTGCCTCCAGCCTCCAGCCTCGCCTCTTGTCTCCTGCCTCCAGCCTCGCATCTAGTCTCCTGCCTCCAGCCTCATTTCTAGTCTCCCGCCTCCAGACTCCAGCCTTGCCTCTAGTCTCCTGCCTCCAGTCTCCAGCCTGGCCTCTCGTCTCCAACCTCCAGCCTCGCCTCTAGTCACCTGTCTCCAGCCTCCAGCCTCGCCTCTAGTCTCCAGTCTCCAGCCTCCAGCCTCGCCTCTAGTCTCCAGCCTCCAGCCTCCAGCCTCGCCTCTAGTCTCCTGTCTCCAGCCTCCAGCCTCGCCTCTAGTCTCCAGCCTCCAGCCTCCAGCGTCGCCTCCAGTCTCCTGTCTCCAGCCTCCAGCCTCGCCTCTAGTCTCCAGCCTCCAGCCTCCAGCCTCTCCTCTAGTCTTCAGCCTCCAGCCTTGCATCTACTCTCCAGACTCCAGCCTCGCCTCTAGTCTCCTGCCTCCAGCCTCCAGCCTCCAACCTCTCCTCTAGTCTCCAGCCTCCAGCCTTGCCTCTACTCTACAGACTCCAGCGTCGCCTCTATTCTCCAGCCTCCGGCCTCGCCTCTAGTCTCCTGTCTCCAGCCATTTTGGCTCTCCTAATTTCATTCTTAAGCTTCTTCCTGCTAGCTTTAAAATCTTCCAGATCTCTATCATCTAGTTTTTTGAACTTTTTGTGAGCTTTTCATTTCTTCTTGACTAGATGAAATACCTAATGAAATATAGCTGCCGTTTTGCATTCTTTATAGCTGCATCAATATGTTGGGACCAGGTTAGATCCTCAGAGATCTTGACACCCAGGTACATGAAATTGCTCACTCTCTCCACTTCTGATCCCTCTATGACGATTGGTTTGTGTTCCCTTGTCCTGTCCTTTCTGAAATCCACAATCAGCTCTTTGGTCTTACTGACATTGAGTGCAAGGTTGTTGCTACAACATCACTCAGCTAGCTGGTATATCTCGCTCCAATATGCCCTTTCGTCTCCATCTGAGATTCTGCCAACAGTATTTGTATCACCATCGGCTATACTTAACCACACAGTCATGGATATAGAGAGAGTAGAGTAGGGGCTAAGCACTCATCCCTGAGGTGTGCCGGTGTTGATCGTCAGCGAGGAGGAGATGTTATCACCAATCCACACAGATTGTGGTCTTCCGGTTAGGAAGTCAAGGATCTAATTATAGAGGGAGCTACAGAGACCCAGATTCTGTAGCTTATCAATCAGGACTGTAGGAATGATGGTGTTATACGCTGAGGTATAGTCAATAAACAGCATCCTGCCCTGGGTGTTTGTACTGTCCAGGTGATCTAAGGCCGCGTGAAGAGCCACTGAGATTGCATCTGCTGTTGACCTATTGTGGCAAGAGGCAAATTGCAGTGGGTCCAGGTCCTTGCTGAGGCAGGAGTTGATTCTAGCCATGACCAACCTCTCAAAGCATTTCATCACCATAGATGTGAGTGCTACTAGGCGATAGTTATTAAGGCAGTTCACACTACTCTTGGGTATTGGTATAATTTTTTGCCTTTTTGAAGCAGGTGGGAATTTCCAACCGTAGCAAAGAGAGGTTGAAAAATTCCTTTAATACACCCGACAGTTGGTTGGCACAAGTTTTCGAAGCCTTACTGGGTACTCCATCGGGGCCTGCTGCCTTGTGAGGGTTCACCCTCCTGAAAGACAACCTGTCATTGGCCTCCAAGACAGGTGTCACAGGGTCACTGGGTACAGCAGGGATCTTCACAGCTGTAGTTACATCCTCCCTTTCCAAGCAGGCATAAAAGGCGTTGAGTTCATCTGGTAGTGAAGCGTCACTGCCATTCAGGCCTTGTAGTAAGTTAATGTTAGTAAGTTAAGCTAGAGTTGATGTCCATCTGATGTTGCCTCCAACCTCGCTTGGAATTGTTTCTTCACTCTTGAAGTAGCCCTCCACACATCATACCTGGTTTTCTGTCTAGGTCGCCAGACTTAAATGCCACAGACCTAGCCCTCAGCAGACCACAAATCGCCTGGTTCATCCACGAGTTTTGGTTTGAGAAGGTACAGCAAAATTTCATAGGCACACACTCATCCGCACAGGTTTCAATGAAATCAGAAACAAACGCTGCATACTTATCCAGATTCAAAGATGAATCCCTGAATACAGTCCAGTCCACCGATTCAAAGCAGTCCTGTAGGCGCTCCCGTGCTTCCCTTGTCCAAACCTTCTCGGTCCTCACTGCTGGTGCTGCAGTCTTCAGTCTCTGCCTGTACTCAGGGAGTAGAAGTACAGCCAGGTGATCAGACTTGCCGAAGTGTGAGGTGGGATAGTGCTTGATCTTAGTGTAACAGTGATCCAGTGTGTTAGTTCCTCTGGTATTACAAGTGATTTGTTGATGATAATTATTTAGTGACTTTTTCAAGCTGGCTATTCATAAATAGCTAGTTGTTCATAAATATTGTGTTCCTTTATTTTCATATAAATGCCTGCAAGAAAATGAATCTCAAGGTGATCTGTGGTGACATACTGTACAGGTGCTTTGTTAATGGATTTAGCTTGACTTTGATTTTGACCAAGTGCATCCTAGGATGACGTGGGAAGCCAGGAAAGAAAGTACTGGGGCTTTGGCAATGGTTTTTGTATCTCCCTTAGCCACAGGCAACATACCAGAAGGCCGCAGGGTAGATAATGTCACGCCTTTATTTAAGAATGGCTGTAAGGACAATGAGGATCAGGGAGGCTAAAGACAGGTACAGGAGGAAGCTTGAGTAGAAACTCCAGCAGAACAACATGAGAGAGGTCTGGAGGGGGATGAGGACCATCACTGGGTTCCAGTAAACTAGCAACAGAGGAGCTGAAAGCAGTGTGGACAGGGCCAACAAACTTAACCTGTTCTTTAACAGATTTGACATTGTGACCCCTGCCCATCCACCACATGAGCCATCTGTTGTCGGCCCCCAACCAACACATATTCCACTCTCCCCTCCTACCCCTCCTCACAGTCCCCCGCCCTGCTCTCATGACTATACCCCTTCCCCACACAAAACCACCATGGTGGGCTTCACGGCTGAACAGGTGAGAAGACAGCTGAAACGTCTCAACCCAAGCAAGGCTGCAGGACCGGATGGTGTCAGCACCAGGGTGCTCAAAGCCTGTGCCCCTCAGCTATGTGGAGTACTTCACCATGTATTCAACCTGAGCCTGAGGCTCCGGAGGGGTCCTGTACTGTGGAAGACGTCCTGCCTCGTCCCTGTGCCGAAGATACGGCGCCCCAGCGGCGTCAGTGACTACAGATCGGTGGCATTGACCTCCCACATCATGAAGACCCTGGAGAGACTTGTTCTAGATCTGCTCCGGCCTATGGTCAGGCCACACTTAGATCCCCTCCAGTTTGCCTACCAGCCCTGACTAGGAGTTGAAGATGCCATCGTCTACCTGATGAACCGTGTTTACGCCCACCTGGACAAGCCAGCGAGCACTGTGAGGGTCATGTTTTTTGACTTCTCCAGTGCATTCAACACCATCTGCCCTGCTCTGCTGGGGGAGAAGCTGACAGCGATGCAGGTGGATGCTTCCCTGGTGTCATGGATTCTTGATTACCTGACTGGCAGACCACAGTACGTGTGCTTGCAACACTGTGTGTCTGACAGAGTGATCAGCAGCACTGGGGCTCCACAGGGGACTGTCTTGTCTCCCTTTCTCTTCACCATTTACACCTCGGACTTCAACTACTGCACAGAGTCTTGCCATCTTCAGAAGATTTCTGATGACTCTGCCACAATTGAATGCATCAGCAAGGGAGATGAGGCTGAGTACAGGGCTACAGTAGGAAACTGTCATATGGTGTGAGCAGAATTATCTGCAGCTTAATGTGAAAAAGACTAAGGAGCTGGTGGTAGACCCGAGGAGAGCTAAGGTACCGGTGACTCCTGTTTCCATCCAGGGGGTCAGTGTGGACATGGTGGAGGATTACAAATACCTGGGGATATGAATTGACAATAAACTGGACTGGTCAAAGAACACTGAGGCTGTCTATAAGAAGGGTCAAAGCCGTCTCTATTTCCTGAGGAGACTGAGGTCCTTTAACATCTGCCGGATGATGCTGAGGATGTTCTACGAGTCTGTGGTGGCCAGTGCTATCATGTTTGCTGTTGTGTGCTGGGGCAGCAGGCTGAGGGTAGCAGACACCAGCAGAATCAACAAACTCACTCGTCAGGCCAGTGATGTTGTGGGGATGGAACTGGCCTCTCTCACGGTGGTATCTGAAAAGAGGATGCTGTCTAAGTTGCATGCCATCTTGGACAATGTCTCCCATCCACTACATAATGTACTGGGTGGGCACAGGAGTACATTCAGCCAGAGACTCATTACACCGAGATGCAACACAGAGCGTCATAGGAAGTCATTCCTGCCTGTGGCCATCAAACTTTACAACTCCTCCCTTGGAGGGTCAGACACCCTGAGCCGATAGGCTGGTCCTGGACTTATTTCATAATTTACTGGCATTATTTACATATCAGGGAAAGTGAAGAGGTGATAGACAGGAGCTACAGGGAGGTAGTCATCCCTAGGCTACAGGAGTCAGAACACTGGGTCACTGTCAAGAGAGGGAAGGGAAATGCCCGGATAGTGGAGAGCACACCTGGGCTGTCCCCCTCAGCAACAAATATCTTGTTCTGGATGCTGTTGAGGGGGATGACCTGACAGGGGACACCCACGGTGACCGGGTCTCTGGGACTGAGCCTGGCGCTGTTGTGCAGGAGAGAAGGAGGGAGAAGGGAAATGCGGTAGTCATGGGGGATTCCATAGTCAGGGGAACGGACAGGAGATTCTGTGAGCCTGACAGAGATACCCGCATGGTGTGTTGCCTCCCAGGTGCCAGGGTACGGGATGTCTCGGATCAGGTCCTGAATATTCTGAAGGGGGAGGGTGAGCAGCCAGTTCTCTTGGTAAATGTTGGTACCAATGACATAGATAGGACAAAGGAGGAGGTCCTGAAGAGAGATTTCTGGGAGTTAGGAAGGAAGCTGAGAAGCAGGACCTCCAGGGTAGTAATCTCAGGATTGCTACCTGTGCCACGTGCTAGCGAGGGCAAGAGTAGTCGGATCAGGCAGATGAATGCCTGGCTGAGAGACTGGTGTAGGGGGCAGGGCTTCAGATTCTTGGATAATTGGGATCTCTTCTGGGGGAAGTATGACCTGTTCAAAAAGGACAGGTTACACCTGAACCCGAAGGGGACCAATATCCTGGCGGGAAAGTTTAATAGAGCTGTTAGGGAGGGTTTAAACTAATTTGGCAGGGGGATGGGAACTGGAATGATAGAGCGGAGGAAGGGGAAAACAGAAATAAATCTAAGATAGTGAGCAGTGAAGATGTCAGGAAAGACAGGCAGGTGATGGGGCAAATGTGTAGCCATTGGGATGAGTTGCAGTGCAATAAAGTTGCAATGAAATCAAAGCAAAAAGTATCAAATACTGGTCTTAAGGTGTTGTACTTAAATGCACACAGCATAAGGAATAAGGTGGATGATCTTGTTGTACAGCTACAGATTGGCAGGTATGATATTGTGGCCATCACTGAGACGTGGCTAAAGGATGCATGTCTCTGGGAGCTGAACGTCCAAGGATACACGATGTATCGGAAGGATAGGAAGATAGGCAGAGGGGGAGGCGTGGCTTTATTGGTAAGAAATGATATTAAATCATTAGAAAGAGGTGATGTAGGATCGGAAGGTGCAGAATCTTTATGGGTTGAGCTAAGGAATAGCAGGGGTAAAAGGACCCTGATGGCAGTTATTTATAGGCCTCCAAACAGCTGCAGGGATGTGGACTACAAATTACAACTGGAAATAGAAAAGGCCTGTCAGAAGGGCAGTGTTATGATAATTGTGGGGGATTTTAACATGCGAGTAGATTGGGAAAATCAGTTCAGCACTGGATCTCAAGAGAGAGAATTTGTAGAATGTCTGCGAGATGGCTTTTTAGAACAGCTTGTTGTTGAGCCCACTAGGGGATCGGCTGTACTGGATTGGGTATTGTGTAATGAACCAAAGGTGATTAGAGAGATTGAGGTGAAGGAACCCTTAGGAGACAGTGATCATAACATGATTGAGTTCACTGTGGAATTAGAAAAAGAGAAGCCGAAATCTGATGTGTCGGTGTTTCAGTGGAGTAAAGGAAACTACAGTGGCATGAGAGAGGAACTGGCCAAAGTTGACTGGAAAGGGACACTGGCGGGAAAGACGGCAGAGCAGCAGTGGCTGGAGTTTATGCGAGAAATGAGGAATGTGTAAGACAGGTATATTCCAAAAAAGAAGAAGTTTTCGAGAGGAAAAAGGATGCAACCATGGTTGACAAGAGAAGTCAAAGCCAAAGTTAAAGCTAAGGAGAGGGCATACAAGGAAGCAAAAATTAGTGGGAAGACAGAGGATTGGGAAGTCTTTAAAACCTTACAAAAGGAAACCAAGAAGGTCATTAAGAGAGAAAAGATTAACTATGAAAGGAAACTAGCAAATAATATCAAAGAGGATACTAAAAACTTTTTCAAGTATATAAAGAGTAAAAGACAGGTGAGAGTAGATATAGGACCGATAGAAAATGATACTGGAGAAATTGTAATGGGAGATGAGGAGATGGCAGAGGAACTGAACAAGTATTTTGCATCAGTCTTCACTGAGGAAGATAGCAGGATACCGGACACTCAAGGGTGGCAGGGAAGAGAAGTGTGCGCAGTCACAATTACGACAGAGAAGGTACTCAGGAAGCTGAATAGGCTAAAGGTCGATAAATCTGGTGGACCAGATGGAATGCACCCTTGTGTTCTGAAGGAAGTAGCTGTGGAGATTGCGGAGGCATTAGCGATGATCTTTCAAAAGTCGATAGATTCTGGCATTGTTCTGGAAGACTGGAAGATTGCAAATGTCACTCCGCTATTTAAGAAGGTGGCAAGGAAGCAAAAAGGAAATTATAGACCTTTTAGCTTGACGTCGGTGGTTGGGAAGTTGTTGGAGTTGATTGTCAAGGATGAGGTTACAGAGTACCTGGAGGCATATGACAAGATAGGCAGAACTCAGCATGGATTCCTTAAAGGAAAATCCTGCCTGACAAACCTATTACAATTTTTTGAGGAAATTACCAGTAGGCTAGACAAGGGAGATGTAGTGGATGTTGTATATTTGGATTTTCAGAAGGCCTTTGACAAGGTGCCACACATGAGGCTGCTTAACAAGATAAGAGCCCATGGAATTACGGGAAAGTTACATATGTGGATAGAGCGTTGGCTGATTGGCAGGAAACAGAGAGTGGGAATAAAGGGATCCTACTCTGGTTGGCTGCCGGTTACCAGTGGTGTTCTACAGGGGTCCGTGTTGGGGCCGCTTCTTTTTACATTGTACATCAACGATTTGGATTATGGAATAGATGGCTTTGTGGCTAAGTTTACCGACGATACGAAGATAGGTGGAGGGGCCGGTAGTGCTGAGGAAATGGAGAGTCTGCAGAAAGACTTGGATAGATTGGAAGAATGGGCAGAGAAGTGGCCAATGAAGTACAATGTTGGAAAGTGTATGGTTATGCTCTTTGGCAGAAAAAATAAACGGGCAGACTATTATTTAAATGGGGAAAGAATTCAAAGTTCTGAGATGCAACGGGACTTGGGAGTCCTCGTACAGGATTCCCTTAAAGTTAACCTCCAGGTTGAGTCGGTAGTGAAGAAGGCGAATGCAATGTTGGCATTCATTTCTAGAGGAATAGAGAATAGGAGCAGGGATGTGATGTTGAGGCTCTATAAGGCGCTGGTAAGACCTCACTTGGAGTACTGTGGGCAGTTTTGGTCTCCTTATTTAAGAAAGGATGTGCTGACGTTGGAGAGGGTACAGAGAAGATTCACTAGAATGATTCCCGGAATGAGAGGGTTAACATATGAGGAACGTTTGTCCGCTCTTGGACTGTATTCCTTGGAGTTTAGAAGAATGAGGGGAGACCTCATAGAAACATTTCAAATGTTAAAAGGCATGGACAGAGTGGATGTGGCAAAGTTGTTTCCCATGATGGGGGAGTCTAGTACGAGAGGGCATGACTTCAGGATTGAAGGGCGCCCTTTCAGAACAGAAATGCGAAAAAATTTTTTTAGTCAGAGGGTGGTGAATCTATGGAATTTGTTGCCACGGGCAGCAGTGGAGGCCAAGTCATTGGGCGTATTTAAGGCAGAGATTGATAGGTATCTGAGTAGCCAGGGCATCAAAGGTTATGGTGAGAAGGCGGGGCAGTGGGACTAAATAGGATAAAATGGATCAGCTCATGATAAAATGGCAGAGCAGACTCGATGGGCTGAATGGCCTACTTCTGCTCCTTTGTCTTATGGTCTTATGGTCTATATTACTACTTAACTATTTATGGTTCTATTACTATTTATTATTTATGGTGCAACTGTAACAAAAACCAATTTCCCCTGGGATCAATAAAGTATGATTATGACTATGAGTTCAAGAGTGGGCAACATCAAAGTCAAATTCATTGTCATGTGCACAAGTACGTGTGTGCACGTGTGCAATAAAAGACTTACTTGCAGCAGCATCACCGATTCACAAGGAAAACATAAATTATACACAATTTTTACAAGCAGGAGTACAATTACAAAGCAGCCCAAAATCAGAAAAAATCAATGTCAATTGTAATGTAAAACTTTAAAAAGGCATAGAATTGCTATACTGAGTTTGAGATTAGTTATTGGAAGTGTTTCTGAAAGACAAAATCTACCTACACATTTGGGAAGGCAAATACTGATTAGAGATAGCCAGCATGGCTTTGTGTGTGGGAGAGTATGCCCTACAAATCTGAGGTTTTTCCAGAGGTGACCAAGAAAATTGACAAGGGCGGGGTGGTAGAACACAAAATATTCTGCAGATGCTGGGGTCAAAGCAACACTCACAACACACTGGAGGAACTCAGCAGGTCGGGCAGCATCCGTGGAAATGATCAGTCAACGTTTCGGGCCGGAACCTTCGTCTGGACTGAAGAGGGAGGGGGCGGGGGCCCTATAAAGAAGGTGGGGGGAGGGTGAGAAGGAGAAGGCTGATAGGTTAAAGGTGAAAAACAGTGAGGGGAAAGATAAAGGGGTGGGGGAGGTGTCCAGTAAGGGGAAAGATAAAGGGGTGGGGGAGGGACCTACTGTAGGTAACCGTAGTCTTTCTCATTACCCTGAGGCACTGCAGGGCACGTATCTGTGTTACTGCATTGGAGCTAATGCAGAAAGATCCAGGAGACAGTCTGTGCCTTCTTCCAGGGCAACACTGTTTCACTGTTTACAATTTACCATGTGAAACTAGGACCCAGTAATGTACAACTTAATGTTACCCAAACAAAACAGGAAACTCTCAAATAACGAGTACAACAACTAGGCCATTAATCAGCGCATATCTTGGCCAACACCTTACTGTCACACAAAGAAACAAACAACCCATGTTAAATAACTAGGCGTGGAACATAAATGCAATGAAAACACATTAGGTTGGAAGCAGTTGATTAAAAATTAATTTTAAAAATTAAAAAGTGTACATCGAAACATTCAGTGAAACGCAGTAGAGGGCAGCACTGGGTTGTCTGGAAGATATTGATCACTCTCACTCTCTCACACTCTCTCTCTCTCTCTCTCTCTCTCTCTCTCACACACACACACACACACACACACACACTCAGGGCTTTCACATGCCGTGGGAGAATGGGTCACTGACCATCTGGGTGGAAACCCCATACATTTTTGACCCTTCCATCACTCTTAATGTCTCAGGGCAAGGACCTGTGGCTGGCTCCACTAACACCATCATAGTGTAGAGACCAGCTGGTGATCTCTTGGCAATTTATTCTGTGGCTCATCTGTTGCGTCAGTGACCTCTCTGTGTGGAATGGACTCCAGGTTATTGCTGCTGATGAAACAAACCTCTGGGCAGCTGGGACTGGCAAGAGAGATTCACAGCAACCAGTTCAACCTCAGGTTACCCCAACCCAGGCTGTGCATCCAATCTGGCTCTCTCCATCCCAGCTCCCTCCTTGATTCTGGATTCTATTCCTTGTCCCAATTCCAACCCTGAAATCCAGGCTGAGCTCCCAATTGTGAGCCCTGATCCTGGACTCCCCAAGGTTGTTCTCCCCTCCCCCCAGCCACCTTAATCCCAGGATCTCTTCCTCAGCCCAATCTATCCTTTATCTTAGGTTGATCTCAAGAGAGAGAATTTGTAGAATGTCTGCGAGATGGCTTTTTAGAACAACTTGTTGTTGAGCCCACTAGGGGAGCGGCTGTACTGGATTGGGTATTGAGTAATGAACCAGAGGTGATTAGAGAGATTGAGGTGAAGGAACCCTTAAGAGGCAGTGATCATAACGTGATTGAGTTCACTGTGAAATTTGAAAAGGAGAAGTCAAAATCCGATGTGTCGATATTTCAGTGGAGTAAAGGAAATTACAGTGGCATGAGAGAGGAACTGGCCAAAGTTGATTGGAAAGGGACACTAGTGGGAAGGATGGCAGAGCAGCAGTGACTGGAGTTTATGCGAGAAGTGAGGAAGGTGCAAGACAGACATATTCCAAAAAGGAAGAAATTTTCGAATGGAAAAAGGATGCAACCGTGCCTGACAAGAGAAGTCAAAGCCAAAGTTAAAGCAAAGGAGAGGGCAGACAGGAAGCAGAGGATTGGGAATGTTACATGCTTAAGGAGATCTGGGTTTTTTTGTGAGAATGATACAATGGTCTTTTGGAGGTCACCTGATGTGATTTTTACGCCGATGTGAAGTCACATGTGCACCATGGGAATATATGGGTCGACCCAGGTGATGCAGTAGGTTTTTAGTTTGTAGGTTTCCAGGTAGAACATGCTGTGTCTCTGTTTCTGTTGTGTGTTTGTTTTTGTGATGCAGTTTCATTTTTAAAACGGAGTATTGCGTTCTATTGCAAGATACCATATTATCTGACTGGAAATTTTTGCTAGATGTGTTGATTTACCCGATTCCAACAGTAGAAGGGAGAGTGAAGAATTTATCGAAGCACAGGATTGAAGGATCGAGAGGAGTCGGCATCGTTTGGCAGTTTAATAAAGGATCGACCTTATTGAGTCTTCGTTGGAAGAGTAGCGACCTGCATCGAGGATAAATCTTGCCAAAAAGAGCAAGGAGTTCATGCAAAGGTTTGCTCTCTCTCTAAACGAATTTAAGGTCAGTTGGTTTAAACTGTTTATTTTCGGCATCGTGAAGCCTCTTGCCAGAACCAGCAGGAAAGTCGCGTCTAGGAAGAAATCCTTCTCCAGAGAAGTCTCTCCCAATTGAACGTATAAATCTGTTGGACTTTCGAATTTATCACTTTAAGAACTATATCTGACTGTATCACTTTAAGAACTGTTTTCGCATTTGGAAACATAGAAACATAGAAAATAGGTGCAGGAGTAGGCCATTTGGCCCTTCAAGCCTGCACCGCCATTTATTATGATCATGGCTGATCATCCAACTCAGAACCCCGCCCCAGCCTTCCCTCCATACCCCCTGACCCCCAGAGCCACAAGGGCCATATCTAACTCCCTCTTAAATATAGCCAATGAACTGGCCTCAACTGTTTCCTGTGGCAGAGAATTCCACAGATTCACCACTCTCTGTCTGAAGAAGTTTTTCCTAATCTCAGTCCTAAAAGGCTTCCCCTCTGTCCTCAAACTGTGGCCCCTCGTTCTGGACTTCCCCAACATCGGGAACAATCTTCCTGCATCTAGCCTGTCCAATCCCTTTAGAATTTTATACATTTCAATC
Organism: Mobula hypostoma; assembly: GCF_963921235.1. Classification (NCBI taxonomy): domain Eukaryota; kingdom Metazoa; phylum Chordata; class Chondrichthyes; order Myliobatiformes; family Myliobatidae; genus Mobula; species Mobula hypostoma. Next base: position 30,312,423 of record NC_086125.1, read on the forward strand.
AGATCCCCCCTCAATCTTCTAAATTCCAACGAGTACAAGCCCAGTTCATCCAGTCTTTCTTCATATGAAAGTCCTGCCATCCCAGGAATCAATCTGGTGAACCTTCTTTGTACTCCCTCTATGGCAAGGATGTCTTTCCTCAGGTTAGGGGAAACGCTTTAACGCTTTAAGAACCAGTGCCGAGTGACGAGTTGGTGAATGGCTGCAGAACAGTTAACTTCCGGTTAAAGTTTTCATTTGTTTTTTCCTTATCGTTTACCCGTGTTTAATAAATGTTTGGTTGTTTTTATATAACCTGTCTCGATTGATATTCATTATTGCCGGTTACGTAACATAATCTGCGGAGGCTCGTTGGGTTATGTTCCGAATTTGAGTTTAAGTGCTAGTAATTGCCATTTTGATTTGGAGAAAGGAAATATCCGATTTTTTTTTTGGTTTGATTGGTGTGTGTTTTATACATTTTATACATTTTATACATTTCAATCGGCAACAATGAATATTGACGGGTTTATGGAGACGCCTGACTTGGGATCTTTAGAGAATGCGAGAAAACCTGAGGTATTGGAGATTGCTAGGAAGTTGGATATTAAAGGAATTACGAGGAATTCCACCAAGGCTTTCATACAAAGAAAAATTGCTGAACATTATATTACTTTGAATTTATTTGATGAGGAGGTGTTAGATAAGTTTCCAATGAGTAATCTGGAAATGCGGTTACATCTTGAACAAATAAGGTTAAAGCAATTAGAAGCTGATTTGGAAAAGAGTCAGTTAGAAGCTGTAAATAAACAGAAGGAATTCGAGGCTATGGAGGCTATTAAATTAAGGGAATTTAAAGAAAGAGAAGCTGAAAACCAGAGGAAATTTGAGCTAGAGATGCAGAAATAAAAGTCTGGGAGTTAGTCTTCTGGTTCTATGAAACAGTTTATTGCTAGTTGTGAGGTTATTTTGGCTCCTCCACTTAATGAAGCTGAAGTGGACAAATATTTCTGATATTTCGAAACTATTGCTCTGAGTTTAAAGTAGCCAAAAGACCAGTGGCCAATGATGTTACAAAGTGTAATTAAAGGCAAGGCACAACAAGTTTATACAGCTTTAGATGCTGAGCAAGCACTGAATTATGATATTGTTAAGCAGCATATATTAAAGGCATATGAGATGGTTCTGGAAGTGTATAGAGAAAGATTCAGAAGTTTGAAGAAATCGGTGGAAAAAACTTATGTGGAATTTGCCTATGAGAAATCTGTGTGTTTTGGGAGATGGGTTTCCTCTAAAAATGTGAATGGGGAGTATAATAAATTAAAAGAGCTGATTTTGCAGGAGGAATTTAAAAGAAGCATTCCTGTTGAAGTGAGAACATACTTAAATGAATGGGACAATGCTACATTGCAGGAGATTGCTAAATTAGCTGATGAGTATGTTTTAATTCACAAGAATAAATTTTCTCCAGGTAAAATTTTTAAAAGGAAAAACAGCACAGAGAAAGTAAACCAGAAAGTAAATCTGAAGTTAGTGAGAAAATTAAGGATGAAGGGAGACATGTGAAGGAAAAACATTTTGGTATTATTTGTAATTATTATAAGAAACCTGGACATGTAGTAGCTAATTGCTTCCAATTGAAGAGGAAAGAGAAAGAAGTGGTCCCAGATACTTGTGTGCAGCATATTGGAAAACCTGTAAAACCACAGGGTTTAGAAAATACTAATGAAGATGTGTCAGAGTCTGACCAAGTTAAGAAGGGATTTGAAGCTTTTATAACAGAAGGATTTGTATCCTTGAAAGAAGGATCCAATTCAGTACCAATAAGGATACTTAGAGATACTGGAGCTTCGCAATCACTAATATTAGACAGTGTGCTAAGGTTTAGTGATGAGTCTGACATTGCTGAGGTAAATTATATAAGAGGAGTTGGGAGTGCCCTTATGCCAGTACATTTACATAGAGTAAATTTAAGGTCAGGATTAGTTACAGGAGTTGTTAAAGTAGGATTACAATCCAGTTTACTTGTGAAGGATGTTTCTCTTTTGTTAGGGAATGATTTAGCAGGTGGACAAGTTTTTCCTGAAGTGCATTTGACAATAAATTCAAATTCTGAGGAACCACAGAGGGATTCTAACACAGATTCTTCCTGTGTTGTAACAAGAGCTATGGTTAAAAAGACTGACGTAAAGGATGAGGTTGTTACCCATGACAGTTCAAATCAAGATTCGAATTTTGAGGATGTATCAGAAACTTTCTTACCTACATTATTTGATCAGGAATTTGGTGGTAAGTCTGACCAGGAAGATTTGTCTTTATCTCGGAAGGAGATGATAGCAGAGCAGGGTAGAGATCCTGAGATAGTTAAATTAAAAGAACAAGCTCTTCCAGATAGTGAAATTGAAAAAGTACCAGTTGGATATTATTTTGAAAAGGGGGTATTAATGAGAAAGTGAAGATCGCCTACAATTCCTGCTAGTGAGGAATGGGAAGTTAATCATCAGGTTGTTGTTCCTAAAATTTACCAAAATGAGATTTTAACTATGGCTCATAGTATTCCTTTGGGTGGTCATTTAGGTGTAAAGAATACTATGAACAAAGTTTCTAAACATTTTTATTGGTTTAGTTTAAGACAAGATGTGGCGACATTTTGTAGAATGTGTCATACGTGTCAAATTGTGGGTAAACCTAATCAGGTTACTCCAGTGGCCCCACTGCAACCAATTCCTGTATTTGGTGAGCCGTTCTCAAAAATCATTGTAGACTGTGTAGGTCCTTTGCCAAAAACTAAAACTGGGCATCAATATTTATTAACTATTATGTGCACAGCATCTAGGTTTCCAGAGGCAGTACCTCTTAGGAATATAACAGCCAAAACTGTGACAAAGGCTCTTATAAAATTCTTTACTTATTTTGGGTTGCCTGAGGAAATACAAACAGATCAAAGTAGTAATTTTATGTCTGGGTTGTTTCAGCAGATAGTTTATAAACTGGGAGCAAAACAGATTATTTCCTCAGCCCATCATCCAGAATCACAAGGAGCCTTGGAGAGATTTCATTGTACACTAAAAACTATGATTAGGACATATTGTGTGGAAAATGAAAAGGACTGGGATGAAGGTATACATTTACTACTTTTTGCAGTAAGGGAGGCAGTACAGGAATCATTAGGTTTTAGTCCTTTTGAACTTGTGTTTGGGCATAGTGTTCAAGGACCTTTGGCTTTGTTGAAGGAACAGTGGATTAATAAAGAAGTACATACTAATTTGCGAGATTATGTTTTGAAATTTAAAGAAAGATTGTATAAAGCTTGTAGTTTGGCCAAGGAAAATTTAAAGTTAGCTCAGGAGAAGGTGAAGACGTGGTATGATAAGGAAGCTAGGATGAGGTCATTTAAGCCTGGAGATAAGGTGTTGGTTCTTTTTCCAGTGCAAACGAACCCATTACAAGCCAAATTTCATGGTCTTTATGAAATTAAATCTAAGGTAAATGATATGGATTATGCGGTAAAAACCCCAGATCGGAGAAAGACAATACAGCTGTGTCATATAAATATGATAAAACCGTATTATGAGAGAGAAGTTGCTACTATACTATGACTGTTGTGATCAATAATGAGTCTGATCTTGATAGAAACTTAATAGAGGATTCATCCGAAACCCATTTTAAACCCAACATTATTTCAGCCAAGTTACCAAATTCAAAAATCCTGGAAAATATTGATAAAAAATTAGCTCATTTACAGCCAGAGCAGAGAGAGCAGATGAAACAGTTAATTTTTAAATATAGAGATTTATTTCCAGATGTCCCTGGAAGAACCACCGCAGCTACGCATGATGTAGATGTTGGAGATGCAAAACCCATAACACAACATCCGTATCAAATGAACAGGGAAAAACGTGAACTTGCTGAACAGACAGACAAGTATATGTTAGAGAATGATATTATTGGACATTCTAATTCGAATTGGACTTCACCGTGTGTTATGGTGCCTAAGCCAGACAATAGTATTAGGTTTTGTACAGATTACAGAAAGGTGAATGCTGTGACAAAATCTGATGCATATCCAACCCCTAGAGTAGATGATTGTGTGGATAAAGTTGGACAGGCCAAATTCCTTACAAAAATTGATTTGTTAAAAGGTTATTGGTGTGTTCCATTGACGGATAGAGGTAGAGAGGTTTCAGCATTTGTAACCCCATCTGGGTTCTATGAATATAATGTTCTTCCATTTGGGATGAAGAATGCACCAGGTACTTTTCAGAGGATGATTAGTAGCGTGATTCAGGGATTAAAAGATACCCTGCTGATTTAGTTACAGGAAATAATACATGGAAAGCATATATTATGGCTGTGGAGAAATTATTTGAGAGACTTTCAAAAGCTAACTTAACTATTAACTTAGCTAAAAGTGAATTTGGTCATGTCACAGTGACTTACCTTGGTTATGTTGTGGGTCAGGGAAAATTAGCACCTGTTCAAGCAAAAGTTCAGGCAATTTTAGAAGTACCCGCTCCAACTGGTAGAAAAACTCTCAGAAGATTCTTGGGTATGGTAGGATATTACAGAAAATTTTGTAAGGATTTTGCAAACGTTGCTCTTCCATCAACTAATCCTTTGAAGAAAAATGAGAAGTTTGTTTGGACAGAGTCTTGTCAGAAGGCATTTGATAAATTGAAAGCTATAAAATATGTAGTCAACCTGTACTTAAATCTCCTGACTTTGGAAAACCATTTTCGTTAGCTGTAGATGCTAGTGATTAAGCTACAGGAACAGTGTTACTTCAAAAAGATGATGGTGATGAAGTTGAAGGTCCAGTAGCTTATTTTTCTAAGAAATTTAATGCCCATCAAAGAAATTACTCAACAATAAAAAAAGAATTGTTATCTCTTGTTTTGGCTGTACAACATTTTGAAGTGTAAGTTGGTACTACTCATAAACCACTCACAGTTTATTCCGATCACAATCTATTAGTGTTTTTGAGTAAGATGAAAAACAAAAATAGAAGATTATTAAATTGGAATCTACTGTTACAGGAGTACAATATTTTCATCACTCATATTAAGGGTAAAGACAATGTGATCGCTGATTGTTTGTATAGATGTTAAATGTACAATGAAAATTTGTTTTTTTGGAGTGATATTTTAACATTTGTAACACTCCTACTGTACATTAGTTTGTAAATGGCTGAAAGATAAGATTGTATATATTGTGTATTTTGTAAATTTTATACCTTTGTATTTTTTTTGTATAAATTGTTAATTGTTAAAATTTTGTTCTTTAAAAGACCAAAATATTTTTTGGAGGCAGGTGTTACATGCTCAAGGAGATCTGTTTTATTTTGTGAGAATGATACAATGGTCTTTTGGAGGTCACCTGATGTGATTTTCACGCCGATGTGAAGTCACATGTGCACCATGGGTATATAAGGGTCGACCTAGGTGATGCAGTAGGTTTTTAGTTTGTAGATTTCCAGGTCGAACATGCTGTGTCTCCATTTCTGTTGCGTGTTTGTTTTTGTGATGCAGTTTCATTTTTAAAATGGAGTATTGTGTTCTATTGCAAGATACCATATTATTGGACTGGAAATTTTTGCTAGATGTGTTGATTTTACCCAATTCCAACAGTAGAAGGGAGAGTGAAGAATTTATCGAAGCACAGGATTGAAGGATCGAGAGGAGTCAGCATCGTTTGGCAGTTTAATAAAGGATCGACCTTATTGAGTCTTCGTTGGAGGAGTAGCGACCTGCATCGAGGATAAATCTTGCCAAAAAGAGCAAGGAGTTCATGCAAAGGTTTGCTCTCTCTCTAAGGGAATTTAAGGTCAGTTGGTTTAAACTGTTTATTTTTGGCATCGTGAATCCTGTGGACAGAACCAGCAGGAAAGTCGCATCTGTGAAGAAATCCTTCTCCAGAGAAGTCTCTCCCAATTGAATGTATAAATCTGTTGGAATTTCGAATTTATTGCTTTATGAACTATATCTGACGGTATCACTTTAAGAACTGTTTTTGCATTTAACGCTTTAAGAACCAGTGCCGAGTGACGAGTTGGTGAACGGCTGCATAACGGTTAACTTCCGGTTAAAGTTTTCGTTTGTTTTTTCCTTATCGTTTGGTTGTTTTTATATAACCTGTCTCGATTGATATTCATTGTTGCCGGTTATGTAACAGGAAGTTTTTAAAAGCTTACAAAAGGAAACCAAAGCAACACACATCAAAGTTGCTGGTGAATGCAGCAGGCCTGCTGTGTTCACCAGCAACTTTGATGTGTGTTGCTTGAATTTCCAGCATCTGCAGAATTCTTCGTGTTTGCGTTTTTAAAAGGAAATTAAGAAGGTCATTAAGAGGTAAAAGATGAACTATGAGAGGAAGCTAGCAAATAATATCAAAGAGGATACGAAAAGCTTTTTCAAGTATATAAAGAGTAAAAGACAGGTGAGAGTAGATATAGGACCGATAGAAAATGATGCTGGAGAAATTGTAATGGGAGATGAGGAGATGGCAGAGGAACTGAACGAGTATTTTGCATCAGTCTTCACTGAGGAAGACATCAGCAGTATACCGGACACTCAAGGGTGGCAGGGAAGGGAAGTGTGCGCAATCACAATTACAACAGAGAAAGTATTCAGGAAGCTGAATAGTCTAAGGGTAGATAAATCTCCCGGACCAGATGGAATGCACCCTCGTGTTCTGAAGGAAGTAGCTGTGGAGATTACGGAGGCATTAACGATGATCTTTCAAAAGTCGATAGATTCTGGCATGGTTCCGGAGGACTGGAAGATTGCAAATGTCACTCCGCTATTTAAGAAGGGGGCAAGGAAGCAAAAATGAAATTATAGACCTGTTAGCTTGACGTTGGTGGTTGGGAAGTTGTTGGAGTCAATTATCAAGGATGAGGTTACAGAGTACCTGGAGGCATATGACAAGATAGGCAGAACTCAGCATGGTTTCTTTCAAGGAAAAACCTGCCTGACAAACATGTTACAATTTTTTGAGGAAATTACCAGTAGGCTAGACAAGGGAGATGCAGTGGATGTTGTATATTTGGATTTTCAGAAGGCCTTTGACAAGGTGCCACACATGAGGCTGCTTAACAAGATAAGAGCCCATGGAATTACAGGAAAGTTACATACGTGGATAGAGCGTTGGCTGATTGGCAGGAAACAGAGAGTGGGAATAAAGGGATCCTATTCTGGTTGGCTGCCGGTTACCAGTGGTGTTCCACAGGGGTCCGTGTTCGGGCGGCTTCTTTTTATGTTGTACATCAATGACTTGGATTATGGAATAGATGGCTTTGTGGCTAAGTTTGCTGATGATACAAAGTTAGGTGGAGGGGCCGGTAGTGCTGAGGAAACAAAGAGTCTGTAGAGAGACTGGGATAGATTAGAAGAATGGGCAATGAAGTGGCAAATGAAATACAATGTTGGAAAGTATATGGTTATGTACTTTGGCAGAAGAAATAAACGGGCAGACTATTATTTAAATGGGGAAAGAATTCAAAGTTCTTAGATGCAACGGGACTTGGGAGTCCTCGTGCAGGATACCCTTAAGGTTAACCTCCAGGTTCAGTCAGTAGTGAAGAAGGCGAATGCAATGTTGGCATTCATTTCTAGAGGAATAGAGTATAGGAGCAGGGATGTGATGTTGAGGCTCTATAAGGCGCTGGTGAGACCTCACTTGGAGTACTGTGGGCAGTTTTGGGCTCCTTATTTAAGAAAGGATGTGCTGATGTTGGAGAGGGTACAGAGAAGATTCACTAGAATGATTACAGGAATGAGAGGGTTAACATATGAGGAAAGTTTGTCCGCTCTTGGACTGTATTCCTTGGAGTTTAGAAAAATGAGGGGGGACCTCATAGAAACATTTCGAATGTTGAAAGGCATGGACAGAGAGGATGTGGCAAAGTTGTTTCCCATGATGGGGGAGTCTAATACTACAGGGCATTACTTAAGGCTTGAAGGGCGCCCATTCAGAACAGAAATGCGAAGAAATATTTTTAGCCAGAGGATGGTGAATCTATGGAATTTGTTGCCACGGGTAGCAGTGGATGCCAAGTCATTGGGTGTATTTAAGGCAGAGATTGATATGTATCTGAGTAGCTAGGGCATCAAAGGTTATGGTGAGAAGGTGGGGGAGTGGGACTAAAAGGGAGAATGGATCAGCTCATGATAAAATGGCAGAGCAGACTTGATGGGCCGAATGGCTGACTTCAGCTCCTTTGTCTTATGGTCTTATGATCTTGGGCTCTTCCCCAATCCTGATTCTCTCCCTAATCTTGAGCTGAGCCTTTATCCCAGGGAAACAGCTCCAGCCTCGCTTCTAGTCTCATGCCTCCTGCCTCCAGCCTACAGCCTCGCCTCCAGTCTCCTGCCTCCAGCCGCGCTTCTAGTCTCATACCTCCTGCCTCCAGCCTCGCCTCTCGTTTCCTGCCTCCAGCCTCGCCTCTTGTCTTCTGGCTCCAGACTCGCCACTAGTCTCCTGCCTCCAGCCTCCAGCCTCGCCTCTAGTTTCCTACCTCCTGCCTCCAGCCTCGCCTCTAGTCTCCTGCCTCCAGTCTCGCCTCTAGTCTCCTGCCTCCAGTTTCCAGACTCGCCTCTAGTCTGCTGCCTCCAGCCTCACCTCTAGTCTCCTGCCTCCAGCCACCAGACTTGCCTCCAGTCCCCTGCCTCCAGCCTCCAGCCTCGCCTCTAGTCTCCTGCTTCCAGCCTCCAGCCTCGCCTCTAGTCTCCTGCCTCCAGCCTTCACCATTGCCTCTAGTCTCCTGCCTCCAGCCTCCAGCCTCCAGCCTCTCCTCTAGTCTCCAGCCTCCAGCCTTGCCTCTACTCTCCAGACTCCAGACTCGCCTCCAGTCTCCAGCCTCCAGGCTCACCTCTAATCTCCTGCCTCCAGCCTCCAGCCTCGCCTCTAGTCTCCTGCCTCCAGCCTCCAGCCTCACCTCTAGTCTCCTGCCTCCAGCCTCCAGCCTCTAGCCTTGCCTCTAATCTCCTGCCTCCAGCCTCCAGCCTCGCTTCTCGTCTCCTGCCTCCAGCCTCGCCTCTTGTCTCCTGCCTCCAGATTCGCCTCTAGTCTCCTGCCTCCAGCCTCCAACCTCGCCTCTCGTCCTCTGCCTCCTGCTTGCAGACTCGCTTCTAGTCTCCTGCCTCCAGCCACCAGCCTCGCCTCTTGTCTGCTGCCTGCTGCCTCCAGCCTCGCCTCTAGTCTCCTGCCTCCAGCCTCCAGCCTCGCCTCTAGTTTCCTACCTCCTGCCTCCAGCCTCGCCTCTCGTCTCCTGCCTCCAGCCTCCAGACTCACCTCTAGTCTCCTGCCTCCAGCCTCCAACCTCCAGCCTTTCCTCTAGTCTCCAGCCTCCAGCCTCGCCTCTAGCCTGCAGACTCCAGCCTCGCCTCTAGTCTCCAGACTCCAACCTCGCCTCTAGTCTCCAGCCTCCAGCTTCACCTCTAATCTCCTGCCTCCAGCCTGCAGCCTTCCCTCTAGTCCCCTGCCTCCAACCTCCAGCCTCACCTCTAGTCTCCTGCCTCCAGCCTCGCCTTGTCTCCAGCCTCACCTCGAGTCTCCTGCCTCCAGCCTCGCCTCTAGTCTCCTGCCTCCAGCCTCCAACATTGCCTCTAGTCCCCTGCCTCGAGCCTCCAGCGTCGCCTCTAGTCTCCAGCCTCCAGCCTCGCCTCTAGTCTCCTGCCTCCAGCCTCCAACCTTGCCTCTAGTCCACTGCCTCGAGTCTTCAGCCTCGCCTCTAGTCTCCTACCTCCAGCCTCCAGCCTCCAGCCTCCAGCCTCCAGCCTCCAGCCTTGCCTCTAGTCTCCAGCCTCCAGCGTTGCCTCTAGTCTCCAGCCTCCAGCCTCTATCCTCTGTTCTCCAGCTTCGCCTCCAGCCTCCAGCCTCGCCTCTAGTCTCCTACCTCCTGCCTCCAGCCTCCAGCCTTGCCTCTAGTCTCCAGCCTCCAGCCTCCAGCATCGCCTCTCGTCTCCTGCCTCCAGCCTCCAGCCTCCAGCCTTGCCTCTAGTCTCCAGCCTCCAGCGTCGCCTCTAGTCTCCAGCCTCCAGCCTCGCCTCTAGTCTCCTGCCTCCAGCCTCCAACCTTGCCTCTAGTCCACTGCCTCGAGCCTTCAGCCTCGCCTCTAGTCTCCTACCTCCAGCCTCGCTTCTAGTCTCCTGCCCCCAGCCTCCAGCCTCGTGTCTAGTCTCCGGCCTCCAGCCTCCCCTCTAGTCTCCTGCCTCTAGCCTCCAGCCTCGCCTTGAGTCTCCTGCCTCCAGACGTGCCTCTAGTCTCCTGCCTCCAGCCTCCAGACTCGCCTCTAGTCTCCTGCCTCTAGCATCCTGCCTCCAGCCTCGCCTCTAGTCTCCTGCCTCCAGCCTCCAGCCTCACCTCTAGTCTTCTGCCTCCAGCCTTGCCTCTTGTCTCCTGGCTCCAGCCTCCAGACTCGTCTCTAGTCTCCTGCCTCCAGCCTCCATAATCGCCTCTAGACTCCTGTCTCCAGACTCCAGCCTCGCCTCTCGTCTCCTGCCTCCAGCCTCGCCTCTAGTCTCCTGCCTCCAGCCTCCAACCTTGCCTCTAGTCCCCTGCCTCGAGCCTTCAGCCTCGCCTCTAGTCTCCTGCCTCCAGCCTCGCTTCTAGTCTCCTGCCCCCAGCCTCCAGCCTCGTCTCTAGTCTCCGGCCTCCAGCCTCGCCTCTAGTCTCCTGCCTCCAGCCTCCATAATCGCCTCTAGACTCCTGTCTCCAGACTCCAGCCTCGCCTCTCGTCTCCTGCCTCCAGCCTCGCCTCTCGTCTCCAGCCTCCAGCCTCGCCTCTCCTCTCCAGCCTCCAGCCTCGCCTCTCGTCTCCTGCCTCCTGCCTCGCTTCTAATCTCCTGCCTCCAGCCTCCAGCTTCGCCTTTCATCTCCTGCCTCCAGCCTCACCTCTAGTCTCCTGCCTCCAGCCTCGCCTCTAATCTCCTGCCTCCAGCCTCGCTTCTAGTCTCCTGCCTCCAGCCTCGCCTCTAGTCTCCTGCCTCCAGCCTCAAGCCTTGCTGCTAGTCTCCTGCCTTCAGCCTCCAGCCTGGCCTCTCGTCTCGGGCCTCCAGCCTGGCCTCTCGTCTCGGGCCTCCAGCCTCGCCTCTAGTCTCCTGCCTCCAGCCTCAAGCCTCGCGTCCAGTCTCCTGCCTCCAGCCTCAAGCCTCCCCTCTAGTTTCCTAGCTCCAACCTCTAGCCTCGCCTCTAGTCTCCTGCCTCCAGACTCGACTCTCAGCTCCTGCCTCCAGACTCGCCTCTAGTCTCCTGCCTCCATCCTCCAGACTCGCTTCTAGTCTCCTGCTCTAGACTCCAGACTGACCTCTAGTTTCCTGCCTCCTGCCTCCAGCCTCGCCTCTCGTCTCCTGCTTCCAGACTCCCGACGCGCCTCTAGTCTCCTGCCTCCAGCCTCCAGCCTCCAGCCTCTCCTCTAGTCTTCAGCCTCCAGCCTTGCCTCTACTCTCCAGCCTCCAGCCTCGCCTCTAGTCTCCAGCCTCCAGCCTCCAGCCTCTCCTCTAGTCTCCAGCCTCCAGCCTTGCCTCTATTCTCCAGCCTCCAGCCTCGCATCTAGTCTCCTGCCTCCAGCCTCGCATCTAGTCTCCTGCCTCCAGCCTCCAGCCTTGCCTCTAGTCTCCTGCCTCCAGTCTCCAGCCTGGCCTCTCGTCTCCAGCCTCCAGCCTCGCCTCTAGTCACCTGTCTCCAGCCTCCAGCCTCGCCTCTAGTCTCCAACCTCCAGCCTCCAGCCTCGCCTCTAGTCTCCAGCCTCCAGCCTCCAGCCTCTAGTCTCCTGTCTCCAGCCTCCAGCCTCGCCTCTACAGCCTCCAGCCTCCAGCCTCGCCTCTAGTCTCCTGTCTCCAGCCTCCAGCCTCGCCTCTAGTCTCCAGCCTCCAGCCTCCAGCCTCGCCTCTAGTCTCCTGTCTCCAGACTCCAGCCTCGCCTCTAGTCTCCAGCCTCCAACCTCCAGCCTCTCCTCTAGTCTTCAGCCTCCAGCCTTGCCTCTACTCTCCAGACTCCAGCCTCGCCTCTAGTCTCCTGCCTCGAGCCACCAGACTCGCCTCTAGTCTCCTGCCTCCAGCCTCCAGCCTCCAGCCTCTCCTCTAGTCTCCAGCCTCCAGCCTTGCCTCTACTCTCCTGACTCCAGCCTCGCCTCTAGTTTCCAGCCTCCAGCCTCACCTCTAATCTCCTTCCTCCAGCCTCCAGCCTTGACTCTAGTCCCCTGCATCCAACCTCTAGCCTCGCCTCTAGTCTCCTGCCTCCAGCCTCGCTTCTAGTCTCCTGCATCCAGCCTACAGCCTCGCCTCCAGTCTCCTGCTTCCAGCCTTGCCTCTAGTCCCCTGCCTCAAGCCTCCAGCCTCGCCTCTTGTCTCCTGCCTCCAGCCTCCAGCCTCGCCTCTTGTCTCCTGCCTCAAGCCTCCAGCCTCGCATCTCGTCTCCTGCCTCCAGCCTCGTTTCTAGTCTCCTGCCTCCAGCCTCCAGCCTTGCCTCTAGTCTCCGGCCTCCAGTCTCCAGCCTGGCCTCTCGTCTCCTGCCTCCAGTCTCGCCTCTAGTCTCCTGCCTCCAGTCTCCAGACTCGCCTCTAGTCTCCTGCCTCCAGCCTCCAGCCTCTCCTTTAGTCTCCTGCCTCCAGCCTTGCCTCTACTCTCCAGACTCCAGCCTCGCCTCTAGTCTCCAGCCTCCAGGCTCACCTCTAATCTCCTGCCTCCAGCCTCCAGCCTTCAGTCTAGTCCCGTGCATCTAACCTCCAGCCTCGCCTCTAGTCTCCTGCCTCCAGCCTCGTTTCTAATCTCCTGCCTCCAGCCTACAGCCACGCCTCCAGTCTCCTGCCTCCAGCCTCACATCTTGTCTCCTGCCTCCAGCCTCCAGCCTCGCCTCTTGTCTCCTGCCTCCAGCCTCGCATCTAGTCTCCTGCCTCCAGCCTCATTTCTAGTCTCCCGCCTCCAGACTCCAGCCTTGCCTCTAGTCTCCTGCCTCCAGTCTCCAGCCTGGCCTCTCGTCTCCAACCTCCAGCCTCGCCTCTAGTCACCTGTCTCCAGCCTCCAGCCTCGCCTCTAGTCTCCAGTCTCCAGCCTCCAGCCTCGCCTCTAGTCTCCAGCCTCCAGCCTCCAGCCTCGCCTCTAGTCTCCTGACTCCAGCCTCCAGCCTCGCCTCTAGTCTCCAGCCTCCAGCCTCCAGCGTCGCCTCCAGTCTCCTGTCTCCAGCCTCCAGCCTCGCCTCTAGTCTCCAGCCTCCAGCCTCCAGCCTCTCCTCTAGTCTTCAGCCTCCAGCCTTGCATCTACTCTCCAGACTCCAGCCTCGCCTCTAGTCTCCTGCCTCCAGCCTCCAGCCTCCAACCTCTCCTCTAGTCTCCAGCCTCCAGCCTTGCCTCTACTCTACAGACTCCAGCGTCGCCTCTATTCTCCAGCCTCCGGCCTCGCCTCTAGTCTCCTGTCTCCAGCCTCCAGCCTCGCCTCTAGTCTCCAGCCTCCAGCCTCCAGCCTCGCCTCTAGTCTCCTGTCTCCAGACTCCAGCCTCGCCTCTAGTCTCCAGCCTCCAGCCTCCAGCCTCTCCTCTAGTCTTCAGCCTCCAGCCTTGCCTCTACTCTCCAGACTCCAGCCTCACATCTAGTCTCCTGCCTCGAGCCACCTGACTTGCCTCTAGTCTCCTGCCTCCAGCCTCCAGCTTCCAGCCTCTCCTCTAGTCTCCAGCCTCCAGCCTTGCCTCTACTCGCCTGACTCCAGCCTCGCCTCTAATCTCCTTCCTCCAGCCTCCACCCTTGACTCTATTCCCCTGCATCCAACCTCCAGCCTCGCCTCTAGTTTCCTGCCTCCAGTCTCGCTTCTAGTCTCCTGCATCCAGCCTACAGCCTCGCCTCCAGTCTCCTGCCTCCAGCCTTGCCTCTAGTCTCCTGCCTCCAGTCTCCAGCCTGGCCTCTCGTCTCCTGCCTCCAGTCTCGCCTCTAGTCTCCTGTCTCCAGCCTCCAGCCTCTCCTCTAGTCTTCAGCCTCCAGCCTTGCCTCTACTCTCCAGACTCTAGCCTCGCCTCTAGTCTCCTGCCTCCAGCCTCCAGCCTCCAGCCTCCAACCTCTCCTCTAGTCTCCAGCCTCCAGCCTTGCCTCTACTCTCCAGACTCCAGTGTCGCCTCTAGTCTCCAGCCTCCAGCCTCCAGCCTCGCCTCTAGTCTCCTGTCTCCAGCCTCCAGCCTCCAGCCTCCAGCCTCGCCTCTAGTCTCCTGCCTCCAGCCTCCAGCCTCTCCTCTAGTCTTCAGCCTCCAGCCTTGCCTCTACTCTCATGACTCTAGCCTCGCCTCTAGTCTCCTGCCTCCAGCCTCCAGCCTCCAGCCTCCAACCTCTCCTCTAGTCTCCAGCCTCCAGCCTTGCCTCTACTCTCCAGACTCCAGCGTCGCCTCTAGTCTCCAGCCTCCAGCCTCCAGCCTCGCCTCTAGTCTCCTGTCTCCAGCCTCCAGCCTCCAGCCTCTCCTCTAGTCTCCAGCCTCCAGCCTTGCCTCTACTCTCCAGACTCCAGCGTCGCCTCTAGTCTCCTGCCTCCTGCCTCCAGCCTCTCCTCTAGTCTTCAGCCTCCAGCCTTGCCTCTGCTCTCCAGACCCAGCCTCGCCTCTAGTCTCCTGCCTCGAGCCACCAGAATCGCCTCTAGTCTCCTGCCTCCAGCCTCCAGCCTCCAGCCTCTCCTCTAGTCTCCAGCCTCCAGCCTTGCCTCTACTCTCCTGACTCCAGCCTCGCCTCTAGTCTCCTGCCTCCAGCCTCCAGTCTCGCCTCTAGTCTCCTGTCTCCAGACTCCAGCCTCGCCTCTTGTCTCCTGCCTCCAGCCTCCAGCCTCCAGCCTCCAACCTCTCCTCTAGTCTCCAGCCTCCAGCCTTGCCTCTACTCTCCAGACTCCAGCGTCGCCTCTAGTCTCCAGCCTCCAGCCTCCAGCCTCGCCTCTAGTCTCCTGTCTCCAGCCTCCAGCCTCCAACCTCTCCTCTAGTCTCCAGCCTCCAGCCTTGCCTCTACTCTCCAGACTCCAGCGTCGCCTCTAGTCTCCTGCCTCCTGCCTCCAGCCTCTCCTCTAGTCTTCAGCCTCCAGCCTTGCCTCTGCTCTCCAGACCCAGCCTCGCCTCTAGTCTCCTGCCTCGAGCCACCAGAATCGCCTCTAGTCTCCTGCCTCCAGCCTCCAGCCTCCAGCCTCTCCTCTAGTCTCCAGCCTCCAGCCTCCAGTCTCGCCTCTAGTCTCCTGTCTCCAGACTCCAGCCTCGCCTCTAGTCTCCTGTCTCCAGCCTCCAGCCTCCAACCTCTCCTCTAGTCTCCAGCCTCCAGCCTTGCCTCTACTCTCCAGACTCCAGCGTCGCCTCTAGTCTCCTGCCTCCTGCCTCCAGCCTCTCCTCTAGTCTTCAGCCTCCAGCCTTGCCTCTACTCTCCTGACTCCAGCCTCGCCTCTAGTCTCCTGCCTCCAGCCTCCAGTCTCGCCTCTAGTCTCCTGTCTCCAGACTCCAGCCTCGCCTCTTGTCTCCTGCCTCCAGCCTTCAGCATCGCCTCTAGTCTCCTGCCTCCAGCCTCGCATCTCATCTCCTGCCCAGAGCCTCGTTTCTAGTCTCCTGCCTCCAGCCTCCAGCCTTGCCTCTCGTCTCCTGCCTCCAGTCTCCTGCCTGGCCTCTCGTCTCCTGCCTCCAGTCTCGCCTCTAGTCTCCTGTCTCCAGCCTCCAGCCTCGCCTCTAGTCTCCAGCCTGCAGCCTCCAGCCTCGCCTCTAGTCTCCTGTCTCCAGACTCCAGCCTCGCCTCTAGTCTCCAGCCTCCAGCCTCCAGCCTCTCCTCTAGTCTTCAGCCTCCAGCCTTGCCTCTACTCTCCAGACTCCAGCCTCGCATCTAGTCTCCTGCTTCGAGCCACCTGACTTGCCTCTAGTCTCCTGCCTCCAGCCTCCAGCTTCCAGCCTCTCCTCTAGTCTCCAGCCTCCAGCCTTGCCTCTACTCGCCTGACTCCAGCCTCGCCTCTAGTCTCCAGCCTCCAGCCTCACCTCTAATCTCCTTCCTCCAGCCTCCACCCTTGACTCTAGTCCCCTGCATCCAACCTCCTGCCTCGCCTCTAGTCTCCTGCCTCCAGTCTCGCTTCTAGTCTCCTGCATCCAGCCTACAGCCACGCCTCCAGTCTCCTGCCTCCAGCCTTGCCTCTAGTCTCCTGCCTCCAGTCTCCAGCCTGGCCTCTCGTCTCCTGCCTCCAGTCTCGCCTCTAGTCTCCTGTCTCCAGCCTCCAGCCTCTCCTCTAGTCTTCAGCCTCCAGCCTTGCCTCTACTCTCATGACTCTAGCCTCGCCTCTAGTCTCCTGCCTCCAGCCTCCAGCCTCCAGCCTCCAGCCTCGCCTCTAGTCTCCTGCCTCCTGCCTCCAGCCTCTCCTCTAGTCTTCAGCCTCCAGCCTTGCCTCTGCTCTCCAGACCCAGCCTCGCCTCTAGTCTCCTGCCTCGAGCCACCAGAATCGCCTCTAGTCTCCTGCCTCCAGCCTCCAGCCTCCAGCCTCTCCTCTAGTCTCCAGCCTCCAGCCTTGCCTCTACTCTCCTGACTCCAGCCTCGCCTCTAGTCTCCTGCCTCCAGCCTCCAGTCTCGCCTCTAGTCTCCTGTCTCCAGACTCCAGCCTCGCCTCTTGTCTCCTGCCTCCAGCCTCCAGCCTCCAGCCTCCAACCTCTCCTCTAGTCTCCAGCCTCCAGCCTTGCCTCTACTCTCCAGACTCCAGCGTCGCCTCTAGTCTCCAGCCTCCAGCCTCCAGCCTCGCCTCTAGTCTCCTGTCTCCAGCCTCCAGCCTCCAACCTCTCCTCTAGTCTCCAGCCTCCAGCCTTGCCTCTACTCTCCAGACTCCAGCGTCGCCTCTAGTCTCCTGCCTCCTGCCTCCAGCCTCTCCTCTAGTCTTCAGCCTCCAGCCTTGCCTCTGCTCTCCAGACCCAGCCTCGCCTCTAGTCTCCTGCCTCGAGCCACCAGAATCGCCTCTAGTCTCCTGCCTCCAGCCTCCAGCCTCCAGCCTCTCCTCTAGTCTCCAGCCTCCAGCCTTGCCTCTACTCTCCTGACTCCAGCCTCGCCTCTAGTCTCCTGCCTCCAGCCTCCAGTCTCGCCTCTAGTCTCCTGTCTCCAGACTCCAGCCTCGCCTCTTGTCTCCTGCCTCCAGCCTTCAGCATCGCCTCTAGTCTCCTGCCTCCAGCCTCGCATCTCATCTCCTGCCCAGAGCCTCGTTTCTAGTCTCCTGCCTCCAGCCTCCAGCCTTGCCTCTCGTCTCCTGCCTCCAGTCTCCTGCCTGGCCTCTCGTCTCCTGCCTCCAGTCTCGCCTCTAGTCTCCTGTCTCCAGCCTCCAGCCTCGCCTCTAGTCTCCAGCCTGCAGCCTCCAGCCTCGCCTCTAGTCTCCTGTCTCCAGACTCCAGCCTCGCCTCTAGTCTCCAGCCTCCAGCCTCCAGCCTCTCCTCTAGTCTTCAGCCTCCAGCCTTGCCTCTACTCTCCAGACTCCAGCCTCGCATCTAGTCTCCTGCTTCGAGCCACCTGACTTGCCTCTAGTCTCCTGCCTCCAGCCTCCAGCTTCCAGCCTCTCCTCTAGTCTCCAGCCTCCAGCCTTGCCTCTACTCGCCTGACTCCAGCCTCGCCTCTAGTCTCCAGCCTCCAGCCTCACCTCTAATCTCCTTCCTCCAGCCTCCACCCTTGACTCTATTCCCCTGCATCCAACCTCCAGCCTCGCCTCTAGTCTCCTGCCTCCAGTCTCGCTTCTAGTCTCCTGCATCCAGCCTACAGCCTCGCCTCCAGTCTCCTGCCTCCAGCCTTGCCTCTAGTCTCCTGCCTCCAGTCTCCAGCCTGGCCTCTCGTCTCCTGCCTCCAGTCTCGCCTCTAGTCTCCTGTCTCCAGCCTCCAGCCTCTCCTCTAGTCTTCAGCCTCCAGCCTTGCCTCTACTCTCCAGACTCTAGCCTCGCCTCTAGTCTCCTGCCTCCAGCCTCCAGCCTCCAGCCTCCAACCTCTCCTCTAGTCTCCAGCCTCCAGCCTTGCCTCTACTCTCCAGACTCCAGCGTCGCGTCTAGTCTCCAGCCTCCAGCCTCCAGCCTCGCCTCTAGTCTCCTGTCTCCAGCCTCCAGCCTCCAGCCTCCAGCCTCGCCTCTAGTCTCCTGCCTCCAGCCTCCAGCCTCTCCTCTAGTCTTCAGCCTCCAGCCTTGCCTCTACTCTCATGACTCTAGCCTCGCCTCTAGTCTCCTGCCTCCAGCCTCCAGCCTCCAGCCTCCAACCTCTCCTCTAGTCTCCAGCCTCCAGCCTTGCCTCTACTCTCCAGACTCCAGCGTCGCCTCTAGTCTCCAGCCTCCAGCCTCCAGCCTCGCCTCTAGTCTCCTGTCTCCAGCCTCCAGCCTCCAGCCTCTCCTCTAGTCTCCAGCCTCCAGCCTTGCCTCTACTCTCCAGACTCCAGCGTCGCCTCTAGTCTCCTGCCTCCTGCCTCCAGCCTCTCCTCTAGTCTTCAGCCTCCAGCCTTGCCTCTGCTCTCCAGACCCAGCCTCGCCTCTAGTCTCCTGCCTCGAGCCACCAGAATCGCCTCTAGTCTCCTGCCTCCAGCCTCCAGCCTCCAGCCTCTCCTCTAGTCTCCAGCCTCCAGCCTTGCCTCTACTCTCCTGACTCCAGCCTCGCCTCTAGTCTCCTGCCTCCAGCCTCCAGTCTCGCCTCTAGTCTCCTGTCTCCAGACTCCAGCCTCGCCTCTTGTCTCCTGCCTCCAGCCTCCAGCCTCCAGCCTCCAACCTCTCCTCTAGTCTCCAGCCTCCAGCCTTGCCTCTACTCTCCAGACTCCAGCGTCGCCTCTAGTCTCCAGCCTCCAGCCTCCAGTCTCGCCTCTAGTCTCCTGTCTCCAGCCTCCAGCCTCCAACCTCTCCTCTAGTCTCCAGCCTCCAGCCTTGCCTCTACTCTCCAGACTCCAGCGTCGCCTCTAGTCTCCTGCCTCCTGCCTCCAGCCTCTCCTCTAGTCTTCAGCCTCCAGCCTTGCCTCTGCTCTCCAGACCCAGCCTCGCCTCTAGTCTCCTGCCTCGAGCCACCAGAATCGCCTCTAGTCTCCTGCCTCCAGCCTCCAGCCTCCAGCCTCTCCTCTAGTCTCCAGCCTCCAGCCTCCAGTCTCGCCTCTAGTCTCCTGTCTCCAGACTCCAGCCTCGCCTCTAGTCTCCTGTCTCCAGCCTCCAGCCTCCAACCTCTCCTCTAGTCTCCAGCCTCCAGCCTTGCCTCTACTCTCCAGACTCCAGCGTCGCCTCTAGTCTCCTGCCTCCTGCCTCCAGCCTCTCCTCTAGTCTTCAGCCTCCAGCCTTGCCTCTACTCTCCTGACTCCAGCCTCGCCTCTAGTCTCCTGCCTCCAGCCTCCAGTCTCGCCTCTAGTCTCCTGTCTCCAGACTCCAGCCTCGCCTCTTGTCTCCTGCCTCCAGCCTTCAGCATCGCCTCTAGTCTCCTGCCTCCAGCCTCGCATCTCATCTCCTGCCCAGAGCCTCGTTTCTAGTCTCCTGCCTCCAGCCTCCAGCCTTGCCTCTCGTCTCCTGCCTCCAGTCTCCTGCCTGGCCTCTCGTCTCCTGCCTCCAGTCTCGCCTCTAGTCTCCTGTCTCCAGCCTCCAGCCTCGCCTCTAGTCTCCAGCCTGCAGCCTCCAGCCTCGCCTCTAGTCTCCTGTCTCCAGACTCCAGCCTCGCCTCTAGTCTCCAGCCTCCAGCCTCCAGCCTCTCCTCTAGTCTTCAGCCTCCAGCCTTGCCTCTACTCTCCAGACTCCAGCCTCGCATCTAGTCTCCTGCTTCGAGCCACCTGACTTGCCTCTAGTCTCCTGCCTCCAGCCTCCAGCTTCCAGCCTCTCCTCTAGTCTCCAGCCTCCAGCCTTGCCTCTACTCGCCTGACTCCAGCCTCGCCTCTAGTCTCCAGCCTCCAGCCTCACCTCTAATCTCCTTCCTCCAGCCTCCACCCTTGACTCTAGTCCCCTGCATCCAACCTCCTGCCTCGCCTCTAGTCTCCTGCCTCCAGTCTCGCTTCTAGTCTCCTGCATCCAGCCTACAGCCACGCCTCCAGTCTCCTGCCTCCAGCCTTGCCTCTAGTCTCCTGCCTCCAGTCTCCAGCCTGGCCTCTCGTCTCCTGCCTCCAGTCTCGCCTCTAGTCTCCTGTCTCCAGCCTCCAGCCTCTCCTCTAGTCTTCAGCCTCCAGCCTTGCCTCTACTCTCATGACTCTAGCCTCGCCTCTAGTCTCCTGCCTCCAGCCTCCAGCCTCCAGCCTCCAGCCTCGCCTCTAGTCTCCTGCCTCCTGCCTCCAGCCTCTCCTCTAGTCTTCAGCCTCCAGCCTTGCCTCTGCTCTCCAGACCCAGCCTCGCCTCTAGTCTCCTGCCTCGAGCCACCAGAATCGCCTCTAGTCTCCTGCCTCCAGCCTCCAGCCTCCAGCCTCTCCTCTAGTCTCCAGCCTCCAGCCTTGCCTCTACTCTCCTGACTCCAGCCTCGCCTCTAGTCTCCTGCCTCCAGCCTCCAGTCTCGCCTCTAGTCTCCTGTCTCCAGACTCCAGCCTCGCCTCTTGTCTCCTGCCTCCAGCCTCCAGCCTCCAGCCTCCAACCTCTCCTCTAGTCTCCAGCCTCCAGCCTTGCCTCTACTCTCCAGACTCCAGCGTCGCCTCTAGTCTCCAGCCTCCAGCCTCCAGCCTCGCCTCTAGTCTCCTGTCTCCAGCCTCCAGCCTCCAACCTCTCCTCTAGTCTCCAGCCTCCAGCCTTGCCTCTACTCTCCAGACTCCAGCGTCGCCTCTAGTCTCCTGCCTCCTGCCTCCAGCCTCTCCTCTAGTCTTCAGCCTCCAGCCTTGCCTCTGCTCTCCAGACCCAGCCTCGCCTCTAGTCTCCTGCCTCGAGCCACCAGAATCGCCTCTAGTCTCCTGCCTCCAGCCTCCAGCCTCCAGCCTCTCCTCTAGTCTCCAGCCTCCAGCCTTGCCTCTACTCTCCTGACTCCAGCCTCGCCTCTAGTCTCCTGCCTCCAGCCTCCAGTCTCGCCTCTAGTCTCCTGTCTCCAGACTCCAGCCTCGCATCTCATCTCCTGCCCAGAGCCTCGTTTCTAGTCTCCTGCCTCCAGCCTCCAGCCTTGCCTCTCGTCTCCTGCCTCCAGTCTCCTGCCTGGCCTCTCGTCTCCTGCCTCCAGTCTCGCCTCTAGTCTCCTGTCTCCAGCCTCCAGCCTCGCCTCTAGTCTCCTGCCTGCAGCCTCCAGCCTCGCCTCTAGTCTCCTGTCTCCAGACTCCAGCCTCGCCTCTAGTCTCCAGCCTCCAGCCTCCAGCCTCTCCTCTAGTCTTCAGCCTCCAGCCTTGCCTCTACTCTCCAGACTCCAGCCTCGCATCTAGTCTCCTGCTTCGAGCCACCTGACTTGCCTCTAGTCTCCTGCCTCCAGCCTCCAGCTTCCAGCCTCTCCTCTAGTCTCCAGCCTCCAGCCTTGCCTCTACTCGCCTGACTCCAGCCTCGCCTCTAGTCTCCAGCCTCCAGCCTCACCTCTAATCTCCTTCCTCCAGCCTCCACCCTTGACTCTAGTCCCCTGCATCCAACCTCCAGCCTCGCCTCTAGTCTCCTGCCTCCAGTCTCGCTTCTAGTCTCCTGCATCCAGCCTCCAGCCTCTCCTCTAGTCTTCAGCCTCCAGCCTTGCCTCTACTCTCATGACTCTAGCCTCGCCTCTAGTCTCCTGCCTCCAGCCTCCAGCCTCCAGCCTCCAACCTCTCCTCTAGTCTCCAGCCTCCAGCCTTGCCTCTACTCTCCAGACTCCAGCGTCGCCTCTAGTCTCCAGCCTCCAGCCTCCAGCCTCGCCTCTAGTCTCCTGTCTCCAGCCTCCAGCCTCCAGCCTCCAGCCTCGCCTCTAGTCTCCTGCCTCCTGCCTCCAGCCTCTCCTCTAGTCTTCAGCCTCCAGCCTTGCCTCTGCTCTCCAGACCCAGCCTCGCCTCTAGTCTCCTGCCTCGAGCCACCAGAATCGCCTCTAGTCTCCTGCCTCCAGCCTCCAGCCTCCAGCCTCTCCTCTAGTCTCCAGCCTCCAGCCTTGCCTCTACTCTCCTGACTCCAGCCTCGCCTCTAGTCTCCTGCCTCCAGCCTCCAGTCTCGCCTCTAGTCTCCTGTCTCCAGACTCCAGCCTCGCCTCTTGTCTCCTGCCTCCAGCCTTCAGCATCGCCTCTAGTCTCCTGCCTCCAGCCTCGCATCTCATCTCCTGCCCAGAGCCTCGTTTCTAGTCTCCTGCCTCCAGCCTCCAGCCTTGCCTCTCGTCTCCTGCCTCCAGTCTCCTGCCTGGCCTCTCGTCTCCAGCCTCCAGCCTCTCCTCTAGTCTTCAGCCTCCAGCCTCGCCTCTCCAGCCTCCAGCCTCGCCTCTAGTCTCCAGCCTCCAGCCTCCAGCCTCTCCTCTAGTCTCCAGCCTCCAGCCTTGCCTCTATTCTCCAGCCTCCAGCCTCGCATCTAGTCTCCTGCCTCCAGCCTCGCATCTAGTCTCCTGCCTCCAGCCTCCAGCCTTGCCTCTAGTCTCCTGCCTCCAGTCTCCAGCCTGGCCTCTCGTCTCCAGCCTCCAGCCTCGCCTCTAGTCACCTGTCTCCAGCCTCCAGCCTCGCCTCTAGTCTCCAACCTCCAGCCTCCAGCCTCGCCTCTAGTCTCCAGCCTCCAGCCTCCAGCCTCTAGTCTCCTGTCTCCAGCCTCCAGCCTCGCCTCTACAGCCTCCAGCCTCCAGCCTCGCCTCTAGTCTCCTGTCTCCAGCCTCCAGCCTCGCCTCTAGTCTCCAGCCTCCAGCCTCCAGCCTCGCCTCTAGTCTCCTGTCTCCAGACTCCAGCCTCGCCTCTAGTCTCCAGCCTCCAACCTCCAGCCTCTCCTCTAGTCTTCAGCCTCCAGCCTTGCCTCTACTCTCCAGACTCCAGCCTCGCCTCTAGTCTCTTGCCTCGAGCCACCAGACTCGCCTCTAGTCTCCTGCCTCCAGCCTCCAGCCTCCAGCCTCTCCTCTAGTCTCCAGCCTCCAGCCTAGCCTCTACTCTCCTGACTCCAGCCTCGCCTCTAGTTTCCAGCCTCCAGCCTCACCTCTAATCTCCTTCCTCCAGCCTCCAGCCTTGACTCTAGTCCCCTGCATCCAACCTCTAGCCTCGCCTCTAGTCTCCTGCCTCCAGCCTCGCTTCTAGTCTCCTGCATCCAGCCTACAGCCTCGCCTCCAGTCTCCTGCTTCCAGCCTTGCCTCTAGTCCCCTGCCTCAAGCCTCCAGCCTCGCCTCTTGTCTCCTGCCTCCAGCCTCCAGCCTCGCCTCTTGTCTCCTGCCTCAAGCCTCCAGCCTCGCATCTCGTCTCCTGCCTCCAGCCTCGTTTCTAGTCTCCTGCCTCCAGCCTCCAGCCTTGCCTCTAGTCTCCGGCCTCCAGTCTCCAGCCTGGCCTCTCGTCTCCTGCCTCCAGTCTCGCCTCTAGTCTCCTGCCTCCAGTCTCCAGACTCGCCTCTAGTCTCCTGCCTCCAGCCTCCAGCCTCTCCTTTAGTCTCCTGCCTCCAGCCTTGCCTCTACTCTCCAGACTCCAGCCTCGCCTCTAGTCTCCAGCCTCCAGGCTCACCTCTAATCTCCTGCCTCCAGCCTCCAGCCTTCAGTCTAGTCCCGTGCATCTAACCTCCAGCCTCGCCTCTAGTCTCCTGCCTCCAGCCTCGTTTCTAATCTCCTGCCTCCAGCCTACAGCCACGCCTCCAGTCTCCTGCCTCCAGCCTCACATCTTGTCTCCTGCCTCCAGCCTCCAGCCTCGCCTCTTGTCTCCTGCCTCCAGCCTCGCATCTAGTCTCCTGCCTCCAGCCTCATTTCTAGTCTCCCGCCTCCAGACTCCAGCCTTGCCTCTAGTCTCCTGCCTCCAGTCTCCAGCCTGGCCTCTCGTCTCCAACCTCCAGCCTCGCCTCTAGTCACCTGTCTCCAGCCTCCAGCCTCGCCTCTAGTCTCCAGTCTCCAGCCTCCAGCCTCGCCTCTAGTCTCCAGCCTCCAGCCTCCAGCCTCGCCTCTAGTCTCCTGTCTCCAGCCTCCAGCCTCGCCTCTAGTCTCCAGCCTCCAGCCTCCAGCGTCGCCTCCAGTCTCCTGTCTCCAGCCTCCAGCCTCGCCTCTAGTCTCCAGCCTCCAGCATCCAGCCTCTCCTCTAGTCTTCAGCCTCCAGCCTTGCATCTACTCTCCAGACTCCAGCCTCGCCTCTAGTCTCCTGCCTCCAGCCTCCAGCCTCCAACCTCTCCTCTAGTCTCCAGCCTCCAGCCTTGCCTCTACTCTACAGACTCCAGCGTCGCCTCTAGTCTCCAGCCTCCAGCCTCCAGCCTCGCCTCTAGTCTCCTGTCTCCAGCCTCCAGCCTCGCCTCTAGTCTCCAGCCTCCAGCCTCCAGCCTCGCCTCTAGTCTCCTGTCTCCAGACTCCAGCCTCGCCTCTAGTCTCCAGCCTCCAGCCTCCAGCCTCTCCTCTAGTCTTCAGCCTCCAGCCTTGCCTCTACTCTCCAGACTCCAGCCTCACATCTAGTCTCCTGCCTCGAGCCACCTGACTTGCCTCTAGTCTCCTGCCTCCAGCCTCCAGCTTCCAGCCTCTCCTCTAGTCTCCAGCCTCCAGCCTTGCCTCTACTCGCCTGACTCCAGCCTCGCCTCTAGTCTCCAGCCTCCAGCCTCACCTCTAATCTCCTTCCTCCAGCCTCCACCCTTGACTCTATTCCCCTGCATCCAACCTCCAGCCTCGCCTCTAGTCTCCTGCCTCCAGTCTCGCTTCTAGTCTCCTGCATCCAGCCTACAGCCTCGCCTCCAGTCTCCTGCCTCCAGCCTTGCCTCTAGCCTCCTGCCTCCAGTCTCCAGCCTGGCCTCTCGTCTCCTGCCTCCAGTCTCGCCTCTAGTCTCCTGTCTCCAGCCTCCAGCCTCTCCTCTAGTCTTCAGCCTCCAGCCTTGCCTCTACTCTCCAGACTCTAGCCTCGCCTCTAGTCTCCTGCCTCCAGCCTCCAGCCTCCAGCCTCCAACCTCTCCTCTAGTCTCCAGCCTCCAGCCTTGCCTCTACTCTCCAGACTCCAGCGTCGCCTCTAGTCTCCAGCCTCCAGCCTCCAGCCTCGCCTCTAGTCTCCTGTCTCCAGCCTCCAGCCTCCAGCCTCCAGCCTCGCCTCTAGTCTCCTGCCTCCAGCCTCCAGCCTCTCCTCTAGTCTTCAGCCTCCAGCCTTGCCTCTACTCTCATGACTCTAGCCTCGCCTCTAGTCTCCTGCCTCCAGCCTCCAGCCTCCAGCCTCCAACCTCTCCTCTAGTCTCCAGCCTCCAGCCTTGCCTCTACTCTCCAGACTCCAGCGTCGCCTCTAGTCTCCAGCCTCCAGCCTCCAGCCTCGCCTCTAGTCTCCTGTCTCCAGCCTCCAGCCTCCAGCCTCTCCTCTAGTCTCCAGCCTCCAGCCTTGCCTCTACTCTCCAGACTCCAGCGTCGCCTCTAGTCTCCTGCCTCCTGCCTCCAGCCTCTCCTCTAGTCTTCAGCCTCCAGCCTTGCCTCTGCTCTCCACACCCAGCCTCGCCTCTAGTCTCCTGCCTCGAGCCACCAGAATCGCCTCTAGTCTCCTGCCTCCAGCCTCCAGCCTCCAGCCTCTCCTCTAGTCTCCAGCCTCCAGCCTTGCCTCTACTCTCCTGACTCCAGCCTCGCCTCTAGTCTCCTGCCTCCAGCCTCCAGTCTCGCCTCTAGTCTCCTGTCTCCAGACTCCAGCCTCGCCTCTTGTCTCCTGCCTCCAGCCTCCAGCCTCCAGCCTCCAACCTCTCCTCTAGTCTCCAGCCTCCAGCCTTGCCTCTACTCTCCAGACTCCAGCGTCGCCTCTAGTCTCCAGCCTCCAGCCTCCAGCCTCGCCTCTAGTCTCCTGTCTCCAGCCTCCAGCCTCCAACCTCTCCTCTAGTCTCCAGCCTCCAGCCTTGCCTCTACTCTCCAGACTCCAGCGTCGCCTCTAGTCTCCTGCCTCCTGCCTCCAGCCTCTCCTCTAGTCTTCAGCCTCCAGCCTTGCCTCTGCTCTCCAGACCCAGCCTCGCCTCTAGTCTCCTGCCTCGAGCCACCAGAATCGCCTCTAGTCTCCTGCCTCCAGCCTCCAGCCTCCAGCCTCTCCTCTAGTCTCCAGCCTCCAGCCTTGCCTCTACTCTCCTGACTCCAGCCTCGCCTCTAGTCTCCTGCCTCCAGCCTCCAGTCTCGCCTCTAGTCTCCTGTCTCCAGACTCCAGCCTCGCCTCTTGTCTCCTGCCTCCAGCCTTCAGCATCGCCTCTAGTCTCCTGCCTCCAGCCTCGCATCTCATCTCCTGCCCAGAGCCTCGTTTCTAGTCTCCTGCCTCCAGCCTCCAGCCTTGCCTCTCGTCTCCTGCCTCCAGTCTCCTGCCTGGCCTCTCGTCTCCTGCCTCCAGTCTCGCCTCTAGTCTCCTGTCTCCAGCCTCCAGCCTCGCCTCTAGTCTCCAGCCTGCAGCCTCCAGCCTCGCCTCTAGTCTTCAGCCTCCAGCCTTGCCTCTACTCTCCAGACTCCAGCCTCGCATCTAGTCTCCTGCTTCGAGCCACCTGACTTGCCTCTAGTCTCCTGCCTCCAGCCTCCAGCTTCCAGCCTCTCCTCTAGTCTCCAGCCTCCAGCCTTGCCTCTACTCGCCTGACTCCAGCCTCGCCTCTAGTCTCCAGCCTCCAGCCTCACCTCTAATCTCCTTCCTCCAGCCTCCACCCTTGACTCTAGTCCCCTGCATCCAACCTCCTGCCTCGCCTCTAGTCTCCTGCCTCCAGTCTCGCTTCTAGTCTCCTGCATCCAGCCTACAGCCACGCCTCCAGTCTCCTGCCTCCAGCCTTGCCTCTAGTCTCCTGCCTCCAGTCTCCAGCCTGGCCTCTCGTCTCCTGCCTCCAGTCTCGCCTCTAGTCTCCTGTCTCCAGCCTCCAGCCTCTCCTCTAGTCTTCAGCCTCCAGCCTTGCCTCCACTCTCATGACTCTAGCCTCGCCTCTAGTCTCCTGCCTCCAGCCTCCAGCCTCCAGCCTCCAGCCTCGCCTCTAGTCTCCTGCCTCCTGCCTCCAGCCTCTCCTCTAGTCTTCAGCCTCCAGCCTTGCCTCTGCTCTCCAGACCCAGCCTCGCCTCTAGTCTCCTGCCTCGAGCCACCAGAATCGCCTCTAGTCTCCTGCCTCCAGCCTCCAGCCTCCAGCCTCTCCTCTAGTCTCCAGCCTCCAGCCTTGCCTCTACTCTCCTGACTCCAGCCTCGCCTCTAGTCTCCTGCCTCCAGCCTCCAGTCTCGCCTCTAGTCTCCTGTCTCCAGACTCCAGCCTCGCCTCTTGTCTCCTGCCTCCAGCCTCCAGCCTCCAGCCTCCAACCTCTCCTCTAGTCTCCAGCCTCCAGCCTTGCCTCTACTCTCCAGACTCCAGCGTCGCCTCTAGTCTCCAGCCTCCAGCCTCCAGCCTCGCCTCTAGTCTCCTGTCTCCAGCCTCCAGCCTCCAACCTCTCCTCTAGTCTCCAGCCTCCAGCCTTGCCTCTACTCTCCAGACTCCAGCGTCGCCTCTAGTCTCCTGCCTCCTGCCTCCAGCCTCTCCTCTAGTCTTCAGCCTCCAGCCTTGCCTCTGCTCTCCAGACCCAGCCTCGCCTCTAGTCTCCTGCCTCGAGCCACCAGAATCGCCTCTAGTCTCCTGCCTCCAGCCTCCAGCCTCCAGCCTCTCCTCTAGTCTCCAGCCTCCAGCCTTGCCTCTACTCTCCTGACTCCAGCCTCGCCTCTAGTCTCCTGCCTCCAGCCTCCAGTCTCGCCTCTAGTCTCCTGTCTCCAGACTCCAGCCTCGCCTCTTGTCTCCTGCCTCCAGCCTTCAGCATCGCCTCTAGTCTCCTGCCTCCAGCCTCGCATCTCATCTCCTGCCCAGAGCCTCGTTTCTAGTCTCCTGCCTCCAGCCTCCAGCCTTGCCTCTCGTCTCCTGCCTCCAGTCTCCTGCCTGGCCTCTCGTCTCCTGCCTCCAGTCTCGCCTCTAGTCTCCTGTCTCCAGCCTCCAGCCTCGCCTCTAGTCTCCAGCCTGCAGCCTCCAGCCTCGCCTCTAGTCTCCTGTCTCCAGACTCCAGCCTCGCCTCTAGTCTCCAGCCTCCAGCCTCCAGCCTCTCCTCTAGTCTTCAGCCTCCAGCCTTGCCTCTACTCTCCAGACTCCAGCCTCGCATCTAGTCTCCTGCTTCGAGCCACCTGACTTGCCTCTAGTCTCCTGCCTCCAGCCTCCAGCTTCCAGCCTCTCCTCTAGTCTCCAGCCTCCAGCCTTGCCTCTACTCGCCTGACTCCAGCCTCGCCTCTAGTCTCCAGCCTCCAGCCTCACCTCTAATCTCCTTCCTCCAGCCTCCACCCTTGACTCTAGTCCCCTGCATCCAACCTCCAGCCTCGCCTCTAGTCTCCTGCCTCCAGTCTCGCTTCTAGTCTCCTGCATCCAGCCTCCAGCCTCTCCTCTAGTCTTCAGCCTCCAGCCTTGCCTCTACTCTCATGACTCTAGCCTCGCCTCTAGTCTCCTGCCTCCAGCCTCCAGCCTCCAGCCTCCAACCTCTCCTCTAGTCTCCAGCCTCCAGCCTTGCCTCTACTCTCCAGACTCCAGCGTCGCCTCTAGTCTCCAGCCTCCAGCCTCCAGCCTCGCCTCTAGTCTCCTGTCTCCAGCCTCCAGCCTCCAGCCTCCAGCCTCGCCTCTAGTCTCCTGCCTCCTGCCTCCAGCCTCTCCTCTAGTCTTCAGCCTCCAGCCTTGCCTCTGCTCTCCAGACCCAGCCTCGCCTCTAGTCTCCTGCCTCGAGCCACCAGAATCGCCTCTAGTCTCCTGCCTCCAGCCTCCAGCCTCCAGCCTCTCCTCTAGTCTCCAGCCTCCAGCCTTGCCTCTACTCTCCTGACTCCAGCCTCGCCTCTAGTCTCCTGCCTCCAGCCTCCAGTCTCGCCTCTAGTCTCCTGTCTCCAGACTCCAGCCTCGCCTCTTGTCTCCTGCCTCCAGCCTTCAGCATCGCCTCTAGTCTCCTGCCTCCAGCCTCGCATCTCATCTCCTGCCCAGAGCCTCGTTTCTAGTCTCCTGCCTCCAGCCTACAGCCTTGCCTCTCGTCTCCTGCCTCCAGTCTCCTGCCTGGCCTCTCGTCTCCTGCCTCCAGTCTCGCCTCTAGTCTCCTGCCTCCAGTCTCCAGACTCGCCTCTAGTCTCCTGCCTCCAGCCTCGCCTCTAGTCTCCTGCCTCCAGACTCACCTCTAGTCTCCTGCCTCCAGCCTCCAGCCTTGCCTCCAGCCTCCAGCCTCGCCTCTAGTCTCCTGCCTCCAGCCTCCAGCCTCACCTCTAATCTTCTGCCTCCAGCCTTCACCATTGCCTCTAGTCTCCTGCCTCCAGCCTCCAGCCTCCAGCCTCTCCACTTGTCTCCAGCCTCCAGCCTTGCCTCTACTCTGCAGACTCCGGTCTCCAGACTCGACTCTAGTCTCCTGCCTCCAGTCTCGCTTCTAGTCACCTGCCTCCAGCCTCCAGCTTCGCCTCTCGTCTCCTGCCTCCAGCCTCCAGCCTCGCCTCTAGTCTCCTGCCTCCAGCCTCCAGCCTTGCCTCTAATCTCCTGCCTCCAGCCTCCAGCCTCGCTTCTCGTCTCCTGCCTCCAGCCTGGCCTCTCGTCTCCTGCCTCCAGCCTGGCCTCTTGTCTCCTGCCTCCAGACTCGCCTCTAGTCTCCTGCCTCCAGCCTCCAGACTCGCCTCTCGTCTCCTGCCTCCTGCCTGCAGACTCGCCTCTAGTCTCCTGCCTCCAGCCTCGCCTCTTGTCTCCTGCCTGCTGCCTCCAGTCTCGCCTCTAGTCTCTTGCCTCCAGCCTCCAGCACCGCCTCTAGTTTCCTGCCTCCAGCCTACAGCCTCGCCTCTAGTTTCCTGCCTCCTATCTCCAGCCTCGCCTCTCGTCTCCTGCCTCCAGCCTCGCCTCTAGTCTCCTGCCTCCAGCCTGCAGCCTCGCCTCTAGTCTCCTGCCTTCAGCCTCCAGCCTCACCTCTAGTCTCCTGCCTCCAGCCTCCACCATTGCCTCTAGTCTCCTGCCTCCAGCCTCCAGCCTCCAGCCTCTCCACTAGTCTCCAGCCTCCAGCCTTGCCTCTACTCTCCTGACTCCAGCCTCGCCTCCAGTCTCCAGCCTCCAGCCTCACCTCTAATCTCCTTCCTCCAGCCTCCAGCCCTGACTCTAGTCCACTGCATCTAACCTCCAGCCTCGCCTCTAGTCTCCTGCCTCCAGCCTCGCTTCTAGTCTCCTGCCTCCAGCCTCCAGCCTCGCCTCTTGTCTCCTGCCTCCAGCCTCCAGCCTCGCCTCTTGTCTCCTGCCTCCAGCCTCCAGCCTCGCATCTCGTCTCATGCCTCCAGCCTCGTTTCTAGTCTCCTGCTTCCAGCCTCCAGCCTTGCCTCTAGTCTCCTGCCTCCAGTCTCCAGCTTGGCCTCTCGTCTCCTGCCAACAGTCTTGCCTCTAGTCTCCTGCCTCCAGTCTCCAGACTCGCCTCTAGTCTCCTGCCTCCAGCCTCCAGCCGCTCCTTTAGTCTCCTGCCTCCAGCCTTGCCTCTACTCTCCAGACTCCAGCCTCGCCTCTAGTCTCCAGCCTCCAGGCTCACCTCTAATCTCCTGCCTCCAGCTTCCAGCCTTGACTCTAGTCCCCTGCATCCAACCTCCAGCCTCGCTTTTAGTCTCCTGCCTCCAGCCTACAGCCTCGCCTCCAGTCTCCTGCCTCCAGCCTCGCCTCTAGTCCCCTGCTTCCAGCCTCCAGCTTTGCCTCTAGTCCCCTGCCTCCAGCCTCCAGCCTCACATCTTGTCTCCTGCCTCCAGCCTCCAGCCTCGCCTCATGTCTCCTGCCTCCAGCGTCGCCTCTAGTCTCCAGCCTCCAGCGTCGCCTCTAGTCTCCTGTCTCTATCTCCAGCCTCCAGCCTCCAGCCTCGCCTGTAGTCTCATGTCTGCAGCCTCCAGCCTCGCCTCTAGTCTCCAGCCTCCAGCCTCCAGCCACTCCTCTAGTCTTCAGCCTCCAGCCTTGCCTCTACTCTCCAGACTCCAGCATCACCTCTAGTCTCCTGCCTCGAGCCACCAGACTCGCCTCTAGTCTCCTGCCTCCAGCCTCCAGCCTCCAGCCTCTCCTCTTGTCTCCAGCCTCCAGCCATGCCTCTACTCTCCTGACTCCAGCCTCGCCTCTAGTCTCCAGCCTCCAGCCTCACCTCTAATCTCCTTCCTCCAGCCTCCACCCTTGACTCTAGTCCCCTGTATCCAACCTCCAGACTCGCCTGCCTCCAGCCTCGCTTCTAGTCTCCTGCATCCAGCCTACAGCCTCGCCTCCAGTCTCCTGCCTCCAGCCTTGCCTCTAGTCCCCTTCCTCCAGCCTCCAGCCTCGCCTCTTGTCTCCTGCCTCCAGCCTCGCCTCTTGTCTCCTGCCTCCAGCCTTCAGCCTCGCCTCTAGTCACCTGTCTCCAGCCTCCAGCCTTGCCTCTGGTCTCCAGCCTCCAGCCTCCAGCCTCGCCTCTAGTCTCCAGCCTCCAGCCTCGCCTCTAGTCTCCAGCCTCCAGCCTTGCCTCTACTCTCCAGACTCCAGCCTCGCCTCTAGTCTCCTGCATCGAGCCACCAGACTCGCCTCTAGTCTCCTGCCTCCAGCCTCCAGCCTCCAACCTCTCCTCTAGTCTCCAGCCTCCAGCCTTGCCTCTACTCTCCAGACTCCAGCGTCGCCTCTAGTCTCCAGCCTCCAGCGTCGCCTCTAGTCTCCTGTCTCCATCTCCAGCCTCCAGCCTCCAGCCTCGCCTCTAGTCTCATGTCTGCAGCCTCCAGCCTCGCCTCTAGTCTCCAGCCTCCAGCCTCCAGCCTCTCCTCTAGTCTTCAGCCTCCAGCCTTGCCTCTACTCTCCAGACTCCAGCCTCGCCTCTCGTCTCCTGCCTCGAGCCACCAGACTCGCCTCTAGTCTCCTGCCTCCAGCCTCCAGCCTCCAGCCTCTCCTCTTGTCTCCAGCCTCCAGCCATGCCTCTACTCTCCTGACTCCAGCCTCGCCTCTAGTCTCCAGCCTCCAGCCTCACCTCTAATCTCCTTCCTCCAGCCTCCACCCTTGACTCTAGTCCCCTGCATCCAACCTCCAGCCTCGCCTCTAGTCTCCTGCCTCCAGCCTCGCTTCTAGTCTCCTGCCTCCAGCCTACAGCCTCGCCTCCAGTCTCCTGCCTCCAGCCTTGACTCTAGTCCACTGTATCCAACCTCCAGACTCGCCTCTAGTCTCCTGCCTCCAGCCTCGCTTCTAGTCTCTTGCCTCCAGCCTACAGCCTCGCCTCCAGTCTCCTGCCTCCAGCCTTGCCTCTAGTCCCCTTCCTCCAGCCTCCAGCCTCGCCTCTTGTCTCCTGCCTCCAGCCTCCAGCCTCGCCTCTTGTCTCCTGCCTCCAGCCTTCAGCCTCGCCTCTAGTCTCCTGCCTCCAGCCTCGCATCTCGTCTCCTGCCCACAGCCTCGTTCCTAGTCTCCTGCCTCCAGCCTCCAGCCTTGCCTCTCGTCTCCTGCCTCCAGTCTCCAGCCTGGCCTCTCGTCTCCTGCCTCCAGTCTCGCCGCTAGTCTCCTGCCTCCAGTCTCCAGACTTGCCTCTGGTCTCCTGCCTCCAGCCTCCAGCCTCTCCTTTAGTCTCCTGTCTCCAGCCTCGCCTCTAGTCTCCTGCCTCCAGCCTCACCTCTAGTCTCCTGCCTCCAGCCTCCAGCCTTGCCTCCAGCCTCCAGCCTCGCCTCTAGTCTCCTGCCTCCAGCCTCCAGCCTCACCTCTAATCTCCTGCCTCCAGCCTCCACCATTGCCTCTAGTCTCCTGCCTCCAGCCTCCAGCCTCCAGCCTGTCCACCACTCTCCAGCCTCCAGCCTTCCCTCTACACTGCAGACTCCAGCCTCCAGCCTCGCCTCTATTCTCCTACCTCCAGCCTCGCTTCTAGTCACCTGCCTCCAGCCTCCAGCTTCGCCTCTCGTCTCCTGCCTCCAGCCTCCAGCCTCGCCTCTAATCTCCTGCCTCCAGCCTCCAGCCTCACCTCTAGTCTCCTGCCTCCAGCCTCCAGCCTCGCCTCTAGTCTCCTGCCTCCAGCCTCCAGCCTTGCCTCTAATCTCCTGCCTCCAGCCTCCAGCCTCACTTCTCGTCTCCTGCCTCCAGCCTGGCCTCTCGTCTCCTGCCTCCATCCTCGCCTCTTGTCTCCTGCCTCCAGCCTCGCCTCTTGTCTCCTGCCTGCTGCCTCCAGCCTCGCCTCTAGTCTCCTGCCTCCAGCCTCCAGACTCGCCTCTAGTTTCCTGCCTCCAGCCTACAGCCTCGCCTCTAGTTTCCTGCCTCCTATCTCCAGCCTCGCCTCTAGTCTCCAGCCTCCAGCCTCACCTCTAATCTCCTTCCTCCAGCCTCCACCCTTGACTCTAGTCCCCTGTATCCAACCTCCAGACTCGCCTCTAGTCTCCTGCCTCCAGCCTCGCTTCTGGTCTCCTGCATCCAGCCTACAGCCTCGCCTCCAGTCTCCTGCCTCCAGCCTTGCCTCTAGTCCCCTTCCTCCAGCCTCCAGCCTCGCCTCTTGTCTCCTGCCTCCAGCCTCCAGCCTCGCCTCTTGTCTCCTGCCTCCAGCCTTCAGCCTCGCCTCTAGTCTCCTGCCTCCAGCCTCGCATCTCGTCTCCTGCCCACAGCCTCGTTTCTAGTCTCCTGCCTCCAGCCTCCAGCCTTGCCTCTCGTCTCCTGCCTCCAGTCTCCAGCCTGGCCTCTCGTCTCCTGCCTCCAGTCTCGCCGCTAGTCTCCTGCCTCCAGTCTCCAGACTTGCCTCTGGTCTCCTGCCTCCAGCCTCCAGCCTCTCCTTTAGTCTCCTGCCTAGAGCCTCGCCTCTAGTCTCCTGCCTCCAGCCTCACCTCTAGTCTCCTGCCTCCAGCCTCCAGCCTTGCCTCCAGCCTCCAGCCTCGCCTCTAGTCTCCTGCCTCCAGCCTCCAGCCTCACCTCTAATCTCCTGCCTCCAGCCTCCACCATTGCCTCTAGTCTCCTGCCTCCTGCCTCCAGCCTCCAGCCTGTCCACCACTCTCCAGCCTCCAGCCTTCCCTCTACACTGCAGACTCCAGCCTCCAGCCTCGCCTCTATTCTCCTACCTCCAGCCTCGCTTCTAGTCACCTGCCTCCAGCCTCCAGCTTCGCCTCTCGTCTCCTGCCTCCAGCCTCCAGCCTCGCCTCTAATCTCCTGCCTCCAGCCTCCAGCCTCACCTCTAGTCTCCTGCCTCCAGCCTCCAGCCTCGCCTCTAGTCTCCTGCCTCCAGCCTCCAGCCTTGCCTCTAATCTCCTGCCTCCAGCCTCCAGCCTCACTTCTCGTCTCCTGCCTCCAGCCTGGCCTCTCGTCTCCTGCCTCCAGCCTCGCCTCTTGTCTCCAGCCTACAGCCTCGCCTCTAGTTTCCTGCCTCCTATCTCCAGCCTCGCCTCTCGTCTCCTGCCTCCAGCTTCGCCTCTAGTTTCCTGCCTCCAGCCTCCAGCCTCGCCTCTAGTCTCCTGCCTCCAGCCTCCAGCCTCACCTCTAGTCTCCTGCCTCCAGCCTCCACCATTGCCTCCAGTCTCCTGCCTCCAGCCTCCAGCCTCTCCACTAGTCTCCAGCCTCCAGCCTTGCCTCTACTCTGCAGACTCCAGCCTCCAGCCTCGCCTCTAGTCTCCTGCCTCCAGCCTCGCTTCTAGTCACCTGCCTCCAGCCTCCAGCTTCGCCTCTCATCTCCTGCCTCCAGCCTCCAGCCTCGCCTCTAATCTCCTGCCTCCAGCCTCCAGCCTCACCTCTAGTCTCAGCCTCCAGCCTCCAGCCTCGCCTCTAGTCTCCTGCCTCAAGCCTCCAGCCTTGCCTCTAATCTCCTGCCTCCAGCCTCCAGCCTCCAGCCTCGCTTCTCGTCTCCTGCCTCCAGCCTGGCCTCTCGTCTCCTGCGTCCAGCCTCGCCTCTTGTCTCCTGCCTCCAGACTCGCCTCTAGTCTCCTGCCTCCAGCCTCCAGCCTCGCCTCTTGTCTCCTGCCTCCAGCCTCCAGCCTCGCCTCTTGTCTCCTGCCTCCAGCCTCCAGCCTCGCATCTCGTCTCATGCCTCCAGCCTCGTTTCTAGTCTCCTGCTTCCAGCCTCCAGCCTTGCCTCTAGTCTCCTGCCTCCAGTCTCCAGCTTGGCCTCTCGTCTCCTGCCTCCAGTCTCGCCTCTAGTCTCCTGCCTCCAGTCTCCAGACTCGCCTCTAGTCTCCTGCCTCCAGCCTCCAGCCGCTCCTTTAGTCTCCTGCCTCCAGCCTTGCCTCTACTCTCCAGACTCCAGCCTCGCCTCTAGTCTCCAGCCTCCAGGCTCACCTCTTATCTCCTGCCTCCAGCTTCCAGCCTTGACTCTAGTCCCCTGCATCCAACCTCCAGCCTCGCCTCTAGTCTCCTGCCTCCAGCCTCGCTTCTAGTCTCCTGCCTCCAGCCTACAGCCTCGCCTCCAGTCTCCTGCCTCCAGCCTCGCCTCTAGTCCCCTGTTTCCAGCCTCCAGCCTTGCCTCTAGTCCCCTGCCTCCAGCCTCCAGCCTCACATCTTGTTTCCTGCCTCCAGCCTCCAGCCTCGCCTCATGTCTCCTGCCTCCAGCCTCGCATCTAGTCTCCTGCCTCCAGCCTCGTTTCTAGTCTCCAGCCTCCAGCCTCCAGCCTTGCCTCTAGTCTCCTGTCTCAAGCCTCCAGACTCGCCTCTAGTCTCCAGCCTCCAGCCTCCAGCCTCGCCTCTAGTCACCTGTCTCCAGCCTCCAGCCTTGCCTCTAGTCTCCAGCCTCCAGCCTCCAGCCTCGCCTCTAGTCTCCAGCCTCCAGCCTCCAGCCTCGCCTCTAGTCACCTGTCTCCATCCTCCAGTCTCGCCTATAGTCTCGAGCCTCCAGCCTCCAGCCTCGCCTCTAGTCTCCTGTCTCCAGCCTCCAGCCTCGCCTCTGGTCTCCAGCCTCCAGCCTCCAGCCTCGCCTTTAGTCTCCTGTCTCCAGCCTCCAGCCTCGCCTCTAGTCTCCAGCCTCCAGCCTCCAGCCTCTCCTCTAGTCTTCAGCCTCCAGCCTTGCCTCTACTCTCCAGACTCCAGCCTCGCCTCTAGTCTCCTGCATCGAGCCACCAGACTCGCCTCTAGTCTACTGCCTCCAGCTTCCAGCCTCCAACCTCTCCTCTAGTCTCCAGCCTCCAGCCTTGCCTCTACTCTCCAGACTCCAGCGTCGCCTCTAGTCTCCAGCCTCCAGCGTCGCCTCTAGTCTCCTGTCTCCATCTCCAGCCTCCAGCCTCCAGCCTCGCCTCTAGTCTCCTGTCTCCAGCCTCCAGCCTCGCCTCTAGTCTCCAGCCTCCAGCCTCTCCTCTAGTCTTCAGCCTCCAGCCTTGCCTCTACTCTCCAGACTCCAGCCTCGCCTCTAGTCTCCTGCCTCCAGCCTCCAGACTCCAGCCTCTCCTCTTGTCTCCAGCCTCCAGCCATGCCTCTACTCTCCTGACTCCAGCCTCACCTCTAGTCTCCAGCCTCCAGCCTCACCTCTAATCTCCTTCCTCCAGCCTCGCTTCTAGTCCCCTGCATCCAACCTCCAGCCTCGCCTCTAGTCTCCTGCCTCCAGCCTCGCTTCTAGTCTCCTGCATCCAGCCTACAGCCTCGCCTCCAGTCTCCTGCCTCCAGCCTTGCCTCTAGTCCCCTTCCTCCAGCCTCCAGCCTCGACTCTTGTCTCCTGCCTCCAGCCTCCAGCCTCGCCTCTTGTCTCCTGCCTCCAGCCTTCAGCCTCGCCTCTAGTCTCCTGCCTCCAGCCTCGCATCTCGTCTCCTGCCCACAGCCTCGTTTCTAGTCTCCTGCCTCCAGCCTCCAGCCTTTGCCTCTCGTCTCCTGCCTCCAGTCTCCAGCCTGGCCTCTCGTCTCCTGCCTCCATTCTCGCCGCTAGTCTCCTGCCTCCAGTCTCCAGGCTCGCCTCTGGTCTCCTGCCTCCAGCCTCGAGCCTCTCCTTTAGTCTCCTGCCTCCAGCCTCGCCTCTAGTCTCCTGCCTCCAGCCTCCAGCCTCACCTCTAAACTCCTGCCTCCAGCCTCCACCATTGCCTCTAGTCTCCTGCCTCCAGCCTCCAGCCTCCAGCCTGTCCACTACTCTCCAGCCTCCAGCATTCCCTCTACACTGCAGACTCCAGCCTCCAGCCTCGCCTCTATTCTCCTGCCTCCAGCCTCGCTTCTAGTCACCTGCCTCCAGCCTCCAGCTTCGCCTCTCGTCTCCTGCCTCCAGCCTCCAGCCTCGCCTCTAATCTCCTGCCTCCAGCCTCCAGCCTCACCTCTAGTCTCCTGCCTCCAGCCTCCAGCCTCGCCTCTAGTCCCCTTCCTCCAGCCTCCAGCCTCGACTCTTGTCTCCTGCCTGCAGCCTCCAGCCTCGCCTCTTGTCTCCTGCCTCCAGCCTTCAGCCTCGCCTCTAGTCTCCTGCCTCCAGCCTCGCATCTCGTCTCCTGCCCACAGCCTCGTTTCTAGTCTCCTGCCTCCAGCCTCCAGCCTTTGCCTCTCGTCTCCTGCCTCCAGTCTCCAGCCTGGCCTCTCGTCTCCTGCCTCCATTCTCGCCGCTAGTCTCCTGCCTCCAGTCTCCAGACTCGCCTCTGGTCTCCTGCCTCCAGCCTCGAGCCTCTCCTTTAGTCTCCTGCCTCCAGCCTCGCCTCTAGTCTCCTGCCTCCAGCCTCCAGCCTCACCTCTAAACTCCTGCCTCCAGCCTCCACAATTGCCTCTAGTCTCCTGCCTCCAGCCTCCAGCCTCCAGCCTGTCCACTACTCTCCAGCCTCCAGCCTTCCCTCTACACTGCAGACTCCAGCCTCCAGCCTCGCCTCTATTCTCCTGCCTCCAGCCTCGCTTCCAGTCACCTGCCTCCAGCCTCCAGCTTCGCCTCTCGTCTCCTGCCTCCAGCCTCCAGCCTTGCCTCTACTCTCCAGACTCCAGCCTCGCCTCTAGTCTCCTGCATCGAGCCACCAGACTCGCCTCTAGTCTCCTGCCTCCAGCTTCCAGCCTCCAACCTCTCCTCTAGTCTCCAGCCTCCAGCCTTGCCTCTACTCTCCAGACTCCAGCGTCGCCTCTAGTCTCCAGCCTCCAGCGTCGCCTCTAGTCTCCTGTCTCCATCTCCAGCCTCCAGCCTCCAGCCTCGCCTCTAGTCTCCTGTCTCCAGCCTCCAGCCTCGCCTCTAGTCTCCAGCCTCCAGACTCCAGCCTCTCCTCTAGTCTTCAGCCTCCAGCCTTGCCTCTACTCTCCTGACTCCAGCCTCACCTCTAGTCTCCAGCCTCCAGCCTCACCTCTAATCTCCTTCCTCCAGCCTCCAGCCATGCCTCTACTCTCCTGACTC
Source organism: Mobula hypostoma (assembly GCF_963921235.1). Classification (NCBI taxonomy): domain Eukaryota; kingdom Metazoa; phylum Chordata; class Chondrichthyes; order Myliobatiformes; family Myliobatidae; genus Mobula; species Mobula hypostoma. The sequence goes on from NC_086125.1 coordinate 30,350,533, forward strand.
CAGCCTCACCTCTAGTCTCCAGCCTCCAGCCTCACCTCTAATCTCCTTCCTCCAGCCTCCAGCCTTGACTCTAGTCCCCTGCATCCAACCTCCAGCCTCGCCTCTAGTCTCCTGCCTCCAGCCTCGCTTCTAGTCTCCTGCATCCAGCCTACAGCCTCGCCTCCAGTCTCCTGCCTCCAGCCTTGCCTCTAGTCCCCTTCCTCCAGCCTCCAGCCTCGACTCTTGTCTCCTGCCTCCAGCCTCCAGCCTCGACTCTTGTCTCCTGCCTCCAGCCTCCAGCCTCGTCTCTTGTCTCCTGCCTCCAGCCTTCAGCCTCGCCTCTAGTCTCCTGCCTCCAGCCTCGCATCTCGTCTCCTGCCCACAGCCTCGTTTCTAGTCTCCTGCCTCCAGCCTCCAGCCTTTGCCTCTCGTCTCCTGCCTCCAGTCTCCAGCCTGGCCTCTCGTCTCCTGCCTCCATTCTCGCCGCTAGTCTCCTGCCTCCAGTCTCCACACTCGCCTCTGGTCTCCTGCCTCCAGCCTCGAGCCTCTCCTTTAGTCTCCTGCCTCCAGCCTCGCCTCTAGTCTCCTGCCTCCAGCCTCCAGCCTCACCTCTAAACTCCTGCCTCCAGCCTCCACCATTGCCTCTAGTCTCCTGCCTCCAGCCTCCAGCCTCCAGCCTGTCCACTACTCTCCAGCCTCCAGCCTTCCCTCTACACTGCAGACTCCAGCCTCCAGCCTCGCCTCTATTCTCCTGCCTCCAGCCTCGCTTCTAGTCACCTGCCTCCAGCCTCCAGCTTCGCCTCTCGTCTCCTGCCTCCAGCCTCCAGCCTCGCCTCTAGTCCCCTTCCTCCAGCCTCCAGCCTCGACTCTTGTCTCCTGCCTCCAGTCTCCAGCCTCGCCTCTTGTCTCCTGCCTCCAGCCTTCAGCCTCGCCTCTAGTCTCCTGCCTCCAGCCTCGCATCTCGTCTCCTGCCCACAGCCTCGTTTCTAGTCTCCTGCCTCCAGCCTCCAGCCTTTGCCTCTCGTCTCCTGCCTCCAGTCTCCAGCCTGGCCTCTCGTCTCCTGCCTCCATTCTCGCCGCTAGTCTCCTGCCTCCAGTCTCCAGACTCGCCTCTGGTCTCCTGCCTCCAGCCTCGAGCCTCTCCTTTAGTCTCCTGCCTCCAGCCTCGCCTCTAGTCTCCTGCCTCCAGCCTCCAGCCTCACCTCTAAACTCCTGCCTCCAGCCTCCACCATTGCCTCTAGTCTCCTGCCTCCAGCCTCCAGCCTCCAGCCTGTCCACTACTCTCCAGCCTCCAGCCTTCCCTCTACACTGCAGACTCCAGCCTCCAGCCTCGCCTCTATTCTCCTGCCTCCAGCCTCGCTTCTAGTCACCTGCCTCCAGCCTCCAGCTTCGCCTCTCGTCTCCTGCCTCCAGCCTCCAGCCTCGCCTCTAATCTCCTGCCTCCAGCCTCCAGCCTCACCTCTAGTCTCCTGCCTCCAGCCTCCAGCCTCGCCTCTAGTCTCCTGCCTCCAGCCTCCAGCCTTGCCTCTAATCTCCTGCCTCCAGCCTCCAGACTCGCTTCTCGTCGCCTGCCTCCAGCCTGGCCTCTTTTCTCCTGCCTCCAGCCTCGCCTCTTGTCTCCTGCCTCCAGCCTCGCCTCTTGTCTCCTGCCTGCTGCCTCCAGCCTCGCCTCTAGTCTCCTGCCTCCAGCCTCCAGCCTCGCCTCTAGTTTCCTGCCTCCAGCCTACAGCCTCGCCTCTAGTTTCCTGCCTCCTATCTCCAGCCTCGCCTCTCGTCTCCTGCCTCCAGCCTCGCCTCTAGTTTCCTGTCTCCAGCCTCCAGCCTCGCCTCTAGTCTCCTGCCTCCAGCCTCCAGCCTCACCTCCAGTCTCCTGCCTCCAGCCTCCACCATTGCCTCTAGTCTCCTGCCTCCAGCCTCCAGCCTCCAGCCTCTCCACTAGTCTCCAGCCTCCAGCCTTGCCTCTACTCTGGAGACTCCAGCCTCCAGCCTCGCCTCTAGTCTCCTGCCTCCAGCCTCGCTTCTAGTCACCTGCCTCCAGCCTCCAGCCTCGCCTCTAATCTCCTGCTTCCAGCCTCCAGCCTCACCTGTAGTCTCCTGCCTCCAGCCTCCAGCCTTGCCTCTAATCTCCTGCCTCCAGCCTCCAGCCTCACTTCTCGTCTCCTGCCTCCAGCCTGGCCTCTCGTCTCCTGCCTCCAGCCTCGCCTCTTGTCTCCTGCCTCCAGACTCGCCTCTGGTCTCCTGCCTCCAGCCTCGAGCCTCTCCTTTAGTCTCCTGCCTCCAGCCTCGCCTCTAGTCTCCTGCCTCCAGCCTCCAGCCTCACCTCTAAACTCCTGCCTCCAGCCTCCACCATTGCCTCTAGTCTCCTGCCTCCAGCCTCCAGCCTCCAGCCTGTCCACTACTCTCCAGCCTCCAGCCTTCCCTCTACACTGCAGACTCCAGCCTCCAGCCTCGCCTCTATTCTCCTGCCTCCAGCCTCGCTTCTAGTCACCTGCCTCCAGCCTCCAGCTTCGCCTCTCGTCTCCTGCCTCCAGCCTCCAGCCTCGCCTCTAGTCCCCTTCCTCCAGCCTCCAGCCTCGACTCTTGTCTCCTGCCTCCAGTCTCCAGCCTCGCCTCTTGTCTCCTGCCTCCAGCCTTCAGCCTCGCCTCTAGTCTCCTGCCTCCAGCCTCGCATCTCGTCTCCTGCCCACAGCCTCGTTTCTAGTCTCCTGCCTCCAGCCTCCAGCCTTTGCCTCTCGTCTCCTGCCTCCAGTCTCCAGCCTGGCCTCTCGTCTCCTGCCTCCATTCTCGCCGCTAGTCTCCTGCCTCCAGTCTCCAGACTCGCCTCTGGTCTCCTGCCTCCAGCCTCGAGCCTCTCCTTTAGTCTCCTGCCTCCAGCCTCGCCTCTAGTCTCCTGCCTCCAGCCTCCAGCCTCACCTCTAAACTCCTGCCTCCAGCCTCCACCATTGCCTCTAGTCTCCTGCCTCCAGCCTCCAGCCTCCAGCCTGTCCACTACTCTCCAGCCTCCAGCCTTCCCTCTACACTGCAGACTCCAGCCTCCAGCCTCGCCTCTATTCTCCTGCCTCCAGCCTCGCTTCTAGTCACCTGCCTCCAGCCTCCAGCTTCGCCTCTCGTCTCCTGCCTCCAGCCTCCAGCCTCGCCTCTAATCTCCTGCCTCCAGCCTCCAGCCTCACCTCTAGTCTCCTGCCTCCAGCCTCCAGCCTCGCCTCTAGTCTCCTGCCTCCAGCCTCCAGCCTTGCCTCTAATCTCCTGCCTCCAGCCTCCAGACTCGCTTCTCGTCGCCTGCCTCCAGCCTGGCCTCTTTTCTCCTGCCTCCAGCCTCGCCTCTTGTCTCCAGCCTCCAGCCTCGCCTCTTGTCTCCTGCCTGCTGCCTCCAGCCTCGCCTCTAGTCTCCTGCCTCCAGCCTCCAGCCTCGCCTCTAGTTTCCTGCCTCCAGCCTACAGCCTCGCCTCTAGTTTCCTGCCTCCTATCTCCAGCCTCGCCTCTCGTCTCCTGCCTCCAGCCTCGCCTCTAGTTTCCTGTCTCCAGCCTCCAGCCTCGCCTCTAGTCTCCTGCCTCCAGCCTCCAGCCTCCAGCCTCTCCACTAGTCTCCAGCCTCCAGCCTTGCCTCTACTCTGGAGACTCCAGCCTCCAGCCTCGCCTCTAGTCTCCTGCCTCCAGCCTCGCTTCTAGTCACCTGCCTCCAGCCTCCAGCCTCGCCTCTAATCTCCTGCTTCCAGCCTCCAGCCTCACCTGTAGTCTCCTGCCTCCAGCCTCCAGCCTTGCCTCTAATCTCCTGCCTCCAGCCTCCAGCCTCACTTCTCGTCTCCTGCCTCCAGCCTGGCCTCTCGTCTCCTGCCTCCAGCCTCGCCTCTTGTCTCCTGCCTCCAGACTCGCCTCTAGTCTCCTGCCTCCAGCCTCCAGCCTCGCCTCTTGTCTCCTGCCTGCTGCGTCCAGCATCGCCTCTAGTCTCCTGCCTCCAGCCTCCAGCCTCGCCTCTAGTTTCCTGCCTCCAGCCTACAGCCTCGCCTCTAGTTTCCTGCCTCCTATCTCCAGCCTCGCCTCTCGTCTCCTGCCTCCAGCCTCGCCTCTCGTCTCCTGCCTCCAGCCTCCAGACTCACCTTTAGTCTCCTGTCTCCAGCCTCCAACCTCCAGCCTTTCCTCTAGTCTCCAGCCTCCAGCCTCGCCTCTAGCCTCCAGACTCCAGCCTCGCCTCTAGTCTCCAGACTCCAACCTCACCTCCAGTCTCCAGCCTCCAGCTTCACCTCTAATCTCCTGCCTCCAGCCTGCAGCCTTCCCTCTAGTCCCCTGCCTCCAACCTCCAGCCTCGCCTCGAGTCTCCTGCCTCCAGCCTCGCCTTGTCTCCAGCTTCAGCTCTAGTCTCCTGCCTCCAGCCTCGCCTCTAGACTCCTGCCTCCAGCCTCCAACATTGCCTCTACTCCCCTGCCTCGAGCCTCCAGCCTCACCTCTAGTCTCCTGCCTCCAGCCTCCAACCTTGCCTCTAGTCCCCTGCCTCGAACCTTCAGCCTCGCCTCTAGTCTCCTGCCTCCAGCCTCGCTTCTAGTCTCCTGCATCCAGCCTACAGCCTCGCCTCCAGTCTCCTGCCTCCAGCCTTGCCTCTAGTCCCCTTCCTCCAGCCTCCAGCCTCGACTCTTGTCTCCTGCCTTCAGCCTCCAGCCTCGCCTCTTGTCTCCTGCCTCCAGCCTTCAGCCTCGCCTCTAGTCTCCTGCCTCCAGCCTCGCATCTCGTCTCCTGCCCACAGCCTCGTTTCTAGTCTCCTGCCTCCAGCCTCCAGCCTTTGCCTCTCGTCTCCTGCCTCCAGTCTCCAGCCTGGCCTCTCGTCTCCTGCCTCCATTCTCGCCGCTAGTCTCCTGCCTCCAGTCTCCAGACTCGCCTCTGGTCTCCTGCCTCCAGCCTCGAGCCTCTCCTTTAGTCTCCTGCCTCCAGCCTCGCCTCTAGTCTCCTGCCTCCAGCCTCCAGCCTCACCTCTAAACTCCTGCCTCCAGCCTCCACCATTGCCTCTAGTCTCCTGCCTCCAGCCTCCAGCCTCCAGCCTGTCCACTACTCTCCAGCCTCCAGCCTTCCCTCTACACTGCAGACTCCAGCCTCCAGCCTCGCCTCTATTCTCCTGCCTCCAGCCTCGCTTCTAGTCACCTGCCTCCAGCCTCCAGCCTCACCTCTAGTCTCCTGCCTCCAGCCTCCAGCCTCGCCTCTAGTCCCCTTCCTCCAGCCTCCAGCCTCGACTCTTGTCTCCTGCCTCCAGCCTCCAGCCTCGCCTCTAGTCTCCTGCCTCCAGCCTCGCTTCTAGTCACCTGCCTCCAGCCTCCAGCCTCGCCTCTAATCTCCTGCTTCCAGCCTCCAGCCTCACCTGTAGTCTCCTGCCTCCAGCCTCCAGCCTTGCCTCTAATCTCCTGCCTCCAGCCTCCAGCCTCACTTCTCGTCTCCTGCCTCCAGCCTGGCCTCTCGTCTCCTGCCTCCAGCCTCGCCTCTTGTCTCCTGCCTCCAGACTCGCCTCTGGTCTCCTGCCTCCAGCCTCGAGCCTCTCCTTTAGTCTCCTGCCTCCAGCCTCGCCTCTAGTCTCCTGCCTCCAGCCTCCAGCCTCACCTCTAAACTCCTGCCTCCAGCCTCCACCATTGCCTCTAGTCTCCTGCCTCCAGCCTCCAGCCTCCAGCCTGTCCACTACTCTCCAGCCTCCAGCCTTCACTCTACACTGCAGACTCCAGCCTCCAGCCTCGCCTCTATTCTCCTGCCTCCAGCCTCGCTTCTAGTCACCTGCCTCCAGCCTCCAGCTTCGCCTCTCGTCTCCTGCCTCCAGCCTCCAGCCTCGCCTCTAGTCCCCTTCCTCCAGCCTCCAGCCTCGACTCTTGTCTCCTGCCTCCAGTCTCCAGCCTCGCCTCTTGTCTCCTGCCTCCAGCCTTCAGCCTCGCCTCTAGTCTCCTGCCTCCAGCCTCGCATCTCGTCTCCTGCCCACAGCCTCGTTTCTAGTCTCCTGCCTCCAGCCTCCAGCCTTTGCCTCTCGTCTCCTGCCTCCAGTCTCCAGCCTGGCCTCTCGTCTCCTGCCTCCATTCTCGCCGCTAGTCTCCTGCCTCCAGTCTCCAGACTCGCCTCTGGTCTCCTGCCTCCAGCCTCGAGCCTCTCCTTTAGTCTCCTGCCTCCAGCCTCGCCTCTAGTCTCCTGCCTCCAGCCTCCAGCCTCACCTCTAAACTCCTGCCTCCAGCCTCCACCATTGCCTCTAGTCTCCTGCCTCCAGCCTCCAGCCTCCAGCCTGTCCACTACTCTCCAGCCTCCAGCCTTCCCTCTACACTGCAGACTCCAGCCTCCAGCCTCGCCTCTATTCTCCTGCCTCCAGCCTCGCTTCTAGTCACCTGCCTCCAGCCTCCAGCTTCGCCTCTCGTCTCCTGCCTCCAGCCTCCAGCCTCGCCTCTAATCTCCTGCCTCCAGCCTCCAGCCTCACCTCTAGTCTCCTGCCTCCAGCCTCCAGCCTCGCCTCTAGTCTCCTGCCTCCAGCCTCCAGCCTTGCCTCTAATCTCCTGCCTCCAGCCTCCAGACTCGCTTCTCGTCGCCTGCCTCCAGCCTGGCCTCTTTTCTCCTGCCTCCAGCCTCGCCTCTTGTCTCCTGCCTCCAGCCTCGCCTCTTGTCTCCTGCCTGCTGCCTCCAGCCTCGCCTCTAGTCTCCTGCCTCCAGCCTCCAGCCTCGCCTCTAGTTTCCTGCCTCCAGCCTACAGCCTCGCCTCTAGTTTCCTGCCTCCTATCTCCAGCCTCGCCTCTCGTCTCCTGCCTCCAGCCTCGCCTCTAGTTTCCTGTCTCCAGCCTCCAGCCTCGCCTCTAGTCTCCTGCCTCCAGCCTCCAGCCTCACCTCCAGTCTCCTGCCTCCAGCCTCCACCATTGCCTCTAGTCTCCTGCCTCCAGCCTCCAGCCTCCAGCCTCTCCACTAGTCTCCAGCCTCCAGCCTTGCCTCTACTCTGGAGACTCCAGCCTCCAGCCTCGCCTCTAGTCTCCTGCCTCCAGCCTCGCTTCTAGTCACCTGCCTCCAGCCTCCAGCCTCGCCTCTAATCTCCTGCTTCCAGCCTCCAGCCTCACCTGTAGTCTCCTGCCTCCAGCCTCCAGCCTTGCCTCTAATCTCCTGCCTCCAGCCTCCAGCCTCACTTCTCGTCTCCTGCCTCCAGCCTGGCCTCTCGTCTCCTGCCTCCAGCCTCGCCTCTTGTCTCCTGCCTCCAGACTCGCCTCTAGTCTCCTGCCTCCAGCCTCCAGCCTCGCCTCTTGTCTCCTGCCTGCTGCGTCCAGCATCGCCTCTAGTCTCCTGCCTCCAGCCTCCAGCCTCGCCTCTAGTCTCCTGCCTCCAGCCTACAGCCTCGCCTCTAGTTTCCTGCCTCCTATCTCCAGCCTCGCCTCTCGTCTCCTGCCTCCAGCCTCGCCTCTCGTCTCCTGCCTCCAGCCTCCAGACTCACCTTTAGTCTCCTGTCTCCAGCCTCCAACCTCCAGCCTTTCCTCTAGTCTCCAGCCTCCAGCCTCGCCTCTAGCCTCCAGACTCCAGCCTCGCCTCTAGTCTCCAGACTCCAACCTCACCTCCAGTCTCCAGCCTCCAGCTTCACCTCTAATCTCCTGCCTCCAGCCTGCAGCCTTCCCTCTAGTCCCCTGCCTCCAACCTCCAGCCTCGCCTCGAGTCTCCTGCCTCCAGCCTCGCCTTGTCTCCAGCTTCAGCTCTAGTCTCCTGCCTCCAGCCTCGCCTCTAGACTCCTGCCTCCAGCCTCCAACATTGCCTCTACTCCCCTGCCTCGAGCCTCCAGCCTCACCTCTAGTCTCCTGCCTCCAGCCTCCAACCTTGCCTCTAGTCCCCTGCCTCGAACCTTCAGCCTCGCCTCTAGTCTCCTGCCTCCAGCCTCGCTTCTAGTCTCCTGCATCCAGCCTACAGCCTCGCCTCCAGTCTCCTGCCTCCAGCCTTGCCTCTAGTCCCCTTCCTCCAGCCTCCAGCCTCGACTCTTGTCTCCTGCCTTCAGCCTCCAGCCTCGCCTCTTGTCTCCTGCCTCCAGCCTTCAGCCTCGCCTCTAGTCTCCTGCCTCCAGCCTCGCATCTCGTCTCCTGCCCACAGCCTCGTTTCTAGTCTCCTGCCTCCAGCCTCCAGCCTTTGCCTCTTGTCTCCTGCCTCCAGTCTCCAGCCTGGCCTCTCGTCTCCTGCCTCCATTCTCGCCGCTAGTCTCCTGCCTCCAGTCTCCAGACTCGCCTCTGGTCTCCTGCCTCCAGCCTCGAGCCTCTCCTTTAGTCTCCTGCCTCCAGCCTCGCCTCTAGTCTCCTGCCTCCAGCCTCCAGCCTCACCTCTAAACTCCTGCCTCCAGCCTCCACCATTGCCTCTAGTCTCCTGCCTCCAGCCTCCAGCCTCCAGCCTGTCCACTACTCTCCAGCCTCCAGCCTTCCCTCTACACTGCAGACTCCAGCCTCCAGCCTCGCCTCTATTCTCCTGCCTCCAGCCTCGCTTCTAGTCACCTGCCTCCAGCCTCCAGCCTCACCTCTAGTCTCCTGCCTCCAGCCTCCAGCCTCGCCTCTAGTCCCCTTCCTCCAGCCTCCAGCCTCGACTCTTGTCTCCTGCCTCCAGCCTCCAGCCTCGCCTCTTGTCTCCTGCCTCCAGCCTTCAGCCTCGCCTCTAGTCTCCTGCCTCCAGCCTCACATCTCGTCTCCTGCCCACAGCCTCGTTTCTAGTCTCCTGCCTCCAGCCTCCAGCCTTTGCCTCTCGTCTCCTGCCTCCAGTCTCCAGCCTGGCCTCTCGTCTCCTGCCTCCATTCTCGCCGCTAGTCTCCTGCCTCCAGTCTCCAGACTCGCCTCTGGTCTCCTGCCTCCAGCCTCGAGCCTCTCCTTTAGTCTCCTGCCTCCAGCCTCGCCTCTAGTCTCCTGCCTCCAGCCTCCAGCCTCACCTCTAAACTCCTGCCTCCAGCCTCCACCATTGCCTCTAGTCTCCTGCCTCCAGCCTCCAGCCTCCAGCCTGTCCACTACTCTCCAGCCTCCAGCCTTCCCTCTACACTGCAGACTCCAGCCTCCAGCCTCGCCTCTATTCTCCTGCCTCCAGCCTCGCTTCTAGTCACCTGCCTCCAGCCTCCAGCTTCGCCTCTCGTCTCCTGCCTCCAGCCTCCAGCCTCGCCTCTAATCTCCTGCCTCCAGCCTCCAGCCTCACCTCTAGTCTCCTGCCTCCAGCCTCCAGCCTCGCCTCTAGTCTCCTGCCTCCAGCCTCCAGCCTTGCCTCTAATCTCCTGCCTCCAGCCTCCAGACTCGCTTCTCGTCGCCTGCCTCCAGCCTGGCCTCTCGTCTCCTGCCTCCAGCCTCGCCTCTTGTCTCCTGCCTCCAGCCTCGCCTCTTGTCTCCTGCCTGCTGCCTCCAGCCTCGCCTCTAGTCTCCTGCCTCCAGCCTCCAGCCTCGCCTCTAGTTTCCTGCCTCCAGCCTACAGCCTCGCCTCTAGTTTCCTGCCTCCTATCTCCAGCCTCGCCTCTCGTCTCCTGCCTCCAGCCTCGCCTCTAGTTTCCTGTCTCCAGCCTCCAGCCTCGCCTCTAGTCTCCTGCCTCCAGCCTCCAGCCTCACCTCTAGTCTCCTGCCTCCAGCCTCCACCATTGCCTCTAGTCTCCTGCCTCCAGCCTCCAGCCTCCAGCCTCTCCACTAGTCTCCAGCCTCCAGCCTTGCCTCTACTCTGGAGACTCCAGCCTCCAGCCTCGCCTCTAGTCTCCTGCCTCCAGCCTCGCTTCTAGTCACCTGCCTCCAGCCTCCAGCCTCGCCTCTAATCTCCTGCTTCCAGCCTCCAGCCTCACCTGTAGTCTCCTGCCTCCAGCCTCCAGCCTTGCCTCTAATCTCCTGCCTCCAGCCTCCAGCCTCACTTCTCATCTCCTGCCTCCAGCCTGGCCTCTCGTCTCCTGCCTCCAGCCTCGCCTCTTGTCTCCTGCCTCCAGACTCGCCTCTAGTCTCCTGCCTCCAGCCTCTAGCCTCGCCTCTTGTCTCCTGCCTGCTGCGTCCAGCATCGCCTCTAGTCTCCTGCCTCCAGCCTCCAGCCTCGCCTCTAGTTTCCTGCCTCCTATCTCCAGCCTCGCCTCTCGTCTCCTGCCTCCAGCCTCGCCTCTCGTCTCCTGCCTCCAGCCTCCAGACTCACCTCTAGTCTCCTGTCTCCAGCCTCCAACCTCCAGCCTTTCCTCTAGTCTCCAGCCTCCAGCCTCGCCTCTAGCCTCCAGACTCCAGCCTCGCCTCTAGTCTCCAGACTCCAACCTCACCTCCAGTCTCCAGCCTCCAGCTTCACCTCTAATCTCCTGCCTCCAGCCTGCAGCCTTCCCTCTAGTCCCCTGCCTCCAACCTCCAGCCTCGCCTCTAGTCTCCTGCCTCCAGCCTCGCCTTGTCTCCAGCTTCAGCTCTAGTCTCCTGCCTCCAGCCTCGCCTCTAGACTCCTGCCTCCAGCCTCCAACATTGCCTCTACTCCCCTGCCTCGAACCTCCAGCCTCACCTCTAGTCTCCTGCCTCCAGCCTCCAACCTTGCCTCTAGTCCCCTGCCTCGAACCTTCAGCCTCGCCTCTAGTCTCCTGCCTCCAGCCTTGCTTCTAGTCTCCTGCCACCAGCCTCCAGCCTCGTCTCTAGTCTCCAGCCTCCAGCCTCGCCTCTAGTCTCCTGCCTCTAGCCTCCAGCCTCGCCTTGAGTCTCCTGCCTCCAGACGCGCCTCTAGTCTCCTGCCTCCAGCCTCCAGACACGCCTCTATTCTCCTGCCTCTAGTCTCCTGCCTCCAGCCTCGCCTCTAGTCTCCTGCCTCCAGCCTCCAGCCTCACCTCTAGTCTCCTGCCTCCAGCCTCCACCATTGCCTCTAGTCTCCTGCCTCCAGCCTCCAGCCTCCAGCCTCTCCACTAGTCTCCAGCCTCCAGCCTTGCCTCTACTCTGGAGACTCCAGCCTCCAGCCTCGCCTCTAGTCTCCTGCCTCCAGCCTCGCTTCTAGTCACCTGCCTCCAGCCTCCAGCCTCGCCTCTAATCTCCTGCTTCCAGCCTCCAGCCTCACCTGTAGTCTCCTGCCTCCAGCCTCCAGCCTTGCCTCTAATCTCCTGCCTCCAGACTCCAGCCTCGCCTGTCGTCTCCTGCCTCCAGCCTGGTCTCTCGTCTCCTGCCTCCAGCCTCGCCTCTTGTCTCCTGCCTCCAGCCTCGCCTCTAGTCTCCTGCCTCCAGCCTCCAGCCTCGCCTCTCGTCTCCTGCCTCCTGCCTGCAGACTCGCCTCTAGTCTCCTGCCTCCAGCCTCCAGCCTCGCCTCTTGTCTCCTGCCTGCTGCATCCAGCATCGCCTCTAGTCTCCTGCCTCCAGCCTCCAACCTCGCCTCTAGTTTCCTACCTCCAGCCTACAGCCTCGCCTCTAGTTTCCTGCCTCCTATCTCCAGCCTCGCCTCTCGTCTCCTGCCTCCAGCCTCGCCTCTTGTCTCCTGCCTCCAGCCTCCAGACTCACCTCTAGTCTCCTGCCTCCAGCCTCCAACCTCCAGCCTTTCCTCTAGTCTCCAGCCTCCAGCCTCGCCTCTAGCCTCCAGACTCCAGCCTCGCCTCTAGTCTCCAGACTCCAACCTCACCTCCAGTCTCCAGCCTCCAGCTTCACCTCTAATCTCCTGCCTCCAGCCTGCAGCCTTCCCTCTAGTCCCCTGCCTCCAACCTCCAGCCTCGCCTCGAGTCTCCTGCCTCCAGCCTCGCCTTGTCTCCAGCTTCAGCTCTAGTCTCCTGCCTCCAGCCTCGCCTCTAGACTCCTGCCTCCAGCCTCCAACATTGCCTCTACTCCCCTGCCTCGAGCCTCCAGCCTCACCTCTAGTCTCCTGCCTCCAGCCTCCAACCTTGCCTCTAGTCCCCTGCCTCGAACCTTCAGCCTCGCCTCTAGTCTCCTGCCACCAGCCTTGCTTCTAGTCTCCTGCCCCCAGCCTCCAGCCTCGTGTCTAGTCTCCAGCCTCCAGCCTCGCCTCTAGTCTCCTGCCTCTAGCCTCCAGCCTCGCCTTCAGTCTCCTGCCTCCAGACGCGCCTCTAGTCTCCTGCCTCCAGCCTCCAGACACACCTCTATTCTCCTGCCTCTAGTCTCCTGCCTCCAGCCTCGCCTCTAGTCTCCTGCCTCCAGCATCCAGCCTCGGCTCTAGTCTTCTGCCTCCAGCCTTGCCTCTTGTCTCCTGCCTCCTGCCTGCAGACTCGCCTCTAGTCTCCTGCCTCCAGCCTCCAGCCTCGCCTCTAGTCTCCTGCCACCAGCCTCCAGCCTCACCTCTAATCTCCTGCCTCCAGCCTCCACCATTGCCTCTAGTCTCCTGCCTCCAGCCTCCAGCCTCCAGCCTGTCCAATAGTCTCCAGCCTCCAGCCTCCACCATTGCCTCTAGTCTCCTGCCTCCAGCCTCCAGCCTCCAGCCTGTCCAATAATCTCCAGCCTCCAGCCTTGCCTCTACTCTGCAGACTCCAGCCTCCAGCCTCGCCTTCAGTCTCCTGCCTCCAGACGCGCCTCTAGTCTCCTGCCTCCAGCCTCCAGCCTCGCCTCTAGTCTCCTGCCTCTAGCCTCCAGCCTCGCCTTCAGTCTCCTGCCTCCAGACGCGCCTCTAGTCTCCTGCCTCCAGCCTCCAGACACGCCTCTATTCTCCTGCCTCTAGTCTCCTGCCTCCAGCCTCGCCTCTAGTCTCCTGCCTCCAGCATCCAGCCTCGGCTCTAGTCTTCTGCCTCCAGCCTTGCCTCTTGTCTCCTGCCTCCTGCCTGCAGACTCGCCTCTAGTCTCCTGCCTCCAGCCTCCAGCCTCGCCTCTAGTCTCCTGCCTCCAGCCTCCAGCCTCACCTCTAATCTCCTGCCTCCAGCCTCCACCATTGCCTCTAGTCTCCTGCCTCCAGCCTCCAGCCTCCAGCCTGTCCAATAGTCTCCAGCCTCCAGCCTACACCATTGCCTCTAGTCTCCTGCCTCCAGCCTCCAGCCTCCAGCCTGTCCAATAATCTCCAGCCTCCAGCCTTGCCTCTAATCTGCAGACTCCAGCCTCCAGCCTCGCCTCTAGTCTCCTGCCTCCAGCCTCGCCTCTCGTCTCCTGCCTCCAGCCTCCAGCCTCGCCTCTAATCTCCTGCCTCCAGCCTCCAGCCTCCAGCATCACCTCTAGTCTCCTGCCTCCAGCCTCCAGCCTCGCCTCTAGTCTCCTGCCTCCAGCCTCCAGCCTTGCCTCTAATCTCCTGCCTCCAGCCTCCAGCCTCACTTCTCGTCTCCTGCCTCCAGCCTGGCCTCTCGTCTCCTGCCTCCAGCCTCGCCTCTTGTCTCCTGCCTCCAGCCTCGCCTCTTGTCTCCTGCCTGCTGCCTCCAGCCTCGCCTCTAGTCTCCTGCCTCCAGCCTCCAGCCTCGCCTCCAGTTTCCTGCCTCCAGCCTACAGCCTCGCCTCTAGTTTCCTGCCTCCTATCTCCAGCCTTGCCTCTCGTCTCCTGCCTCCAGCCTCGCCTCTAGTTTCCTGCCTCCAGCCTCCAGCCTCGCCTCTAGTCTCCTGCCTCCAGCCTCCAGCCTCCAGCCTCTCCACTAGTCTCCAGCCTCCAGCCTTGCCTCTACTCTGCAGACTCCAGCCTCCAGCCTCGCCTCTAGTCTCCTGCCTCCAGCCTCCAGCCTCGCCTCTTGTCTCCTGCCTGCTGCCTCCAGCCTCGCCTCTAGTCTCCTGCCTCCAGCCTCCAGCCTCGCCTCTAGTTTCCTGCCTCCAGCCTACAGCCTCGCCTCTAGTTTCCTGCCTCCTATCTCCAGCCTCGCCTCTCGTCTCCTGCCTCCAGCCTCGCCTCTAGTCTCCTGCCTCCAGCCTCCAGACTCACCTCTAGTCTCCTGCCTCCAGCCTTTCCTCTAGTCTCCAGCCTCCAGCCTCGCCTCTAGCCTCCAGACTCCAGCCTCGCCTCTAGTCTCCAGACTCCAACCTCACCTCCAGTCTCCAGCCTCCAGCTTCACCTCTAATCTCCTGCCTCCAGCCTGCAGCCTTCCCTCTAGTCCCCTGCCTCCAACCTCCAGCCTTGCCTCAAGTCTCCTGCCTCCAGCCTCGCCTTGTCTCCAGCTTCAGCTCTAGACTCCTGCCTCCAGCCTCGCCTCTAGTCTCCTGCCTCCAGCCTCCAACCTTGCCTCTAGTCCCCTGCCTCGAACCTTCACCTAGCCTCTAGTCTCCTGCCTCCAACCTTGCTTCTAGTCTCCTGCCCCCAGCCTCCAGCCTCATCTCTAGTCTCCGGCCTCCAGCCTCGCCTCTAGTCTCCTGCCTCTAGCCTCCAGCCTCGCCTTGAGTCTCCTGCCTCCAGACGCGCCTCTAGTCTCCTGCCTCCAGCCTCCAGACACGCCTCTATTCTCCTGCCTCTAGTCTCCTGCCTCCAGCCTCACCTCTAGTCTCCTGCCTCCAGCATCCAGCCTCGGCTCTTGTCTCCTGCCTCCAGCCTCGCAGCTAGTTTCCTGCCTCCAGCCTCGCACCTAGTCTTCTGCCTCCAGCCTCGTTTCTAGTCTCCTGCCTCCAGCCTCCAGCCTTACCTCTAGTCTCTTGCCTCCAGTCTCCAGCCTGGCCACTCGTCTCCAGCCTCCAGCCTCGCCTCTAGTTTCCTGTCTCCAGCCTCCAGCCTTGCCTCTAATCTCCAGCCTCCAGCCTCCAGCCTCTCCTCTAGTCTTCAGCCTCCAGCCTTGCCTCTACTCTCCAGACTCCAGCCTCGCCTCTAGTCTCCTGCCTCGAGCCACCAGACTCGCCTCTAGTCTCCTGCCTGCAGCCTCCAGCCTCCAGCCTCTTCTCTTGTCTCCAGCCTCCAGCCTTGCCTCTACTCTCCAGACTCCAGCCTCGCCTCTAGTCTCCAGCCTCCACGCTCACCTCTAATCTCCTGCCTCCAGCCTCTAGCCTCGCCTCTAGTCTCCTGCCTCCAGCCTCGCTTCTAGTCTCCTGTCTCCAGCCTTGTCTCTACTCTCCAGACTCCAGCCTCGCCTCTAGTCTCCAGCCTCCAGGCTCACCTCTAATCTCCTGCCTCCAGTCTCCAGCCTCAGCTCTAGTCTCCTGCCTCCAGCCTCGCTTCTAGTCTCCTGCCTCCAGCCTACAGAATCGCCTCCAGTCTCCTGCCTCCAGCCTCGCCTCTAGTCCCCTGATTCCAGCCTCCAGCCTTGACTCTAGTCCCCTGCCTCCAGCCTCCAGCCTCGCCTCTTGTCTCCTGCGTCCAGCCTCCAGCCTCGCCTCTTGTCTCCTGCCTCCAGCCTCGCAGCTAGTCTCCTGCCTCCAGCCTCGCACCTAGTCTTCTGCCTCCAGCCTCGTTTCTAGTCTCCTGCCTCCAGCCTCCAGCCTTACCTCTAGTCTCTTGCCTCCAGTCTCCAGCCTGGCTACTCGTCTCCAGCCTCCAGCCTCGCCTCTAGTTTCCTGTCTCCAGCCTCCAGCCTCGCCTCTAATCCCCAGCCTCCAGCCTCCAGCCTCTCCTCTTGTCTTCAGCCTCCAGCCTTGCCTCTACTCTCCAGACTCCAGCCTCGCCTCTAGTCTCCTGCCTCGAGCCACCAGACTCGCCTCTAGTCTCCTGCCTGCAGCCTTCAGCCTCCAGCCTCTTCTCTAGTCTCCAGCCTCCAGCCTTGCCTCTATTCTCCAGACTCCAGCCTCGCCTCTAGTCTCCAGCCTCCAGCCTCACCTCTAATCTCCTTCCTCCAGCCTCCAGCCTTGACTCTAGTCCCCTGCCTCCAGCCTCCAGCCTCCAGCCTCTCCTCTAGTCCCCAGCCTCCAGCCTTGCCTCTACTCTCCAGACTCCAGCCTTGCATCTAGTCTCCAGCCTCCAGCCTCACCTCTAATCTCCTTCCTCCAGCCTACAGCCTCGCCTCCAGTCTCCTGCCTCCAGCCTTGCCTCTAGTCCCCTGCCTCCAGCCTCCAGCCTCGCCTCTTGTCTCCTGCCTCCAGCCTCCAACCTCGTCTCTAGTCTCCTGCCTCCAGCCTCGCCTCAAGTCTCTTGCCTCCAGCCTCCAGCCTCTCCTCTAGTCTTCAGCCTCCAGCCTTGCCTCTACGCTCCAGACTCCAGCCTCTCCTCTAGTCTCCTGCCTCGAGCCACCAGACTCGCCTCTAGTCTCCTGCCTCCAGCCTCTCCTCTAGTCTCCAGCCTCCAGCCTTGCCTCTACTCTCCACACTCCAGCCTCGCCTCTAGTCTCCAGCCTCCAGGCTCACCTCTAATCTCCTGCCTCCAGCCTCTAGCCTCGCCCCTAGTCTCCTGCCTCCAGCCTTGTCTCTACTCTCCAGACTCCAGCCTCGCCTCTAGTCTCCAGCCTCCAGGCTCACCTCTAATCTCCTGCCTCCAGCCTCTAGCCTCGCCCCTAGTCTCCTGCCTCCAGCCTCGTCTCTACTCTCCAGACTCCAGCCTCGCCTCTAGTCTCCAGCCCCCAGGCTCACCTCTAGTCTCCTGCCTCCAGCCTCGCCTCTAGTCCCCTGATTCCAGCCTCCAGCCTTGCCTCTAGTCCCCTGCCTCCAGCCTCCAGCCTCGCCTCTTGTCTCCTGCCTCCAGCCTCCAGCCTCGCCTCTTGTCTCCTGCCTCCAGCCTCGCAGCTAGTCTCCTGCCTCCAGCCTCGCACCTAGTCTTCAGCCTCCAGCCTCGTTTCTAGTCTCCTGCCTCCAGCCTCCAGCCTTACCTCTAGTCTCTTGCCTCCAGTCTCCAGCCTGGCCACTCGTCTCCAGCCTCCAGCCTCGCCTCTAGTTTCCTGTCTCCAGCCTCCAGCCTTGCCTCTAATCTCCAGCCTCCAGCCTCCAGCCTCTCCTCTAGTCTTCAGCCTCCAGCCTTGCCTCTACTCTCCAGACTCCAGCCTCGCCTCTAGTCTCCTGCCTCCAGCCTCCAGCCTCGCCTCTAGTCTCCTGCCTCCAGCCTCCAGCCTCCAGCCTCTCCTCTAGTCTCCAGCCTCCAGCCTTGCCTCTACTCTCCAGACTCCAGCCTCGCCTCTAGTCTCCAGCCTCCACGCTCACCTCTAATCTCCTGCCTCCAGCCTCCAGCCTCGCCTCTAGTCTCCTGCCTCCAGCCTCGCTTCTAGTCTCTTGTCTCCAGCCTTGTCTCTACTCTCCAGACTCCAGCCTCGCCTCTAGTCTCCAGCCTCCAGGCTCACCTCTAATCTCCTGCCTCCAGTCTCCAGCCTCAGCTCTAGTCTCCTGCCTCCAGCCTCGCTTCTAGTCTCCTGCCTCCAGCCTACAGCCTCGCCTCCAGTCTCCTGCCTCCAGCCTCGCCTCTAGTCCCCTGTTTCCAGCCTCCAGCCTTGCCTCTAGTCCCCTGCCTCCAGCCTCCAGCCTCGCCTCTTGTCTCCTGCCTCCAGCCTCCAGCCTCGCCTCTTGTCTCCTGCCTCCAGCCTCCAGCCTCGCAGCTAGTCTTCTGCCTCCAGCCTCGCACCTAGTCTTCTGCCTACAGCCTCGTTTCTAGTCTCCTGCCTCCAGCCTCCAGCCTTACCTCTAGTCTCTTGCCTCCAGTCTCCAGCCTGGCCACTCGTCTCCAGCCTCCAGCCTCGCCTCTAGTCTCCTGTCTCCAGCCTCCAGCCTCGCCTCTAATCTCCAGCCTCCAGCCTCCAGCCTCTCCTCTAGTCTCCAGCCTCCAGCCTTGCCTCTACTCTCCAGCCTCCAGCCTCGCCTCTAGTCCCCTGCCTCCAGCCTCCAGCCTCGCCTCTAGTCTCCTGCCTCCAGCCTCCAGCCTCCAGCCTCTCCTCTAGTCTCCAGCCTCCAGCCTTGCCTCTACTCTCCAGACTCCAGCCTCGCCTCTAGTCTCCAGCCTCCAGCCTCACCTCTAATCTCCTTCCTCCAGCCTCCAGCCTTGACTCTAGTCTCCTGCCTCCAGCCTCCTGCCTCCAGCCTCGCCTCTCGTCTCCTGCCTCCAGCCTCGCCTCTAGTCTCCAGCCTCCAGCCTTGGCCTCTAGTCTCCAGACTCCAGCCTCGCCTCTAGTCTCCTGCCTCCAGCCTCCAGCCTCGCCTCTAGTCTCCTGCCTCCAGCCTCCAGCCTCGCCTCCAGTCTCCTGCCTCCAGCCTCGCCTCTAGTCTCCTGCCTCCAGCCTCCAGCCTCACCTCTAGTCTCCTGCCTCCAGCCTCCAGCCTCGCCTCTAGTCTCCTGCCTCCAGCCTCGCCTCTCGTCTCCTGCCTCCAGCCTCCAGCCTCGCCTCTAGTCTCCAGCCTCCAGCCTGTCTCTAGTCTCCAGACTCCAGCCTCGCCTCTAGTCTCCTGCCTCCAGCCTCCAGCCTCGCCTCTAGTCTCCTGCCTCCAGCCTCGCCTCTAGTCTCCAGCCTCCAGCCTTGCCTCTACTCTCCAGCCTCCAGCCTCGCCTCTAGTCTCCAGCCTCCAGCCTCGCCTCTAGTCTCCTGCCTCCAGCCTCCAGCCTCGCCTCTAGTCTCCTGCCTCCAGCCTTGCCTCTACTCTCCAGCCTCCAGCCTCGCCTCTAGTCTCCTGCCTCCAGCCTCCAGCCTCACCTCTAATCTCCTGCCTCCAGCCTCCAGCCTCACCTCTAGTCTCCTGCCTCCAGCCTCGCTTCTTGTCTCCTGCCTCCAGCCTACAGACTCGTCTCCAGTCTCCTGCCTCCAGCCTCGCCTCTAGTCCCCTGATTCCAGCCTCCAGCCTTGCCTCTAGTCCCCTGCCTCCAGCCTCCAGCCTCGCCTCTTGTCTCCTGCCTCCAGCCTCCAGCCTCGCCTCTTGTCTCCTGCCTCCAGCCTCGCAGCTAGTCTCCTGCCTCCAGCCTCGCACCTAGTCTTCTGCCTCCAGCCTCGTTTCTAGTCTCCTGCCTCCAGCCTCCAGCCTTACCTCTAGTCTCTTGCCTCCAGTCTCCAGCCTGGCCACTCGTCTCCAGCCTCCAGCCTCGCCTCTAGTTTCCTGTCTCCAGCCTCCAGCCTTGCCTCTAATCTCCAGCCTCCAGCCTCCAGCCTCTCCTCTAGTCTTCAGCCTCCAGCCTTGCCTCTACTCTCCAGACTCCAGCCTCGCCTCTAGTCTCCTGCCTCGAGCCACCAGACTCGCCTCTAGTCTCGTGCCTGCAGCCTCCAGCCTCCAGCCTCTCCTCTAGTCTCCAGCCTCCAGCCTTGCCTCTACTCTTCAGACTCCAGCCTCGCCTCTAGTCTCCAGCCTCCAGCCTCACCTCTAATCTCCTGCCTCCAGCCTCCAGCCTCGCCTCTAGTCTCCTGCCTCCAGCCTCGCTTCTAGTCTCTTGTCTCCAGCCTTGTCTCTACTCTCCAGACTCCAGCCTCGCCTCTAGTCTCCAGCCTCCAGGCTCACCTCTAATCTCCTGCCTCCAGTCTCCAGCCTCAGCTCTAGTCTCCTGCCTCCAGCCTCGCTTCTAGTCTCCTGCCTCCAGCCTACAGACTCGCCTCCAGTCTCCTGCCTCCAGCCTCGCCTCTAGTCCCCTGATTCCAGCCTCCAGCCTTGCCTCTAGTCCCCTGCCTCCAGCCTCCAGCCTCGCCTCTTGTCTCCTGCCTCCAGCCTCCAGCCTCGCCTCTTGTCTCCTGCCTCCAGCCTCGCAGCTAGTCTCCTGCCTCCAGCCTCGCACTTAGTCTTCAGCCTCCAGCCTCGTTTCTAGTCTCCTGCCTCCAGCCTCCAGCCTTACCTCTAGTCTCTTGCCTCCAGTCTCCAGCCTGGCCATTCGTCTCCAGCCTCCAGCCTCGCCTCTAGTTTCCTGTCTCCAGCCTCCAGCCTCACCTCTAATCCCCAGCCTCCAGCCTCCAGCCTCTCCTCTTGTCTTCAGCCTCCAGCCTTGCCTCTACTCTCCAGACTCCAGCCTCGCCTCTAGTCTCCAGCCTCCAGCTTCACCTATAATCTCCTGCCTCCAGCCTGCAGCCTTCCCTCTAGTCCCCTGCCTCCAACCTCCAGCCTCGCCTCTAGTCCCCTGCCTCCAGCCTCGCCTCGTCTCCAGCCTCACCTCTAGTCTCCTGCCTCCAGCCTGGCCTCTAGTCTCCTGCCTCCATCCTCCAACCTTGCCTCTAGTCCCCTGCCTCCAGCCTCCAGCCTCGCCTCTAGTCTCCTGCCTCAGCCTCGCTTCTCGTCTCCTGCCCACAGCCTCGTTTCTAGTCTCCTGCCTCCAGCCTCCAGCCTTGCCTCCAGTCTCCTGCGTCCAGTCTCCAGCCTGGCCTCTCGACTCCAGCCTCCAGCCTCGCCTCTAGTCTCCTGTCTCCAGCCTCCAACCTTGCCTCTAGTCCCCTGCTTCCTGCCTCCAGACTCGCCTCTAGTCTCCTGCCTCCAGCCTCCAGCCTCCAGCCTCTTCTCTAGTCTCCAGCCTCCAGCCTTGCCTCTTCTCTCCAGACTCCAGCCTCGCCTCTAGTCTCCAGCCTCCAGCCTCACCTCTAATCTCCTTCCTCCAGCCTACAGCCTCGCCTCCAGTCTCCTGCCTCCAGCCTTGCCTCTAGTCACCTTCCTCCAGCCTCCAGCCTCGCCTCTTGTCTCCTGCCTCCAGCCTCCAGCCTCGCCTCTTGTCTCCTGCCTCCAGCCTCCAGCCTCGTCTCTAGTCTCCTGCCTCCAGCCTCGCCTCTAGTCCCCTGCCTCCAGCCTCCAGCCTCCAGCCTCTCCTCTAGTCCCCAGCCTCCAGCCTTGCCTCTACTCTCCAGACTCCAGCCTCCAGCCTCACCTCTAATCTCCTTCCTCCAGCCTCCAGCCTCGCCTCCAGTCTCCTGCCTCCAGCCTTGCCTCTAGTCTCCTTCCTCCGGCCTCCAGCCTCGCCTCTTGTCTCCTGCCTCCAGCCTCCAGCCTCGCCTCTTGTCTCCTGCCTCCAGCCTCGCAGCTAGTCTCCTGCCTCCAGCCTCGCACCTAGTCTTCTGCCTCCAGCCTCGTTTCTAGTCTCCTGCCTCCAGCCTCCAGCCTTACCTCTAGTCTCTTGCCTCCAGTCTCCAGCCTGGCCTCTCGGCTCCAGCCTCCAGCCTCGCCTCTAGTCTCCTGTCTCCAGCCTCCAGCCCCGCCTCTAGTCTCCAGCCTCCAGCCTCCAGCCTCTCCTCTTGTCTCCAGCTTCCAGCCTTGCCTCTACTCTCCAGACTCCAGCCTCGCCTCTAGTCTCCTGCCTCGAGCCACCAGACTCGCCTCTAGTCTCCTGCCTGCAGCCTTCAGCCTCCAGCCTCTTCTCTAGTCTCCAGCCTCCAGCCTTGCCTCTATTCTCCAGACTCCAGCCTCGCCTCTAGTCTCCAGCCTCCAGCCTCACCTCTAATCTCCTTCCTCCAGCCTCCAGCCTTGACTCTAGTCCCCTGCCTCCAGCCTCCAGCCTCCAGCCTCTCCTCTAGTCTCCAGCCTCCAGCCTTGCCTCTACTCTCCAGACTCCAGCCTCGCCTCTAGTCTCCAGCCTCCAGCCTCAGCCTCTAGTCTCCTGCCTCCAGCCTACAGCCTCGCCTCCAGTCTCCTGCCTCCAGCCTTGCCTCTAGTCCCCTGCCTCCAGCCTCCAGCCTCGCCTCTTGTCTCCTGCCTCCAGCCTCGCCTCTCGTCTCTAGTCTCCAGCCTCCAGCCTCGCCTCTAGTCTCCTGCCTCCAGCCTCCAGCCTCGCCTCTAGTCTCCAGCCTCCAGCCTTGCCTCTACTCTCCAGACTCCAGCCTCGCCTCTAGTCTCCAGCCTCCAGCCTCGCCTCTAGTCTCCTGCCTCCAGCCTCCAGCCTCGCCTCTAGTCTCCTGCCTCCAGCCTTGTCTCTACTCTCCAGACTCCAGCCTCGCCTCTAGTCTCCAGCCTCCAGGCTCACCTCTAATCTCCTGCCTCCAGCCTCCAGCCTCACCTCTAGTCTCCTGCCTCCAGCCTCCAGCCTTGCCTCTAGTCTCCTGCCTCCAGCCTCCAGCCTCGCCTCTAGTCTCCTGCCTCCAGCCTCGCCTCTAGTCTCCTGCCTCCAGCCTCCAGCCTCGCCTCTAGTCTCCTGCCTCCAGCCTCCAGCCTCGCCTCTAGTCTCCTGCCTCCAGCCTCCAGCCTCGCCTCTAGTCTCCTGCCTCCAGCCTCCAGCCTCTCGTCTCCTGCCTCCAGCCTCCAGCCTTGCCTCTAGTCTCCAGCCTCCAGCCTCCAGCCTCGCCACTAGTCTCCTGCCTCCAGCCTCCAGCCTCCAGCTTTTCCTCTAGTCTCCAGCCTCCAGCCTCGCCTCTAGTCTCCTGCCTCCAGCCTCGCCTCTAGTCTCTAGTCTCCAGCCTCCAGCCTCGCCTCTAGTCTCCTGCCTCCAGCCTCCAGCCTCGCCTCTAGTCTCCTGCCTCCAGCCTCCAGCCTCGCCTCTAGTCTCCTGCCTCCAGCCTCCAGCCTCGCCTCTAGTCTCCAGCCTCCAGCCTCGCCTCTAGTCTCCTGCCTCCAGCCTCCAGCCTCGCCTCTAGTCTCCTGCCTCCAGCCTCCAG
Organism: Mobula hypostoma; assembly: GCF_963921235.1. NCBI lineage: Eukaryota > Metazoa > Chordata > Chondrichthyes > Myliobatiformes > Myliobatidae > Mobula > Mobula hypostoma. Next base: position 30,372,713 of record NC_086125.1, read on the forward strand.
CCTCGCCTCTAGTCTCCTGCCTCCAGCCTCCAGCCTCCAGCCTCGCCTCTAGTCTCCAGCCTCCAGCCTCGCCTCTAGTCTCCAGCCTCCAGCCTCGCCTCTAGTCTCCAGCCTCCAGCCTCGCCTCTAGTCTCCTGCCTCCAGCCTCCAGCCTCGCCTCTAGTCTCCTGCCTCCAGCCTCCAGCCTCGCCTCTAGTCCCCTGCCTCCAGCCTCCAGCCTCGCCTCTAGTCTCCTACCTCCAGCCTCCAGCCTCGCCTCTAATCTCCTGCCTCCAGCCTCGCTTCTAGTCTCCTGCCTCCAGCCTCGCCTCTAGTCTCCTGCCTCCAGCCTCCAGCCTTGCCTCTAGTCCCCTGCCTCCAGCCTCCAGCCTCGCCTCTAGTCTCCTGCCTCCAGCCTCCAGCCTCGCCTCTAGTCTCCTGCCTCCAGCCTCGCTTCTAGTCTCCTGCCTCCAGCCTCCAGCCTCGCCTCTAGTCTCCTGCCTCCAGCCTCGCCTCTAGTCTCCAGCCTCCAGTCTCGGCTCTAGTCTCCTGCCTCCAGCCTCCAGCCTCGCCTCTAGTCTCCTGCCTCCAGCCTCCAACATTGCCTCTAGTCCCCTGCCTCCAGCCTCCAGCCTCGCCTCTAGTCTCCTGCCTCCAGCCTCCAACCTTGCCTCTAGTCCCCTGCCTCGAAGCCTTCAGCCTCGCCTCTAGTCTCCTGCCTCCAGCCTTGCTTCTACTCTCCTGCCCCCAGCCTCCAGCCTCGTCTCTAGTCTCCAGCCTCCAGCCTCCCCTCTAGTCTCCTGCCTCCAGCCTCCAGCCTCGCCTCTAGTCTCCTGCCTCCAGCCTCGCCTCTAGTCTCCTGCCTCCAGCCTCCAGCCTCTCCTCTAGTCTCCAGCCTCCAGCCTCGCCTCTAGTCTCCTGCCTCCAGCCTCGCCTCTAGTCTCCTGCCTCCAGCCTCCAGCCTCGCCTCTAGTCTCCTGCCTCCAGCCTCGCCTCTAGTCTCCTGCCTCCAGCCTCCAGCCTCGCCTCTAGTCTCCTGCCTCCAGCCTCCAGCCTCGCCTCTAGTCTCCTGCCTCCAGCCTCCAGCCTCGCCTCTAGTCTCCTGCCTCCAGCCTCCAGCCTCTAGTCTCCTGCCTCCAGCCTCCAGCCTCCAGCTCTCCTCTAGTCTCCAGCCTCCAGCCTCGCCTCTAGTCTCCTGCCTCCAGCCTCCACCTGCCTCCAGCCTCCAGCCTCCAGCCTGTCCAATAATCTCCAGCCTCCAGCCTTGCCTCTACTCTGCCGCCTCTAGTCTCCAGCCTCCAGCCTCGCCTCTAGTCTCCTGCCTCCAGCCTCGCCTCTCGTCTCCTGCCTCCAGCCTCCAGCCTCGCCTCTAATCTCCTGCCTCCAGCCTCCAGCCTCGCCTCTAGTCTCCTGCCTCCAGCCTCCAGCCTCGCCTCTCGTCTCCTGCCTCCAGCCTCCAGCCTCGCCTCTAGTCTCCTGCCTCCAGCCTCCAGCCTCGCCTCTAGTCTCCTGCCTCCAGCCTCGCCTCTAGTCTCCTGCCTCCAGCCTCGCCTCTAGTCTCCTGCCTCCAGCCTCCCTCGCCTCTAGTCTCCTGCCTCCAGCCTCCAGCCTCGCCTCTAGTCTCCTGCCTCCAGCCTCCAGCCTCGCTTCTAGTCTCCTGCCTCCAGCCTCCAGCCTCGCCTCTAGTCTCCTGCCTCCAGCCTCCAGCCTCGCCTCTAGTCTCCTGCCTCCAGCCTCGCCTCTAGTCTCCTGCCTCCAGCCTCCAGCCTCGCCTCTAGTCTCCTGCCTCCAGCCTCCAGACTCAGCCTCTAGTTCCTGTCTCCAGCCTCCAGCCTTGCCTCTGTCTCCTGACTCCAGCCTCCAGCCTCGCCTCTAGTCTCCTGCCTCCAGCCTCGCTTCTAGTCTCCTGCCTCCAGCCTCCAGCCTCGCCTCTAGTCTCCTGCCTCCAGCCTCCAGCCTCTAGTCTCCTGCCTCCAGCCTCCAGCCTCGCCTCTAGTCTCCTGCCTCCAGCCTCCAGCCTCGCCTCTAGTCTCCTGCCTCCAGCCTCCAGCCTCGCCTCTAGTCTCCTGCCTCCAGCCTCCAGCCTCGCCTCTAGTCTCCAGCCTCCAGCCTCGCCTCTAGTCTCCTGCCTCCAGCCTCCAGCCTTGACTCTAGTCCCCTGCATCCAACCTCCAGCCTCGCCTCTAGTCTCCTGCCTCCAGCCTCGCCTCTAGTCTCCTGCCTCCAGCCTCCAGCCTCGCCTCTCGTCTCCTGCCTCCAGCCTCCAGCCTCGCCTCTAGTCTCCTGCCTCCAGCCTCCAGCCTCGCCTCTAGTCTCCTGCCTCCTGCCTCCAGCCTCGCCTCTAGTCTCCTGCCTCCAGCCTCCAGCCTCGCCTCTAGTTTCCTGCCTCCAGCCTACAGCCTCGCCTCTAGTCTCCTGCCTCCAGCCTCCAGCCTCGCTCTCTAGTCTCCTGCCTCCAGCCTCCACTCTAGTCTCCTGCCTCCAGCCTCCAGCCTCGCCTCTAGTCTCCTGCCTCCAGCCTTTCCTCTAGTCTCCAGCCTCCAGCCTCGCCTCTAGCCTCCAGACTCCAGCCTCGCCTCTAGTCTCCAGACTCCAACCTTGCCTCTAGTCTCCAGCCTCCAGCCTCGCCTCTAGTCTCCTGCCCCCAGCCTCCAGCCTCGCCTCTAGTCTCCTGCTTCCAGCCTCCAGCCTCGCCTCTAGTCTCCTGCCTGCTGCCTCCAGCCTCGCCTCTAGTCTCCTGTCTCCAGCCCTCAGCCTGGTCTCTAGTCTCCAGACTCCAGCCTCGCCTCTAGTCTCCTGCCCCCAGCCTCCAGCCTCGCCTCTAGTCTCGTGCCTCCAGCCTCCAGCCTCGCCTCTAGTCTCCTGCCTCCAGCCTCCAGCCTCGCCTCTAGTCTCCTGCCTCCAGCCTCCAGCCTCGCCTCTAGTCTCCTGCCTCCAGCCTCGCCTTGTCTCCAGCTTCACCTCTAGTCTCCTGCCTCCAGCCTCGCCTCTAGTCTCCTGCCTCCAGCCTCCATCATTGCCTCTAGTCCCCTGCCTCGAGCCTCCAGCCTCGCCTCTAGTCTCTTGCCTCCAGCCTCGCCTCTAGTCTCCTGCCTCCAGCCTCCAGCCTCGCCTCTAGTCTCCTGCCTCCAGCCTCGCCTCTAGTCTCCTGCCTCCAGCCTCCAGCCTTGCCTCTAGTCTCCTGCCTCCAGCCTCCAGCCTCGCCTCTTGTCTCCTGCCTCCAGCCTCCAGCCTCGCCTCTTGTCTCCTGCCTCCAGCCTCGCATCTAGTCTCCTGCCTCCAGCCTCCATACTCGCCTCTAGACTCCTGTCTCCAGACTCCAGCCTCGCCTCTAGTCTCCTGCCTCCAGCCTCCAGCCTTGCCTCTAGTCTCCTGCCTCCAGCCTCCAGCCTGGCCTCTCGTCTCCAGCCTCCAGCCTCGCCTCTAGTCTCCTGCCTCCAGCCTCCAGCCTCGCGTCCAGTCTCCTGCCTCCAGCCTCAAGCATCCCCTCTAGTTTCCTAGCTCCAACCTCTAGCCTCGCCTCCAGTCTCCAGACTCCAGCCTCGCCTCTAGTCTCCAGCCTCCAGCTTCACCTCTAGTCTCCTGCCTCCAGCCTCCAGCCTCGCCTCTAGTCTCCTGCCTCCAGCCTCCAGCCTCGCCTCTAGTCTCCTCCTGCCTCCAGCCTCGCCTCATCTCCAGCCTCACCTCTAGTCTCCTGCCTCCAGCCTCGCCTCTAGTCTCCTGCCTCCAGCCTCCAACCTTGCCTCTAGTCCCCTGCCTCCAGCCTCCAGCCTCGCCTCTAGTCTCCTGCCTCCAGCCTCGCCTCTAGTCTCCTGCCTCCAGCCTCGCCTCTAGTCTCCTGCCTCCAGCCTCGCCTCTAGTCTCCAGCCTCCAGCCTCCAGCCTCCAGCCTCTAGTCTCCAGCCTCCAGCCTCGCCTCTAGTCTCCTGTCTCCAGCCTCCAACCTTGCCTCTAGTCTCCTGCCTCCAGCCTCCAGCCTCGCCTCTAGTCTCCTGCCTCCAGCCTCCAGCCTCGCCTCTAGTCTCCTGCCTCCAGCCTCCAGCCTCGCCTCTAGTCTCCTGTCTCCAGACTCCAGCCTCGCCTCTAGTCTCCAGCCTCCAGCCTCACCTCTAATCTCCTTCCTCCAGCCTCCAGCCTCGCCTCTAGTCTCCTGCCTCCAGCCTCCAGCCTCCAGCCTCGCCTCTAGTCTCCTGCCTCCAGCCTCGCCTCTAGTCTCCTGCCTCCAGCCTCCAGCCTCGCCTCTAGTCTCCTGCCTCCAGCCTCCAGCCTCGTCTCTAGTCTCCAGCCTCCAGCCTCGCCTCTAGTCTCCAGCCTCCAGCCTCGCCTCTAGTCTCCTGCCTCCAACCTCCAGCCTTGCCTCTAGTCTCCTGCCTCCAGCCTCCAGCCTCCAGCCTCTCCTCTAGTCTCCAGCCTCCAGCCTTGCCTCTACTCTCCAGACTCCAGCCTCCAGCCTCACCTCTAATCTCCTTCCTCCAGCCTACTGCCTCGCCTCCAGTCTCCTGCCTCCAGACTTGCCTCTAGTCACCTTCCTCCGGCCTCCAGCCTCGCCTCTTGTCTCCTGCCTCCAGCCTCGCCTCTTGTCTCCTGCCTCCAGCCTCCAGCCTCGTCTCTCGTCTCCTGCCTCCAGCCTCCAGCCTCGTCTCCTGCCCCCAGCCTCGTTTCTAGTCTCCTGCCTCCAGCCTCCAGCCTCGCCTCTAGTCTCCTGCCTCCAGCCTCCAGCCTCGCCTCTAGTCTCCTGCCTCCAGCCTCCAGCCTCGCCTCTAGTCTCCTGTCTCCAGCCTCCAGCCCCGCCTCTAGTCTTCAGCCTCCTGCCTCCAGCCTCCAGCCTTGCCTCTAGTCCCCTGCTTCCTGCCTCCAGCCTCGCCTCTAGTTTCCTGCCTCCAGCCTCCAGCCTCGCCTCTAATCTACAGCCTCCAGCCTGGCCTCTAGTCTCCAGCCTCCAGCCTCGCCTCCTGACTCCAGCCTCGCCTTTAGTTTCCTGCCTCCAGCCTCCAGCTTCACCTCGAGTCTCCTGTCTCCAGCCTCCAGCCTCGCCACTAGACTCCGGCCTCCAGCCTTTCCTCTAGTCTCCTACCTCCAGCCTCGCCTCTAGTCTCCAGCCCTCATCCTGGTCTCTAGTCTCCAGAGTCCAGGCTTGCCCCTAGTCTCCAGACTCCAACCTCGCCTCTAGTCTCCAGCCTCCAGCTTCACCTCTAATCTCCTGCCTCCAGCCTGCCGCCTTCCCTCTAGTCCCCTGCCTCCAACCTCCAGCCTCGCCTCTAGTCTCCAGCCTCCAGCTTCACCTCTAATCTCCTGCCTCCAGCCTGCAGCCTTCCCTCTAGTCCCCTGCCTCCAACCTCCAGCCTCGCCTCTAGTCTCCTGCCTCCAGCCTCCAGCCTTGACTCTAGTCCCCTGCCTCCAGCCTCCAGCCTCCAGCCTCGCCTCTAGTCTCCTGCCTCCAGCCTCGCTTCGAGTCCCCTGCCCCCAGCCTCCAGCCTCGCCTCGAGTCTCCAGCCTCCAGCCTCGCCTCTAGTCTCCAGCCTCCCGCTTCACCTCTAATCTCCTGCCTCCAGCCTGCAGCCTTCCCTCTAGTCCCCTGCCTCCAACCTCCAGCCTCGCCTCTAGTCTCCTGCCTCCAGCCTCCAGCCTCCAGCCTCTCCTCTAGTCTCCAGCCTCCAGCCTTGCCTCTTGTCTCCTGCCTCCAGCCTCCAGCCTCGCCTCTTGTCTCCTGCCTCCGGCCTCCAGCCTCGCCTCTAGTCTCCTGCCTCCAGCCTCGTTTCTAGTCTCCTGCCTCCAGCCTCCAGCCTTGCCTCTAGTCTCCTGCCTCCAGTCTCCAGCCTGGCCTCTCGTCTCCAGCCTCCAGCCTCGCCTCTAGTCTCCTGACTCCAGCCTCCAACCTCGCCTATAGTCTCCAGCCTCACCTCTAGTCTCATGCCTCCAGCCTCCAGCCTTGCCTCTAGTCCCCTGCTTCCTGCCTCCAGCCTCGCCTCTAGTTTCCTGCCTCCAGCCTCCAGCCTCGCTTCTAATCTCCAGCCTCCAGCCTGGCCTCTAGTCTCCTGCCTCCAGCCTCCAGCCTCCAGCTTTGCCTCCAGTCTCAAGCCTCCAGCCTCGCCTCTAGCCTCCGGCCTCCAGCCTCGCCTCCTGACTCCAGCCTCTAGTCTCCTGCCTCCAGCCTCCAGCTTCGCCTCTAGTCTCCTGCCTCCAGCCTCCAGCCTCGCCACTAGACTCCTGCCTCCAGCCTCGCCTCTAGTCTCCTACCTCCAGTCTCGCCTCTAGTCTCCAGCCCTCAGCCTGGTCTATAGTCTCCAGACTCCAGCCTCGCCTCCAGTCTCCAGACTCCAGCCTCGCCTCTAGTCTCCAGCCCTCAGCCTGGTCTCTAGTCTCCAGACTCCAGCCTCGCCTCCAGTCTCCAGACTCCAACCTCGCCTCTAGTCTCCAGCCTCCAGCTTCACCTCTAATCTCCTGCCTCCAGCCTGCAGCCTTCCCTCTAGTCCCCTGCCTCCAACCTCCAGCCTCGCCTCTAGTCTCCTGCCTCCAGCCTCGCCTCGTCTCCAGCCTCACCTCTAGTCTCCTGCCTCCAGCCTGGCCTCTAGTCTCCTGCCTCCAGCCTCCAACCTTGCCTCTAGTCCCCTGCCTCCAGCCTCCAGCCTCGCCTGTAGTCTCCTGCCTCAGCCTCGCTTCTAGTCTCCTGCCCCCAGCCTCCAGCCTCTCCTCTAGTCTCCAGCCTCCAGCCTCACCTCTAGTCTCCAGAATCCAGCCTCGCCTCCAGTCTCCAGACTCCAACCTCGCCTCTAGTCTCCAGCCTCCAGCTTCACCTCTAATCTTCTGACTCCAGTCTGCAGCCTTCCCTCTAGTCCCCTGCCTCCAGCCTCCAGCCTCGCCTCTAGTCTCATGCTCCCAGCCTCCAGCCTCGCCTCTAGTCTCCTGCCTCCAGCCTCGCCTCTTGTCTCCTGCCTGCTGCCTCCAGCCTCGCCTCTAGTCTCCTGCCTCCAGCCTCCAGCCTCGCCTCCAGTTTCCTGCCTCCTGCCTCCAGCCTCGCCTCTCGTCTCCTGCCTCCAGCCTCCAGCCTCTCCTCTAGTCTCCAGCCTCCAGCCTTGCCTCTACTCTTCTGACTCCAGCCTCGCCTCTAGTCTCCTGCCTCCAGCCTCGCCTCTAGTCTCCTGCCTCCAGCCTCCAACCTTGCCTCTAGTCCCCTGCCTCGAGCCTTCAGCCTCGCCTCTAGTGTCCTGCCTCCAGCCTCGCTTCTAGTCTCCTGCCCCCAGCCTCCAGCCTCGTCTCTAGTCTCCAGCCTCCTGCCTCCCCTCTAGTCTCCTGCCTCTAGCCTCCAGCCTCGCCTTGAGTCTCCTGCCTCCAGACGCGCCTCTAGTCTCCTGCCTCCAGCCTCCAGACTCGCCTCTAGTCTCCTGCCTCCAGCCTCCTGCTCCAGCTTCGCCTCTAGTCTCCTGCCTCCAGCCTCCATAATCGCCTCTAGACTCCTGTCTCCAGACTCCAGCCTCGCCTCTCGTCTCCTGCCTCCAGCCTCGCCTCTCGTCTCCAGCCTCCAGCCTCGCCTCTCATCTCCAGCCTCCAGCCTCGCCTCTCGTCTCCTGCCTCCTGCCTCGCTTCTAATCTCCTGCCTCCAGCCTCCAGCTTCGCCTCTCATCTCCTGCCTCCAGCCTCGCCTCTAGTCTCCTACCTCCAGCCTCCAGCCTCGCCTCTAATCTCCTGCCTCCAGCCTCGCTTCTAGTCTCCTGCCTCCAGCCTCGCCTCTAGTCTCCTGCCTCCAGCCTCAAGCCTTGCTGCTAGTCTCCTGCCTTCAGCCTCCAGCCTGGCCTCTCGTCTCGGGCCTCCAGCCTGGCCTCTCGTCTCGGGCCTCCAGCCTCGCTTCTAGTCTCCTGCCTCCAGCCTCAAGCCTCCCCTCTAGTTTCCTAGCTCCAACCTCTAGCCTCGCCTCTAGTCTCCTGCCTCCAGACTCGACTCTCAGCTCCTGCCTCCAGACTCGCCTCTAGTCTCCTGCCTCCATCCTCAAGACTCGCTTCTAGTCTCCTGCTCTAGACTCCAGACTCACCTCTAGTTTCCTGCCTCCTGCCTCCAGCCTCGCCTCTCGTCTCCTGCTTCCAGCCTCCCGACGCGCCTCTAGTCTCCTGCCTCCAGCCTCTCCTCTAGTCTCCAGCCTCCAGCCTTGCCTCTACTCTCCAGACTCCAGCCTCGCCTCTAGTCTCCAGCCTCCAGGCTCACCTCTAATCTCCTGCCTCCAGCCTCCAGCCTTGACTCTAGTCCCCTGCATCCAACCTCCAACCTCGCCTCTAGTCTCCTGCCTCCAGCCTCGCTTCTAGTCTCCTGCCTCCAGCCTACAGTCTCGCCTCCAGTCTCCTGCCTCCAGCCTCGCCTCTAGTTCCCTGCTTCCAGCCTCCAGCCTTGCCTCTAGTCCCCTGCCTCCAGCCTCCAGCCTCACATCTTGTCTCCTGCCTCCAGCCTCCAGCCTCGCCTCTTGTCTCCTGCCTCCAGCCTCGCATCTAGTCTCCTGCCTCCAGCCTCGTTTCTAGTCTCCTGCCTCCAGCCTCCAGCCTTGCCTCTAGTCTCCTGCCTCCAGTCTCCAGCCTGGCCTCTCGTCTCCAGCCTCCAGCCTCGCCTCTAGTCACCTGTCTCTAGCCTCCAGCCTCTCCTCTAGTCTCCAGTGCCCAGCCTCCAGCCTCGCCTCTAGTCTCCTGCCTCCAGCCTCCAGCCTCGCCTCTAGTCTCCTGCCTCCAGCCTCCAGCCTCGCCTCCAGTTTCCTGCCTCCTGCCTCCAGCCTCGCCTCTCGTCTCCTGCCTCCAGCCTCCAGACTCACCTCTAGTCTCCTGCCTCCAGCCTCCAACCTCCAGCCTTTCCTCTAGTCTCCAGACCCCAGCCTCGCCTCTAGCCTCCAGACTCCAGCCTCGCCTCTAGTCTCCAGACTCCAACCTTGCCTCTAGTCTCCAGCCTCCAGCTTCACCTCTAATCTCCTGCCTCCAGCTTGCAGCCTTCCCTCTAGTCCCCTGCCTCCAACCTCCAGCCTCGCCTCTAGTCTCCTGCCTCCAGCCTCGCCTTGTCTCCAGCCTCACCTCTAGTCTCCTGCCTCCAGCCTCGCCTCTAGTCTCCTGCCTCCAGCCTCCAACATTGCCTCTAGTCCCCTGCCTCGAGCCTCCAGCCTCGCATCTAGTCTCTTGCCTCCAGCCTCGCCTCTCGTCTCCTGCCTCCAGCCTCCAGCCTTGCCTCTAGTCTCCAGCCTCCAGCCTCCAGCCTCGCCTCTAGTCTCCTGCCTCCAGCCTCCAGTCTCCAGCCTCGCCTCTCGTCTCCTGCTCCAGCCTCCAGACTCGCTTCTAGACTCCTGCCTCCAGCCTCGCCTCTAGTCTCCAGCCTCCAGCCTCGCCTCTCGTCTCCTGCATCCAGCCTCCAGAATCGCCTCTAGTCTCCAGCTACCCGCCTCCAGCCTCACCTCTCGTCTCCTGCCTCCAGCCTCCAGCCTCCAGCCTTGCCTCTAGTCTCCTGCCTCCAGCCTCCAGCCTCCGGTCTTGCCTCTCGTTTCCTGCCTCCAGCCTTGCCTCTCCTCTCATCACCTGCCTACAGCCTCGCCTCTCGTCTCCTGCCTCCAGCCTCGCCTCTCTTCTCGTCTCCTGCCTACAGCCTCGCCTCTCGTCTGCTGCCTCCAGCGTCGCCGCTAGTCTCCTGCCTCCAGCCTCCAGCCTCCAGCCTCGCCTCTCGTCTCCTGCCTCCAGCCTCCAGCCTCGCCTCTAGTCTCCAGCCTCCAGCCTCGCCTCTAGTCTCCAGCCTCCAGCCTCGCCTCTAGCCTCTGTCCTCCAGCTTCGCCTCCTGACTCCAGCCTCGCCTCTACTCTCCTGCCTCCAACCTCCAGCCTCCAGCCTCGCCTCTAGTCTCTTGCCTCCTGCCTCCAGCCTCCAGCTTCGCCTCTAGCATCCAGCCTCCAGCCTCCAGCTTTGCCTCTAGTCTCCTGCCTCCAGTCTCCTGCCTCCAGACTCCAGCCTCCAGCCTCGCCTCTTGTCTGCAGCCTCCAGCCTCGCCTCTAGTCTCCGGCATCCAGCCTCGCCTGCTGACTCCAGCCTCGCCTCTAGACTCCTGCCTCCCGCCTCTATTCTCCAGCCTCCAGCCTACAGCTTTTCCTCTAGTCACCTGCCTCCAGTCATCTGCCTCCAGCCTCCAGCCTTGCCTCTAGTCTCCTGCCTTCAGCCTCCAGCCTGGCTTCTCGTCTCGGACCTCCAGCCACGCCTCTAGCCTCCAGCCTCCATGCCTCGCCTCTAGCCTCCGGCCTCCAGCCTCGCCTCCTGACTCCAGCCTCGCCTCTAGTCTCCTGCCTCCAGCCTCCAGCCTCCAGCCTTGCCTCTAGTCTCCTGCCTCCAGCCTCCAGCCTCCGGTCTTGCCTCTCGTTTCCTGCCTCCAGCCTTGCCTCTCCTCTCATCACCTGCCTACAGCCTCGCCTCTCATCTCCTGGCTCCAGCCTCGCCTCTCCACTCGTCTCCTGCCTACAGCCTCGCCTGTCGTCTGCTGCCTCCAGCCTCGCCTCTAGTCTCCTGCCTCCAGCCTCCAGCCTCCAGCCTCGCCTCTCGTCTCCTGCCTCCAGCCTCCAGCCTCGCCTCTAGTCTCCAGCCTCCAGCCTCGCCTCTAGTCTCCAGCCTCCAGCCTCGCCTCTAGCCTCAGGCCTCCAGCCTCGCCTCTAGTCTCCTGCCTCCAGCCTCCAGCCTCGCCTCTAGTCTCCTGCCTCCAGCCTCCAGCCTCCAGCCTCGCCTCTAGTCTCTTGCCTCCTGCCTCCAGCCTCCAGTCTCGCCTCTAGCATCCAGCCTCCAGCCTCCAGCTTTGCCTCTAGTCTCCTGCCTCCAGTCTCCTGCCTCCAGACTCCAGCCTCCAGCCTCGCCTCTTGTCTCCAGCCTCCAGCCTCGCCTCTAGTCTCCTGCATCCAGCCTCGCCTCCTGACTCCAGCCTCGCCTCTAGTCTCCTGCCTCCAGCCTCCTGCCTCCATGCTCGCCTCTAGTCTCCAGCCTCCAGCCTCCAGCTTTGCCTCTTGTCTCCTGCCTCCAGTCATCTGCCTCCAGCCTCCAGCCTCCAGCCTTGCCTCTAGTCTCCTGCCTCCAGCCTCCAGCCTCGCCTCTCGTCTCCTGCCTCCAGCCTCCAGCCACGCCTCTAGCCTCCAGCCTCCAGCCTCGCCTCTAGCCTCCGGCCTCCAGCCTCGCCTCTAGTCTCCAGCCTCCAGCCTCGCCTCTCGTCTCCTGCCTCCAGCCTCCAGCCTCCAGCCTTGCCTCTAGTCTCCTGCCTCCAGCCTCCAGCCTCCGGTCTTGCCTCTCGTTTCCTGCCTCCAGCCTTGCCTCTCCTCTCATCACCTGCCTACAGCCTCGCCTCTCGTCTCCTGCCTCCAGCCTCGCCTCTCTTCTCGTCTCCTGCCTACAGCCTCGCCTCTCGTCTGCTGCCTCCAGCGTCGCCGCTAGTCTCCTGCCTCCAGCCTCCAGCCTCCAGCCTCGCCTCTCGTCTCTTGCCTCCAGCCTCCAGCCTCGCCTCTAGTCTCCAGCCTCCAGCCTCGCCTCTAGCCTCTGTCCTCCAGCTTCGCCTCCTGACTCCAGCCTCGCCTCTACTCTCCTGCCTCCAGCCTCCAGCCTCCAGCCTCGCCTCTAGTCTCTTGCCTCCTGCCTCCAGCCTCCAGCTTCGCCTCTAGCATCCAGCCTCCAGCCTCCAGCTTTGCCTCTAGTCTCCTGCCTCCAGTCTCCTGCCTCCAGACTCCAGCCTCCAGCCTCGCCTCTTGTCTGCAGCCTCCAGCCTCGCCTCTAGTCTCCGGCATCCAGCCTCGCCTGCTGACTCCAGCCTCGCCTCTAGACTCCTGCCTCCCGCCTCTATTCTCCAGCCTCCAGCCTACAGCTTTTCCTCTAGTCACCTGCCTCCAGTCATCTGCCTCCAGCCTCCAGCCTTGCCTCTAGTCTCCTGCCTTCAGCCTCCAGCCTGGCTTCTCGTCTCGGACCTCCAGCCACGCCTCTAGCCTCCAGCCTCCATGCCTCGCCTCTAGCCTCCGGCCTCCAGCCTCGCCTCCTGACTCCAGCCTCGCCTCTAGTCTCCTGCCTCCAGCCTCCAGCCTCCAGCCTTGCCTCTAGACTCCAGCCTCCAGCCTCGCCTCTAGTCTCCTGCCTTCAGCCTCCAGCCTCGCCTCTAGTCTCCAGCCTCCAGCTTGCTCTCTTGTCTGCAGCCTCCAGCCTCGCCTCTACTCTCCTGCCTCCAGCCTCCAGCCTCCAGCCTCGCCTCTAGTCTCTTGCCTCCAGCCTCCAGCCTCCAGCCTCGCCTCTAGCATCCAGCCTCCAGCCTCCAGCTTTGCCTCTAGTCTCCTGCCTCCAGCCTCGCCTCCAGTCTCCTGCCTCCAGCCTCGCCTCTTGTCTCCAGCCTCCAGCCTCGCCTCTAGTCTCCGGCATCCAGCCTCGCCTGCTGACTCCAGCCTCGCCTCTAGTCTCCTGCCTCCAGCCTTCAGCCTCCAGCCTTGCCTCTAGTCTCCAGACTCCAGCCTCCAGCCTCGCCTCTCGTCTCCTGCCTCCAGCCTCCAGCCTCCAGCCTCACCTCTCGTCTCCTGCCTCCAGCTCCAGCCTCGCCTCTAGACTCCTGCCTCCCGCCTCTATTCTCCAGCCTCCAGCCTACAGCTTTGCCTCTAGTCACCTGCCTCCAGTCATCTGCCTCCAGCCTCCAGCCTTGCCTCTAGTCTCCTGCCTTCAGCCTCCAGCCTGGCTTCTCGTCTCGGACCTCCAGCCACGCCTCTAGTCTCCAGCCTCCAGCCTCGCCTCTAGCCTCCGGCCTCCAGCCTCGCCTCCTGACTCCAGCCTCGCCTCTAGTCTCCTGCCTCCAGCCTCCAGCCTCCAGCCTTGCCTCTAGTCTCCTGCCTCCAGCCTCCAGCCTCGCCTCTCGTCTCCTGCCTCCTGCCTCCAGACTTGTCTCTAGTCTCCTCCCTCCAGCCTCCAGCCTTGCCTCTAGTCTCCTGCCTTCAGCCTCCAGCCTGGTCTCTCGTCTCGGGCCTCCAGCCTCGCCTCTTGTCTGCTGCCTCCAGCCTCGCCTCTAGTCTCCGGCATCCAGCCTCGCCTCCTGACTCCAGCCTCGCCTATAGTCTGCTGCCTCCAGCCTCCAGCCTCCAGCCTTGCCTCTAATCTCCAGACTCCAGCCTCCAGCCTCGCCTCTCGTCTCCTGCCTCCAGCCTCCAGCCTCGCCTCTCGTCTCCTGCCTCCAGCCTCCAGCCTCACCTCTCGTCTCCTGCCTCCAGCTCCAGCCTCGCTTCTGGTCTCCTGCCTCCAGCCTCCAGCCTCGCCTCTCGTCTCCTGCCTCCAGACTCGCCTCTTGTCTCCTTCCTCCAGCCTCCAGCCTTGCCTCTAGTCCCCTGCCTCCTGCCTCCAGCCTCGCCTCTAGTCTCCTGCCTCCTGCCTCCAGCCTCACCTCTAGACTCCTGCCTCCAGCCTCGCCTCAAGTCTCCAGCCTCCAGCCTTTACTCTAGCCTCAGGCCTCCAGCCTCGCCTCCTGACTCCAGCCTCGCCTCTAGCCTCCTGCCTCCAGCCTCCAGCCTCCAGCCTTGCCTCTAGTCTCCTGCCTCCAGCCTCCAGCCTCGCCTCTCGTCTCCTGCCTCCTGCCTCCAGACTCGCCTCTAGTCTCCTGCCTCCAGCCTCCAGCCTTGCATCTAGTCTCCTGCCTTCAGCCTCCAGCCTGGCCTCTCGTCTCGGGCCTCCAGCCTCGCCTCTTGTCTCCAGCCTCCAGCCTCCAGCCTCGCTTCTAGACTCCTGCCTCCAGCCTCGCCTCTAGTCTCCAGCCTCCAGCCTCGCCTCTAGTCTCCTGCCTCCAGCCGTCAGCCTCCAGCCTTGCCTCTAGTCTCCAGACTCCAGCCTCCAGCCTCACCTCTAGTCTCCTGCCTCCAGCCTCCAGCCTCCAGCCTCGCCTCTCGTCTCCTGCCTCCAGCCTCCAGCCTCGCCTCTAGTCTCCAGCCCCCAGCCTGTCTCTAGTCTCCAGCCTCGAGCCTCGCCTCTAGTCTCCTGCCTCCAGCCTCCAGCTTCCAGCTTTGCCTCTAGTCTCCAGCCTCCAGCCTCGCCTCTAGCCTCTGTCCTCCAGCTTCGCCTCCTGACTCCAGCCTCGCCTCTAGTCTCCCTCCAGCCTCCAGCCTTGCCTCTAGTCTCCAGCCTCCAGCCTCCAGCATCGCTGCCAGTCTCCTGCCTCCAGCCTCCAGCCTCCAGCCTCGCCTCTCGTCTCCTGCCTCCAGCCTCCAGCCTCGCCTCTAGTCTCCTGCCTCCAGCCTCCAGCCTCCAGCCTCGCCTCTAGTCTCCTGCCTCCAGGCTCCAGCCTCCAGCCTCGCCTCTCGTCTCCAGCCTCCAGCCTCCAGCATCGCCTCTAGTCTCCTGCCTCCAGCCTCCAGCCTCCAGCCTTGCCTCTCGTCTCCTGCCTCCAGCCTCCAGCCTCCAGCCTTGCCTCTCGTCTCCTGCCTCCAGCCTCCAACCTCCAGCCTCGCCTCTCGTCTCCTGCCTCCAGCCTCCAGCCTCGCCTCTAGACTCCTGCCTTCAGCCTCACCTCTCGTCTCCTGCCTCCAGCCTCCAGCCTCCAGCCTTTCCTCTAGTCTCCAGCATCCAGCCTCCAGCATCGCCTCTAGTCTCCTGCCTCCAGCCTCCAGCCTCCAGCCTCGCCTCTCGTCTCCTGCCTCCAGCCTCCAGCCTCGCCTCTCGCCTCCTGCCTTCAGCCTCACCTCTCGTCTCCTGCCTCCAGCTCCAGCCTTGCCTCTCGTCTCCTGCCTCCAGCCTCCAGCCTCGCCTCTCATCTCCTCCCTCCTGCCTCCTGCCTCGCCTCCAGACACCAGCCTCCAGCCTGGCCTCTAGTCTGCAGCCTCCAGCCTCGCCTCTAGTCTCCAACCTCCAGCCTCGCCTCTAGTCTCCAGCCTCCAGCCTCCAGCCTCGCCTCTCGACTGCTGCCTCGAGCCGCCAGCCTTGCCTCTAGTCTTCTGCCTTCAGCCTCCAGCCTCGCCTCTAGTCTCCAGCCTCCAGCCTGGCCTCTAGTCTCCTGCCTCCAGCTCCAGCCTCGCCTCTAGTCTCCTGCCTCCAGCCTCCAGCCTCGCCTCTCGTATCCTTGCCTCCAGCCTCGCCTCTTGTCTCCTTCCTCCAGCCTCCAGCCTTGCCTCTAGTCCCCTGCCTCCTGCCTCCAGCCTCGCCTCTAGTCTCCTGCCTCCTGCCTCCAGCCTCGCCTCTAGTCTCCAGCCTCCAGCTTGTTCTCTAGTCTGCAGCCTTCAACCTCGCCTCTAGTCTCCAACCTCCAGTCTCGCCTCTAGTCTCCAGCCCCCAGCCTGGTCTCTAGTCTCCAGCCTCGAGCCTCGCCTCTAGTCTCCTGCCTCCAGCCTCCAGCCCTGCCTCTAGACTCCTGCCTTCAGCCTCACCTCTCGTCTCCTGCCTCCAGCCTCCAGCCTCCAGCCTTTCCTCTAGTCTCCAGCATCCAGCCTCCAGCATAGCCTCTCGTCTCTTGCCTCCAGCCTCCAGCCTCCAGCCTCGCCTCTCGCCTCCTGCCTTCAGCCTCACCTCTCGTCTCCTGCCTCCAGCCTCCAGCCTTGCCTCTCGTCTCCTGCCTCCAGCCTCCAGCCTCGCCTCTCGTCTCCTGCCTCCTGCCTCCTGCCTCGCCTCCAGACACCGGCCTCCAGCCTGGCCTCTAGTCTGCAGCCTCCAGCCTCGCCTCTAGTCTCCAACCTCCAGCCTCGCCTCTAGTCTCCAGCCTCCAGCCTCCAGCCTCGCCTCTCGACTGCTGCCTCGAGCAGCCAGCCTTGCCTCTAGTCTTCTGCCTTCAGCCTCCAGCCTTGCCTCTAGTCTCCAGCCTCCAGCCTCACCTCTCGTCTCCTGCCTCCAGCTCCAGCCTCGCCTCTAGTCTCCTGCCTCCGGCCTCCAGCCTCGCCTCTCGTCTCCTTGCCTCCAGCCTCGCCTCTTGTCTCCTTCCTCCAGCCTCCAGCCTTGCCTCTAGTCCCCTGCCTCCTGCCTCCAGCCTCGCCTCTAGTCTCCTGCCTCCTGCCTCCAGCCTCGCCTCTAGACTCCTGCCTCCAGCCTCGCCTCTAGTCTCCAGCCTCCAGCCTCGCCTCTAGTCTCCTGCCTCCAGCCTCCAGCCTCGCCTCTAGTCTCCAGCCTCCAGCCTCCAGCCTCGCCTCTAGTCTCCTGCCTCCAGCCTCCAGCCTGGCCTCTAGTCTCCAGCCTCCAGCCTCGCCTCCAGCCTCTGTCCTCCAGCTTCGCCTCCTGACTCCAGCCTCGCCTCTAGTCTCCTACCTAGCCTCCAGCCTCCAGCCTCCAGCCTTGCCTCTAGTCTCCAGCCTCCAGCGTCGCCTCTAGTCTCCAGCCTCCAGCCTTGCCTCTAGACTCCAGCCTCCAGCCTCGCCTCTTGTCTCCTGCATCCAGCCTCCAGCCTCGCCTCTAGTCTCCTACCTCCAGCCTCCAGCCTCCAGCCTTGCCTCTTGTCTCCTTCCTCCAGCCTTTAGCCTTGCCTCTAGTCCCCTGCCTCCTGCCTCCAGCCTCGCCTCTAGTCTCCTGCCTCCTGCCTCCAGCCTCGCCTCTAGACTCCTGCCTCCAGCCTCGCCTCTAGTCTCCTGCCTTCAGCCTCCAGCCTTGCCTCTAGTCTCCAGCCTCCAGCTTGTTCTCTAGTCTGCAGCCTTCAACCTAGCCTCTAGTCTCCAGCCTCCAACCTCACCTCTAGTCTCCTGCCTCCAGCCTCCAGCCACCAGCATCACCTCTCGTCTCCTGCCTACATCGTCCAGCCTCGCCTCTAGTCTCTTGCCTCCAGCCTCCAGCCTCCAGCCTCGCCTCTAGCAGCTAGCCTCCAGCCTCCAGATTTGCCTCTAGTCTCCAGCCTCCAGCCTCGCCTCTTGTCTCCTTCCTCCAGCTCCAGCCTCGAGCCTCGCCTCTAGTCTCCTGCCTCCTGCCTCCAGCCTCGCTTCTGGACTCCTGCCTCCAGCCTCGTCTCTAGTCTCCAGCCTCCAACCTTGCCTCTAGCCTCAGGCCTCCAGCCTCGCCTCTAGTCTCCTGCCTTCAGCCTCCAGCCTCGCCTCTCCTCTCATCACCTGCCTACAGCCTCGCTTCTCATCTCCTGCCTCCAG